>NC_091174.1:13594908-13667408 GCF_040958095.1 Procambarus clarkii
TCGCTGCCCCAATCCACACCGAATACAGGTGTATTTGCGGTGAGGCAGTGGCCGACAGGTACGGACGGCATGGCTTTCACTGCCAAAGGACAGGAGGATGGCATTCAAGACACGGCGAAGTTAACGACATTAAGAGAAGCCTTGCCACAGCTGGTTGTCCAGCAGAGAGAGAGCCCCATTACCTAATGCCCCACAACTCTGATGAGCCTGTCGGTTGCCCAGACAGGATCACGGTGAACCCCTGAAAGAATGGTAGACAGTTGGTGTGGGACTACACTTGCGTTTCAACTTTAGCCAACACCTATGTTGACTTCAGTGCTACACAGGCAGGAGGTGCTGCCAATCACCGGGAAATAGCCAAGTCACGTAAATACAGAGACCTTGAGCACCACTACAATTTTGTCCCCATTGCCTCAGAGACACTTGGTGCCTGGGGTAAAAGTGCTGCTAGTTTTTTGAAGGAGTTGGGGTCCAAGCTAATTGAAACAACTAGAGACCCTAGAGCTGCCAGTTTTCTCTTTCAACGTCTTAGTGTGGCAATCCAGAGAGGAAATGCTCACTGCATCCATGGTTCCTGCCCGCCATCTGAGGAGCTGGAGGAGCTATACAACTTGTGACAAGTAGCCTTATACCCTGCATGTAACCAATGTTGTATCCCTTTTTGTGTAATGAAATTTTCAAATAAAGTTAGATATATATACACACATACTAAAAGAATAGGGGTGGTAGAAGAAAATATCAAAGTGTTTAGTGAGGATCCACAAGGTCTTCTCTGAGTACTCTTTATTTTCTTTTCCGAGGCTATGGGTCCCTACACTTGCACCAGAGGTGGTACCCCTTCCATATACAGTATTTTATATATATATATATATATATATATATATATATATATATATATATATATATATATATATATATATATATATATATATATATATATATATATATATATGTCGTACCTAGTAGCCAGAATGCACTTCTCGGCCTACTATGCAAGGCCCTATTTGCCTAATAAGCCAAGTTTTCCTGAATTAATATATTTTCTCTAATTTTTTTCTTATGAAATGATAAAGCTACCCATTTCATTATGAGGTAAATTTTGTTTTATTGGAGTTAAAATTAACGTAGATATATGACCGAACCTAACCAACCCTACCTAACCTAACCTAACCTATCTTTATACGTTAGGTTAGGTTAGGTAGCCGAAAAAGTTAGGTTAGGTTAGGATAGGTAGGTTAGGTAGTCGAAAAACAATTAATTCATGAAAACTTGGCTTATTAGGCAAATTGGGCCTTGCATAGTAGGCTGAGAAGTGCGTTCTGGCTACTAGGTACGACATATATATATATCTTACTCGTTCAATAACAGATAAATAAGTGACCTAAACGCGGCAATAGTGTATATCATCAAGGTAAGCAAAATATATCAAGCTCTGGAAGATTATACAGAGTATGACAAATTAACCAATACTCCCCACCATATGGAAATGACATTTGGTACACGCGAAAGGCACTTGGTACACATGAAAGTTACTTGGTACACATGAAAGTTACTTGGTACACATGAAAGTTACTTGGTACACATAAAAGACATTTGATTCACGTGACCGGTACTTGCTTAATTGGCATTCCATGACTGTTGCCCCTTCACCCTCCACGACTCCATGCCCCCGGCCTGGATGTTAATGTCGGTAATATCGTTATCCCACCCCTGCCTTTCTGTTGGCGACAAGAATGACTGCTATGTTTTACACTATTTTAGAAGGTCAGGGGCACTCCATTGTCCAAGTGGTAACGTTCACCCGCCCCCTCATGGTAAACGTACTAATCCTCTCCGCATCGTATAAATTACAATTGAATCAGACCTTCCCTAGCTCAGTTGTACACACCTAGTTGTGCTTGCGGTGATTGAGCGTTGGCTCTTTGGTCCCGCCTCTCAACCATCACAGTTGTTAGTAAGGGAGGGTTGTCAACTGTTCTGTTAGAGAATATGTCCCCTCCTCGCGCCAGTGTATCTTGAGGTTATCTTGAGATGATTTCGGGGCTTCAGTGTTCTCGCCGCCCGGTCCTCGACCAGGCATCCACCCCCAGGAAGCAGCCCGTGACAGCTGAGTAACACCCAGGTACCTATTTTACTGCTAGGTAACAGGGGCATAGGGTGAAAGTAACTCAGTCCATTGTTTCTCGCCGGCGCCTGGAATCGAACCGGGACCACAGGATCACATGTCCAGCGTGCTGTCTGCTCGGCCGACCGGCTCCCTTGACCGGTGTATAACATATCTGAAGTTTGGCCAAGGCGTTTAAGCTTGTAGAAGCTCATTATTTTTGTTCTATCTCTATGTGATGAATTTTGCACGATACTACCGGTTTGGTGCATTGTGGTGGCAGTTACCCTGCGCTCCAGTGGTCATGTGGTCACTCTAAAATGGAAGTCTTTTCTGTACCTTGACACAATGACAACAGTCCCTATTTAAAGGTAACACGTAAGGTACGGCGCCTGTGCTTCTTCACACATTCTCGTATTTAGAAATTACATGAATTCCATACTCGAATGTCTACCCTCTCATGAAAACCCATTCTCTTACAAATTACCTCGCTTTTCGCTCGTATGCGCACTCAGGCTAAAATGGGACGTAATTTGAATTGAAATCGGCTTTCGAAAGTGTCGTACTGTCCCGTTTTCCGCTTTGATTTCTCTTACTCGGTTAGGTTAGGAGAGGAAACTTTCAATTAACGATATTCATGACGTTTTGAAACCTTAGAAGAACTTCTTGCCCTTCTAACCGACCAGAGGATCCTTAACTTTCTGGTTTCATATATATATATATATATATATATATATATATATATATATATATATATATATATATATATATATATATATATATATATATATATATGTAATATATATATTATATATAATATATATTATATATATAATATATATATATTATATATATATTATATATATATATATAATATATATATATTATATATATATATAATATATATATATTATATATATATATATATATATATATATATATATATATATATATATATTATTTTTAATTATTTTTCATTTTCAAATAACGGGCATTTTTGGCCGTAGCGCATACGACCGAAAAGCGACGTAATTTGTAAGAGGACGGGTTGCTCATTCATCATGTGATCTGCAACCGTTGGAGGGATAGTTACCTGGTTGATGGGGTTCTGGGAGTTCTTCTACTCCCCAAGCCCGGCCCGAGGCCAGACTTGACTTGTGAGAGTTTGGTTCACCAGGCTGTTGCTTGGAGCGGCCTGCAGGTCCACATACCCACCACAGCCCGGTTGGTCCGGCACTCCTTGAAGAAAACAATCTAGTTTCCTCTTGAAGATGTCCACGGTTGTTCCTGCAATATTTCTGATGCTCGCTGGTAGGACGTTGAACAACCGTGAATCTCTGATGTTCATACAGTGTTCTCTGATTGTGTCTATGGCACCTCTGCTCTTCACTGGTTCTATTCTGCATTTTCTTCCATATCGTTCACTCCAGTACGTTGTTATTTTACTGTGTAGATTTAGGATCTGTCCCTCCAGTATTTTCCATGTGCATATTATTTGGTATTTCTCTCGTCTCCTTTCTAGTGAGTACATTTGGAGAGCTTTGAGACAATCCCAATAATTTAGGTGCTTTATCTCGTCTATGCGTGCCGTATATGTTCTCTATATTCCCTCTATTTCAACAATATCTCCTGCTCTGAAGGGGGAAGTGAGTACTGAGCAGTACTCAAGACGGGACAACACAAGTGATTTGAAGAGTACAACCATTGTGATGGGATCTCTGGATTTGAAGGTTCTCGTAATCCATCCTATCATTTTTCTGGCTGACGCAATACTTGCTTGGTTATGCTCCCTAAACGTTAGGTCGTCGGACATCATTATTCCCAAATCCTTGACATGCTGTTTTCCTACTATGGGCAGAGTTGGTTAGGTATTCTGAATAACAAATGACATACAATTGAATGTGACGTATCTTTGTGGAATACGTCGTCGGCCTCGGCCAACGGACTCGGCAATACCAGAGTCGTAACGCCTGGCCCAGTGCCAATAGCAAACGCCATAACGGATCCCGACCAGGGGGCCCCTCTCCACTGCCCCCAGAAACAGAAGCCACACTCATCCGACGGCGAAGAGGTTTCAGAAGGACACCCAACATCACCAGTGCAGTTGATATACAAACCGCTCCCGTCTCCACTCACACCAGAAGTGGCACGCGATCATGGCCATGCCACTTTTCTGACTATTTGATTATAGTCAGATATTACTAATACATTCACTTGTTCTAAATATTATTAATTTGTTACCTCACTGTGCATTCTTAATTATTAATTGATATTTGAGATGTGTCTTTATGACTAATTTTGGTGATGACTTATGATGTTGGTAATGAATTTTGGATGTTGTGGCATGGCCACTGTGTAGTTTATAATTAGTTGTTTCTGTGACATCGCTGAAAGTGGTTCAGACAGTGAGTAAATTGAGAGTGACCACGTTTGAACCAAGACATATTGTTAGGTGAAGTCTTAGGGTGATCTAAACGTAGTCCTAAAAGAGCCTTCATATTGCTGTGCCTGCTTTGTGCGAGTCTTTTTAATAAATTTGAAACCTAGAAGGGTTGGACTGTCTTTTACGTCAACATGCGTGTTGTGTGCAATGTTCTTATAAAGTTGCAAGTCTTGACTAAGTAGTAGTGTGCCTGGAGGGTGATAAGCTACTTGGGGGAGAATCATGACGAACTCACTGTAAAGTTTACCGCACGAGGGGGAGGGGGGGGGATGTTTCCCTGCCGACGGAGACCGAGGTGGGAACTGAGGAATGACCTACACACCAACGAAGGCGAATCCCAGCATCAGATTAAGCTTATAGGGAATAGAGAAATCTGAACGAATAATTCAGTGATAAATATGCCTGAGAGCACTGGAGTGGAGTGTGTCACCTGACAAGGATTACTGCAAACGGGCAGACGAAGAGCAGATCGAGGCTACAGAACTAGAGCAATAATATACGCATATACGAAAAGTATAATGCAATCAAACCTGGTTCGCAACAAGCAAAGATGTTAGCAATAAGTGCATAAGAGCCCAGTCAAACCCTGACCTGGCTGTAATACGTATTTGGCTTCTCCAAAACAATGTTTTCCGCCCGTTTGCAACACATTAGCATCCCCGAACAGCAACATCGTCTCCATACCCAGGAGGTCAACAAAGAGAGGATCCAAAATCCCCAACCAAATGTATTCTGCGTGTCATCGTTTACTGATGCTGCCGAAGCACAGTGGAGAAAACTTGAAGAAATTAAATCAATAATAATAATCTGAAAGTGAGCGAAGAAAGTAACAGAAAGTAACAGGGAGAACTGGGTAACATCTCGTGTTACTGAGATGCAACCATACACCAGGGAAGGATGAGGGGTTCGTATATGTTCACTTTCTAACCCATTATCTTTATCTGCTTTCTCTGTCTGTTCACCTTCTATTCTTATTCCAATTCTTATTGTTCTTCTATTTCTTAATCTACTTTAGCTCTCTACAATTTATTCCTGTAGTGCAGAAAGAATGGATGTGCCTTATCAAGAGTGTTTGAGGAGGAGCGTGCCACAGTGTGGTGACAGAGTGCGTGGAGCAGCGTGGTCTATCTCTTCCCTCACCACCCAATCACCAGTCTCCTTTATCTCCCGCTACTCACCACTATAAGAGAAGCTCTTCCTCTTATTTTTGTACTTCAAGCTGCCTCGCCCCAGCTACACGGGGAACGATAATCTATAACTGATTTAATGGTTTCTAAACTGTTAAGAAATTCACATATTAAACTACTAAATGTTAACACTAATGAGGCAATGTTCCTAAAACAAAGAGCATTATAAACCAATAATGAAATTCCTGAGAACTGTCAACTTGATAATATTATCAGAAAGTTGAAATTCTCTCAGACTGTCCCTAATGAATCAGAGGAGGTAGTGAAAAAAGTAGAGGCTATGTTGGAGGCCAGTATGGTGGTACACTGTAGAGGCTGTGTTGGAGGCCAGTATGGTGGGACACTAGAGGCTGTGTGAGAGGCCAGTATGGTGGTACACTGTAGAGGCTGTGTGAGAGGCCAGTAGATGGGACACTGTAGAGGCTGTGTAGGAGGCCAGTATGATGGGACACTAGAGGCTGTGTTAGAGGCCAGTATGGTGGGACACTAGAGGCTGTGTGGGAGGCCAGTATGGTGGTACACTGTAGAGGCTGTGTGGGAGGCCAGTATGATGGGACACTGTAGAGGCTGTGTGAGAGGCCAGTATGATGGGACACTGTAGAGGCTGTGTAGGAGGCCAGTATGGTGGGACACTGTAGAGGCTGTGTGGGAGGCCAGTATGGTGGTACACTGTAGAGGCTGTGTGAGAGGCCAGTATGATGGGACACTGTAGAGGCTGTGTAGGAGGCCAGTATGGTGGGACACTGTAGAGGCTGTGTAGGAGGCCAGTATGGTGGGACACTAGAGGCTGTGTGGGAGGCCAGTATGGTGGTACACTGTAGAGGCTGTGTGAGAGGCCAGTATGATGGGACACTGTAGAGGCTGTGTGAGAGGCCAGTATGATGGGACACTGTAGAGGCTGTGTAGGAGGGCCAGTATGGTGGGACACTAAAGGCTGTGTTAGAGGCCAGTATGGTGGGACACTGTAGAGGCTGTGTTAGAGGCCAGTATGGTGGGACACTGTAGAGGCTGTGTTAGAGGCCAGTATGGTGGCACACTGTAGAGGCTGTGTTAGAGGCCAGTATGGTGGTACACTGTAGAGGCTGTGTTGAGAGGCCAGTATGGTGGGGACACTGTAGAGGCTGTGTGAGAGGCCAGTATGGTGGGACACTAGAGGCTGTGTGGGAGGCCAGTATGGTGAGACACTAGAGGCTGTGTGGGAGGCCAGTATGGTGGTACACTAGAGGCTGTGTGGGAGGCCAGTATGGTGGGACACTGTAGAGGCTGTGTGAGAGGCCAGTATGGTGGGACACTGTAGAAGCTGTGTGGGAGGCCAGTATGGTGGCACACTGTAGAGGCTGTGTGGGAGGCCAGTATGGTGGCACACTGTAGAGGCTGTGTGGGAGGTCAGTATGGTGGGACACTGTAGAGGCTGTGTGGGAGGCCAGTATGGTGGCACACTGTAGAGGCTGTGTGGGAGGCCAGTATGGTGGCACACTGTAGAGGCTGTGTGGGAGGCTAGTACGGTGGGACACTGTAGAGGCTGTGTGGGAGGCCAGTATGGTGGGGACACTGTAGAGGCTGTGTGAGAGGCCAGTATGGTGAGACACTGTAGAGGCTGTGTGGGAGGCCAGTATGGTTGGACACTGTAGAGGCTGTGTGAGAGGCCAGTATGGTGGGACAATTTCCTTCACAAAACAGCTGTCTACTAGCCAGGGTAGATGTTGCGACACGTCGTGACGTGTGTCATCTTTGTCTCAAACTCGTCACCCTTTCGTCACCCCCTCGTCTCTTCGTCACCCCCTCGTCTCTTCATCACCGCCTCGTCTCTTCGTCACCCCCTCGTCTCTTCATCACCGCCTCGTCTCTTCGTCACCCCCTCGTCTCTTCATCACCGCCTCGTCTCTTCGTCACCCCCTCGTCTCTTCGTCACCCCCTCGTCACCGCCTCGTCTCTTCCTCATCTCGTCCGCGCTTCCTGCTCGCCTGCTCATCAGTCATCACAGCCTGTTATCGAGGTGGCTGGCTGCGTCAGTACTTTTAAAGATTCCCGTTACTGGATAACGGAAGCACGCAGGCCACTTGATGCTGGGTCTCCTGACACCCTTGGCAGCAAGTGTGCCTATAAACCACGCCTTGTAAGTAAGAGGAAGCCCGTATATAACAGCGTAGATACCCGTGCTTTGAAATTGGAAGTGTCCTCGGGATTGTGGGGAATCAAAGCATATATACCACCTTCACACACAGAGATCACACTAACGTGATGCATCAAATGAACAAATCCACGGCAGATTAAGGTAGTGTCTGGGATGCTCCCGGACGCAGGTTCGAATCCTCGTACGGCCCTTGTGGATTTGTTCATATACCACCTTTCAAAATGAGCTTTTAAAAACATATTTGAGAGAGTTCTTGTGAGCGAGAAATTATAGCCAGTAGAGTGTTCCCACAAGTATTTCTACAGATTATCATCACCGCTCTGTTATTAATATAGAATTCAACACTCGAAATATATAACTCTGCGAATCATCATCATCAGCACTATCAACTCTATAATTACTACCATCACTATGCAGCCGCTTCTCTTGATT
The DNA here is from genome assembly GCF_040958095.1 of Procambarus clarkii. Taxonomy (NCBI): domain Eukaryota; kingdom Metazoa; phylum Arthropoda; class Malacostraca; order Decapoda; family Cambaridae; genus Procambarus; species Procambarus clarkii. The sequence continues at coordinate 13,603,209 of NC_091174.1, forward strand.
TGCTCAACGTACAAAAGACAGCGTGCTAACCTAGCCGGTAACGTACGAACCCCAGCAGCCCCTAACCTAACCACAACGCACAAAACGAGACGTATTATTTGAGAGGACGGGTTGTACTATGCTGAGCAGCGAGCAGCGGGAGTTAGTACCAACAGTGGTAGTATTACTCTCATACACTGTTAATGCATTTATATCTAAGTCTTTCAAAGCCTTATATTACCACCATTTCATCACTAGTGATGATTGCAGACGATGAGTCACAATAACGTAGGTGAAGTATGTAGACAATCGACTTGAGAATGGTCCAGGACGGACTGAAACGTCTTCGTCCCTTCACCTTCTAGTGTGTGGTCTGGTATTATAATGAGTTTGCCTGCCATGAGACTGTCAAAAGGCCATGACAACCCTTCACCATTCTTATAATGACAAATCTCTGCCAATTACTATACCTTTATGTTTAATTTACAAATCATAAATTTTAGAACATGACCAATTGAGATCGACCCTTGATGGCAATACATAATTACAATGACAAATTGACTTTCCTAATCATACGATAACGGATTATTTTCAGATATATTCTCTCAATCTAATCACGAATCATATCGAAAAATCCTGGGTCATCACTGTCACCGGGTCGCGGCCTTGGGTCACTATACTGTCACCAGGTCGCGGCCTTGGGTCACTATACTGTCATCAGGTCGCGGCCTTGGGTCACCACTGTCACCAGGTCGGGGCCTTGGGGTCACCACTGTCACCAGGTCGGGGCCTTGGGTCACCACTGTCACCAGGTCGGGGCCTTGGGTCACCACTGTCACCAGGTCGGAGCCTTGGGTCACCACTGTCACCAGGTCGGAGCCTTGGGTCACCACTGTCACCAGGTCGGAGCCTTGGGTCACCACTGTCACCAGGTCGCGGTCTTGGGTCACCACTGTCACCAGGTCGGGGCCTTGGGTCACCACTGTCACCAGGTCGGGGCCTTGGGTCACCACCATCACCAGGTCGGGGCCTTGGGTCACCACTGTCACCAGGTCGGGGCCTTGGGTCACCACTGTCACCAGGTCGGGGCCTTGGGTCACCACCATCACCAGGTCGGGGCCTTGGGTCACCACTGTCACCAGGTCGGGGCCTTGGGTCACCACTGTCACCAGGTCGGGGCCTTGGGTCACCACTGTCACCAGGTAGCGGCCTTGGGTCACCACCATCACCAGGTCGGGGCCTTGGGTCACCACTGTCACCAGGTCGGGGCCTTGGGTCACCACTGTCACCAGGTCGGAGCCTTGGGTCACCACTGTCACCAGGTGGCGGCCTTGGGTCACCACCATCACCAGGTCGGGGCCTTGGGTCACCACTGTCACCAGGTCGGAGCCTTGGGTCACCACTGTCACCAGGTCGGAGCCTTGGGTCACCACCATCACCAGGTCGGGGCCTTGGGTCACCACTGTCACCAGGTCGGAGCCTTGGGTCACCACCATCACCAGGTCGGGGCCTTGGGTCACCACTGTCACCAGGTGGCGGCCTTGGGTCACCACCATCACCAGGTCGGGGCCTTGGGTCACCACTGTCACCAGGTCGGGGCCTTGGGTCACCACTGTCACCAGGTGGCGGCCTTGGGTCACCACCATCACCAGGTCGGGGCCTTGGGTCACCACTGTCGCGGCCTTACACTCACACTACGGTTAAAGGGTAGAGGGCACAGCGCGCTCTGATTGGCTGCAGATATTGACAACCTGGACTGTAGGAACGTATGCAATTATGTGATTGTTGATTGACTGATTGGCTCGGCGTCGCAACACCGAGGTAATTGCATGTGACAGTCGATAATTGCTTGATAGGCATTACGGGAACGCTGGCGCCGACAGTGTGGCCTCTTCTACCCGTTATTTACAAGACTGAAGATTTAAAATCAAGATAATTTCCCATTCATTCCGGGGAGATCCAACACACAGCAGTTGTTAATATTAATACAAATCATTTCTGTGCGTTACAGTCACGAAGGTATTTCAATATTACATTGATGAAAGCTTTCCAAAATGTTGCACAATAATGTGCCGGGACACACTCAACATTCGTCAAATTTCAGCATCGGAGTAGAAATGTTTCGTACATCACAATATTAAATATTATATGCAATATAAAAGTAAGAAGTAAGGACTCTGTGTGTGCCCTGCCTACATCTCAACATTTGTTCTTCTGTTAGCTCATTTTAACAGAATATGTTAAATGTGTTCATCATTTTGTAAGTTCTTGTAAAATCCCAGAGATCCTGAAGCTGCAGCCTTATGCCTCTACATCTTGTGCATAGTCTTAGCTCTAATTTAGTCTTTACCTGTGCTAGACTCTGCTGAGGTGATGTCCTCAGTCCTTCTATTTCTCCAGGTTCCTCTACAATGACATCCACTGACATTCCTATATGACTTATCTTGAGATGATTTCTGGGCTTTAGTGTCCCCGCGGCCCGGTCCTCGACCAGGCCTCCACCCCCAGGAAGCAGCCCGTGACAGCTGACTAACACCCAGGTACCTATTTTACTGCTAGATAACAGGGGCATAGGGTGAAAGTAACTCTGCCCATTGTTTCTCGCCGGCGTCCGGGATCGAACCCTGGACCACAGGATCACAAGTCCAGTGTGCTGTCCGCTCGGCCGACCGGCTCCCTAGCGCACATTTGATAATTATTTGACAACCTTAACGTGTCAGGTGTTGGCATTAATGCTACAAGTGTTGGTGTCCATCTACTGTTCTGTGGGTGCTCTTTCTGTGGCAGTTCTTGGTTCTGGCTTTTGCTGTGCTCATAATTTAAGCCATTCTCATGTTAAACATAAATAACGTCGCAGGCAAATGGTCTACATAGAGATAAGGTCTAACTAGTACAGCTTTGATCTTACTATATTTTTTAGCTCGACACAAACTGTGTGTACATTTTTTAACATGAAAGCAAACTTAACGAAACTTGACCAAATCCCACAACCTAATCTTAAAAACAAGAACAAAACTGTGTTCATTATATATATAATTTCAGCCAGATTAGGTATATAAAGTTGTACATTACAATACTTGAATATTATGAACAATATTATTACATGCTACAGGGTTTTAATGTCATGATAACATGTTGATACGGATTATACGGAGATACGGAGGCCTACTGATCCATATTTATGTAGTATTAAACTTATTAAAAAGTTAGTGTCAGTAATGATATGATCAAAGTGCGAAATCATCTCATCTAGCCAACACATCATAGATGCAGTAAGAACTGTGGTGCCAGAAGCCCCAGTGATCGCTCCCACCAACAGTGTGCTGGGCTCGAGTACCATTGAGGTAATCCTCGCAGAAAAGCTGAACGACCTGAAGAGGATGGAGGGAAGAATAGGGGCTTTGGATGCCCAGAATGCTTTGTACCTTCTCACAAGGTGCCTAGCTTTGCCCAGACTTACCTATTTCCTCAGGTGTGCTCCTTCCTACGACAATCCAAAATTAACAGAATATGACGCACTCCTAAAATCAATAACCATGAAAGTGTTAAACCTCTCCCTGCAAGATGACCAGTGGGACCAAGCAACGCTCCCAGTTAGACTCGGGGGTACAAGTATTCGCAAGGCGACACAGTTAGCATTGCCGGCATTCTTATCCACGACTAGTGCTACCGATGAATTAGTGAATGAAATACTACCGAAATATCTAAGAGATTCCATTGAGATTTATGATCCCAAATTCGCAAACGGAGCCGGCCAGTGGGAGAATCTCGCCAACTATCAACCTCGACCAACTTTTCCAAACGACTGCAAACAGGTCAACTGGGATAGTCCCATAGTGGAGAACATCGCCACAACATTGCTGGAGGCAGCATCAGGGAAGGACAAAGAACGCCTCCTAGCTGCACAAGCTCCCCATACGAAGGATATATAGTATAGGACCATACGTATATAGGATCATATAAGACCGACGTATAGGACCATACGTCGACCAAGCTGACGAGGCGTTTGACCTGTCATCTTCAATCCGGTGCCCCCATAAATCCCATGAGACAAGCCCATGACATCACCCTAACAAGAGAAATGCTGAATAAAAACACCTGTATAATAGACAAAACCCAAGATGTAAGACGATTACAAATTCTTGAAGCAATCCACATAAAAATAGAACAACCTATCATAAATGCCCAAATTACGGAACTATTCACTCTACCCACCGTGAGAATAAGAACAAGACCGGAACGTAAAGATGCCAACACAGAATACACTTCTCAGCATAATAGGCTTACTACACCTGATTAATCTTTGTATGTGCTTCATCCTCGATTTTCGCCTTACCTTTTCCTTTAATCTTGTCCCATTTGTATAGATCTACTTGTCTTCACCTGACCCCGCACTCGTATAAATCTAACGCGCTTTGTATTGTCTTATCCCTCCACAGATATCCCGTATCAGCTATTGATACTGGTAATGGCTCAAATGGGCCACCACTTACGGGCTATTCATGCCCGTGCCACCTTTTGGGTGGCTTAATCTTCATAAAAATTAAATTGTCTTATCACTTGAGAATGAACCATGTAGGTTCAAAACGTTGTGCAATTTTAAAATAAGTGTATTACATTCTACAGGTATTTACTTCTTTTTCTTCACCTCGAAAACGAACATGACTTTTGGAGAACTCCTCTTCCAATTAAACCCTGATGCAAGAGCACTAGTTACAGGAATAGATAGGAATAACCCTAAATAGAAGATAGTTCATACAGAATATGCTGTCATATTCAATGACACATGTATAAAAGAAAACCTCCTGCCAGTACTATATATATATAATTTTTTCTCCTAAATAAAGGTAATATAAAGCGGTGTTGTCGGTATTTCAATAATAGTTAATTGACATTAACAGGAGATTTACCATGTTATAGTTAATATCGGGAATAATGCGTTGACATTAATACAATAAAACAGTTTAATTCCACAATTGCGGTGTCGAGCAACAATATATATCAATTATACGTTAAACAACACCACGGCTTTTGTTGGATCACTGGTGATGCAAAAGATTATTGATGTGTGTATTTGTGAAGGTGATTAAATATGTATGTGTATGTATATATGTAGATGTATATGAATGTACATGTATGTATGAGTATGTGTACATGTATATATAACATTAATAATTGTGCAACTAGCGTCAAAAGATTGTTATTTGCTTAGCTAAAAGAACTAGAGGGTTCAGTTCCTGAACCGATTATGTGCCTCTGTAATCCTTTACACCACCGACCACGGGATGGGTATGGGGGGCATAATAAAGAAATTGAATTGGTGTTGAGGGCAACCTGAGGACCTCATACACGTCATAGCAAGTTACCATAGTTACCTGTCTGGGAGAGTTACCAGTCTGGGAGAGCTACCAGTCTGGAATAGTTACCAGCCTGGGATAGTTACCTGTCTGGGATAGTTACCAGCCTGGGATAGTTACCGAGAACTAAACCAACTGCACTACGAGACACTATCATGTTTGTTGTGATTCACTCGAAAGATTATTAAATTAAAACACTATCAGACAAACGTTGTCGAAACTGATGTTAAAAGGCCAGGAATTATGATGTCCAACATTACCAGCCAGACACTAAGTGGCAAGAAATGTGAAAATCCGGTGTCGGCGCTCGTGACGGGTCCTGAGCAGCTCTCGAAGAGGCGGGAATAATGCAATGTTACATATGAAAGTCGTGCTCTATTAAGGTTAAGGAGAGAAAAAATAACAATAAACTGTGTACTTACCTCGTCCCACGCCATACGTCGACATTTCAACGAGAAGTTTCTGAAATTCTGCTTTGCAATGTTCCTCTGAGAGTCGCTGTTGCTGCGGATTACTGGGAGTTTTCCCGGCCCAAGCCTCATCCTGGAGGGAGAGGCCATCTTCCTGTTGTAGAGGAGGAGACCAAGAGCGAGCTGGGCTCCGCCTCTTACTCTAGCCTTGCTGCACCTGCCGGCGGCTCTCTCCCCACGCCTGGGCTACAGTGATGCTCACAGGTGAGGTAAGCTGCCAATATATGTACCACTCCTCTGTTGCCACAAACAGGAAAGAGCAGGCGTCGTATTCAGCCGTGTCCAGAGACGGAGGGCGGCCTTAAGACCAAGTCTCCAAGTTATTCAATAGTGTTTAATGTTCCAATATTCACAGCAGAGGTTCACTTAAATTGTTTTACACAGTAATATTGTGTTTATTGCACTCAGCTTCTCAACTCAGCGTGTCTCATCCTCAACACAAGTCTCTTCTCACTATCACTAATACATATAATTGATAAACAATACCCGAGGGCCGCACACGATCAAGGCTATTGAATTAACAAATAGGTTTGTATATTATTTGTTAATAGTCGAAATATATGTATAAGACTTCTCAAGCCATGTTTCTGTCACTTGTACTCACAAAGAATACTGGTGCTGTAGCGCACACCTGGAGTGTACCTGGTCGCCCTGTACACACCTAGAGTGTACCTGGTCGTCCTGTACACACCTGGAGTGTACCTGGTCGTCCTGTACACACCTAGAGTGTACCTGGTCGTCCTGTACACACCTGGAGTGTACCTGGTCGTCCTGTACACACCTAGAGTGTACCTGGTCGTCCTGTACACACCTGGAGTGTACCTGGTCGTCCTGTACACACCTAGAGTGTACCTGGTCGTCCTGTACACACCTAGAGTGTACCTGGTCGTCCTGTACACACCTGTAGGCAATATTCACTCAACACTTCCCAGTACACCACAACTTACGCAGTGCATTTTTCTATTAATGTGTGTTCTTTTTCAATGATTTATATTTCATCATGTCTCTGAAACTCCTGACGGAACCTTTTACACCTGAAATGTAAAAAAATTATTATATATTAAAACATTTAATTACAATACAAAACATTCATATAAACCAATATAATCAATCAAAATAAGAGGCAATACAATGGACAGATACAGTATGTGTTGCAAGAGCGTTCAGTCATACTGCAATTTTAACATATACTTTGTACAAGGTTTAGACTGGATATCGCAAGGTTTTTGCAAGGTTTGGTGTCGCAAATTATTCACAATAAAGACTGAACGCCCCCAACCGACCTACGAGAATTCCGGACTAGACTACCCAGACCCCGTCTACACGGTAACGACCTCACCTGTCCTCTCTTCTTACAGAAACACCGCTCCTGTGCCAGGTAAGTCCACTACGGGCTCACCATAGCCCGTGGTACTTGAAACTTGTTCCGAGTAGCTGAATCTATAACAACAACATCCTCTCTTCGTATCTGCATGCAATATATGCTGCTCTCTACAATCAATTCACATTTATTCTACCTCCCCGAAATCATCTCATGATCTCTCCGAGGATGTTAATACGTGTTTAAGGAGATGCGTACTTGAGCAACACGCGTCTGACCTTTTAAGTTTAAAACTGAACTTTCGAGTTATTTTGCTGGAAATATAGACTAAACTCGTGCTTGAATCTTTGATGTAACCCAACTATCAACAACCAGCTAACAGTTACATTGTTCCATCTTCGAGACCAATACAGAACACCCAGCACACTGCCCTAGTCAACATTGGAATACAGGAAATGGGTAAGCTGCAGTGGGCCTACTGACCCAGGTGACACTTCACCTCACTCTCAGATATATATTAAATCTGAACTCTCGAATAAAACTAAATTGGATACCAAGTCACATTAGCATAGATGGTAATGAAAAGGCAAACTCACTAGCAAAAACTGCCACTGTAAACTCAATTACGGGCTCACCATAGCCCGTGCTACATGGACATTTCGTTCTGAGTAGCTAAATCTAAAACAACAACAACAACTCAAATAAATTACGGGCTATTCATGCCCGTGCCACCTCTTCGGTGGCCTAATCTTCATCAATTCTCATCTCGAATAATACATTGCATTTTCACGTCAAAATATCCACCTGGCAAATAAGGATCTACTATAAATCATATATAAAAAATATTCACGTTTTCTGTCCGTTGTGACAACTTTAGAGGACGGACTGATAGATTGGGTCATTGTATTCACTTTTATTCACTATTTCTGCACTAGTTAAAAATAATATATTTAAAAATTTATAAAAATACACTTATGACATACATTTTATTCACTATTTATACACTAGTTAATGTATTAACTTTTACTGTGTCTTTTGAAAAATGAACGACTCGCATCTTTTAGCGCCAGGCCATACTATCTTGAGGTTATCTTGAGATGATTTCGGGGCTTTAGTGTCCCCGCGGCCCGGTCCTCGACCAGCCCTCCACCTCCAGGAAGCAGCCCGTGACAGCTGACTAACACCCAGGTACCTATTTTACTGCTAGGTAACAGGGGCATAGGGTGAAAGAAACTCTGCCCAATGTTTCTCGCCGGCGCCTGGGATCGAACCCAGGACCACAGGATCACAAGTCCAACGTACTGTTCGCTCGACCGACCGGCTCCTACTAAAATTGTAAAATAAACTTAGGAGTTTAATTTTTCAACTTCCTTCTCAAGTGAGGAAAACATAATAAACTTAAAGAAGATTGGTGCTAGACTCACTGATCTCCTCACCCTTTTTGTCACATTCAATAACATGTCTCTACAAGGATGTGTGTACGTGTGTGTGTGTGTGTGTGTGGGTGGGTGTGTGTGTGTGTGTGTGTGTGTGTGTGTGTGTGTGTGTGTGTGTACGTGTGTGTGTGTGTGTGTACGTGTGTGTGTGTACGTGTGTGTGTGTGTGTGTGTGTGTGTGTGTGTGTGTGTGTGTGTGTGTGTGTGTGTGTGTGTGTGTGTGTGTGTGTGTGTGTGTGTGTGTGTGTGTGTGTGTGTGTGTGTGTGTACGTGTGTGTGTGTGTGTGTACGTGTGTGTGTGTACGTGTGTGTGTGTGTGTGTGTGTGTGTGTGTGTGTGTGTGTGTGTGTGTGTGTGTGTGTGTGTGTGTACGTGTGTGTGTGTGTGTGTGTGTGTGTGTGTGTGTGTGTACGTGTGTGTGTGTTTGTGAGTTTGTTAGAAATTTGAGTTTGAGCTAGAGGAAAAATAGGTCTGGGTTCAGAAAATTAGACAACCGACGGTTAGAAAGGCGGGGTCCAAGAGCTAACAGCTCGATCCTGCAGGCACAAGTAGTAAATACAAATAGTAAATAAATACACGCACACACATACCTCCCTAGTACGGGTGGAACACGCACAAGGAGACACAGGTGGAAGCTGAGTACCCAAATGAGCCACAAAGACATTAGAAAGCACTTTTTCAGTGTCAGAGTAGTTAATAAATGGAATGCACTAGGAAGTGATGTGGTGGAGGCTGACTCCATACACAGTTTCAAATGTAGATATGATAAAGCACAGTAGGCTCAGGAATCTGTACATCAGTTGATTGACAATTGAGAGGCGGGACCAAAGAGCCGAAGCTCAACCCCCGCAGGCACAACCAAGGTGAGTACAGAGCCTACCAGCGCGCCGGCCAGATGCTTGCATTAGCAGAATAACGTGGGCAGCATCTGGCAAGCGGCCATCATGCACAGGTAAAGAATATAGGAACTTGTCATGCACACCACCAACCTTGTGACAACTGGCCTTTTTCCGTCCTGGGTGCGGGCTTGTCTTCATCATTACTTTTAATATATACAGTACTGTACTTTGGTATTTCTATGAATAGAAATATCTATACATTTACTATATTATACAGCCAGTCATGCCACATGTGTGTGCAAAACCTTGTTTGTGTTGTGAAAACACGCCTGTCTAATTACTGTCCGTGCATTAAGTGTGCATAGGCTAATATACACTTATGTTATCTACACTTATTACTGAAAAAGAGTTGAATACAATCAATAAGAACATGTTATGACCATGTATAAAAATAGTGGAAATATGTCCATGAATAATATGGGTAAATAAATTAATTATTTACCCTATATTTTTTAAGACAATAAATAAAAAAAAGGCAAACATGCATGAAAGAGAATATTATGTGCAGAAAAAATATTAAATTACATCAGTGCAAAAATCCACTAGGAAAAAGCAGAAAAAATTCACAGAATTATAAAATAGTTGAGAATATTTCGACTAGCAAAACACGGATCCAGCCAGAGGTGCACCCAGCTTCCTGGTGTATATACACTAAGCGTTAACTTTAGTCGTGGACTATGTCCGGGACTAAACCATACTGGCTGGTTGGTCAGTAAGCAAGTGTGGTGGTAATCCTCTTGGAGGGGGTTGCTAGGCCCTAAGACCTACACTAAACCAAGCATTAGGAATATTAGAGCATGGAAATTTAGAATCCATTAAAGAGTTCCGAGAGAGCATAGGAGGTGGCGGTGCCGGGTTGTGATGGGGTGGCACCGGTGCCGGGTTGTGATGGGGTGGCACCCTTGGGGGTTTATTTCACTGCCAAGGACAACATTACTATCGGAGCCAGTGCCATTTAACCACATAATGTCTTAGTTCTCCTTGGCTGCTAATGGTTTTTAACTACCCTAACATGCTGACGAAGGAAATGAATTTTTACTTGAGTAATTTACTAATATGAGTTAAGAGCAAAAGTTTAATTTTTAAACTAAAATAATATTAAAGTAATTCAATATTTAAGTATAATAATTGGCTCCTACAATTGTGTCATCTGGCCATGCAAATATATTAATATTACTTAAAAATTGCCAAAGAGTTAAACTTTCAAACTAGACAATATTAAGCGAACAACGTGTAGCAGGTTACACTAAAGATAAGCCAAGGGTAGTAGCTACAAATAGGCTACAGGAACTTCGACAAAGCAGCCTTTCGAACGCTGTATACAACGAACGGGAGACTAACTTACCAGTATGCAGCCTCGACATTCAGCCCTTACATAAAAAATAAGCACAAAACAATCCACGAGAACATTTAAATATATGCAACAATATTCGTTGCTATAACTTAGAGGCTTGAGCTACAAGGAAAGACTGAAGGAACTGGAGCTCACCACACTGAAGACAGAAAACATGGGAGACATGATAACGATATATCAAGATTCCAAGGAACTTCAGCAATTGGACAAACAAATAACGTTCAAACTAAGGCCCAAGAGAATGAGAGCAAGCAAAGAGTAGATGTAAATTAATGTAATGGAATAGACGAGGAAGTTTTTATGTTAAGTTAATACTCGGTTGTATAACTAAATACAACAAAAACGATAGTATAATGAGAGCACTAAACAACTAACGCTCCAGCGATCAGTGGGACCGCTGGACTGCTTCAAGCGAAGGTTACACATACATTTGAGTACGTTTGGGTGGGGAATAAATAGGAGTGGGTTCCCATGGGGCAATATGCCTGCTGCAGTTTGGTGTATTCTTGTGTTCTTATATTAACAGCTGAATTTCCACACTGCAAGTACGTTTAGGTGAGTGAAACTACGTGAGTAGGCAAACACACAAACGCAGGCAGTCAGTCAGTCAGTCAGTCAGTCAGTCAGTCAGTCAGTCAGTCAGTCAGTCAGGAAGGAAGGAAGGAAGGAAGGAAGGAAGGAAGGAAGGGAAGGGAAGGGAAGGGAAGGAAGGAAGGAAGGAAGGAAGGAAGGAAGGAAGGAAGAAAGGGAAGAAGGAAGGGAAGAAGGAAGGAAGGAAGGAAAGGGAAGGAAGGAAGGAAGGAAGGAAGGAAGGAAGGAAGGAAGGAAGGAAGGAAGGAAGGAAGGAAGGAAGGAAGGAAGGAAGGCAGTCAGTCAGTCAGTCAGGAAGACAAAACAGACACACACACATATAAGAAGAGAACTCGTCCACCCCCCTCAGCCCTAGAGCCGTTACCATAACAAAAAAGGTCCCCGCAACAGGTCCTGAATTATTCAGAGCGTTAATGAGGTGGGCGTCGTTACGAGGTGACCAACACACGCGGCGTAATTTGCGTATCTCACAGTTATCGTCATCACTGTTATGGCCAACATAATGATATACGCCGCGTTTATTACGTCTTCATATTACGTTTATATTCTCATTCAGTTATTTTGCTATCTTATCTAATTATTAAATTATCCATATCTATGAATATAATCAGTTTGATTGCCATTTGGTTATTGACTTTAGATACTTAGTGAGGAGGCGAAGATTCAGGCCGGGTGAATACCAATTATACTAATGTAATTGTTTCTGTGTATTTCAAGTTTGTATTTAATTTGACATGAATCAGTTTTCAACAGTAATTTATTATAGCATTTTTTAATGTAATTTTTTCCATACAGTTTTTTCCACGTGTGATAATAAAGCGTTTTTCCATTGATGGTGACATGCTGGAACCTGGAGCGTGGCTAGCGCTGTGAAGTGTCTGCCTCACCCTTCCTCTCACCGGCCCCAGTTACATCCTGAGGTGTCTGCTGTGTCCAGATGTGGCTGCTGTGTCTCCAGATGAGTCTGCTGTGTCTCCAGATGTGTTTGCTGTGTCTCCAGATGTGTCCAGATGTGTCTGCTGTGTCCAGATGTGTCTGCTGTGTCCAGATGTGTCTGCTGTGTCCAGATGTGTCTGCTGTGTCTCCAGATGAGTCTGCTGTGTCTCCAGATGTGTCTGGTGTGTCCTGATGTGTCTGGTGTGTCTGATGTGTCCAGATGTGTCTGCTGTGTCCAGATGTATCTGCTGTGTCTCCAGATGTGTTAGCTGTGTCTCCAGATGTGTCTGCTGTGTCCAGATGTGTCTGCTGTGTCCAGATGTGTCTGCTGTGTCCAGATGTGTCTGATGTGTCCAGATGTGTCTGCTGTGTCTCCAGATGTGTCTGCTGTGTCCTGATGTGTCTGCTGTGTGTCCAGATGTGTCTGCTGTGTCCAGACGTGCCTGCTTTGTCCAGATGTGTCTGCTGTGTCTCCTGATGTGTCCAGATGTGTCTGCTGTATCTCCTGATGTGTCCAGATGTGTCTGCTGTGTCCAGATGTGTCTGCTGTGTCTCGTGATGTGTCCAGATGTGTCTGCTGTGTCCAGATGTGTCTGCTGTGTCTCCAGATATCTGCTGTGTCTCCTGATGTGTCCAGATGTGTCTGCTGTGTCTCCAGATGTCTGCTGTGTCCAGATGTGTCTGCTGTGTCCAGATGTGTCTCCAGATGTGTCTGCTGTGTCCAGATGTGCCTGCTGTGTCTCCAGATGTGTCTGCTGTGTGTCCAGACGTGCCTGTTGTGTCCAGATTTGTCTGCTGTGTCCAGATATGTCTGATGTGTCTGCTGTGTCTCCAGATGTGTCTGCTGTGTCCAGATGTGTCTGCTGTGTGTCCAGATGTGCCTGCTGTGTCCAGATGTGTCTGCTGTGTGTCCAGATGTGTCTGTTGTGTGTGCAGATGTGTCTGCTGTGTCTCCAGATGTGTCTGCTGTGTCTGCTGTGTGTCCAGATGTGCCTGCTGTGTCCAGATGTGTCTGCTGTGTGTCCAGATGTGTCTGCTGTGTGTCCAGATGTGTCTGCTGTGTCTCAAGATGTGTCTGCTGTGTCTCCAGATGTGTCTGCTGTGTCTCCAGATGTGTCTGCTGTGTCCAGTAATATAGTAATGACGTTACTATTTTGTAACTGTTTGGTCCAAAATACCAATATGTAGTGATGGACTACATCACCAGAAAGCTACATCGTTCATCCAGAGAGCTAAAGCTAAAACCAAACTTCAATATCTCTAGGCCTAGTGTAGCACACGTATGTGCTTTATTACGCCTCAGACAGTGTGTATTAGGTACTAAAGAAAGTACTAAACTTTAGTACTACTTTAGTACTTTAGTACTTTAGTACTTTAGTACTACTTTAGTACTAAACTTTAGTACTAAAAGTAGTACTAAAGAAAGTAGTACTAGAAGAGCTTCTGTTAAGCTAGGTATTAGATTTATGATAAAAAGTTTCCGGTTTGTCTAAATTCAATAATAAAAAATTGAGTTTCTGGTGATCCCTCACAACATATTGGTATTTTCGACCAAATAGTTACAATAAGTACTTTCACTTAAGGAGGATGGGCTGCGGTATTCACAACCAGCTGGCTCTCTAGTTCTTCTTGAACTGCTTCTTTCTGAATACTTAAACAGTTCTCGTGAGAAGATCGCATGATACTGGAGAGTTACTTGTGTTAATCACTGGACCTTGGCACTCTCTTCAACTGAAGCCTCCGCCCACAAACTGAGATAAAGGCTCAATTAACTCGGTTAATTGATTTTCCATTTGAAATTTTTATAAGAATGGATTTCATGTGCATATGGTTAATACATTGTACATGTTTATCTCTCAGAATGTTCGGCAATATGTTTATTGTTTGTGATGTGTGCCAATATATGTATGAACACGTTGTACTGAACGGGGTGAGCATAGCTTGAGCTACCTCATTCCTTTGTGTGTATTTTACCTCAATAAATTTATTTCAATTTCAATTCAATGCGCCAATGGCAGCGCTATAGTGGTGGTATTTTTCTTAAACTGTTAACGGCCCTTCACCTGCTACACCATAGGGACAGGTTCAATCTCACTAAAGTTTCCTAACAGGAAGTGTTTCGGCCGAATGGAACAATGCTTTAAGATTCATCAAAATCACAGGATTTATCGCTATCTTCTTGAGGTTATCTTGAGATGATTTCGGAGCTTTAGTGTCGCCACGGCCAGGTCCTCGACCAGGCCTCCACCCCCAGGAAGCAGCCCGTGACAGCTAACACCCAGATACCTATTTTACTGCTAGGTAACAGGGGCATAGGGTGAAAGAAACTATGCCCATTGTTTCTCGCCAGCGCTCGGGATCGAACCCGGGACCACAGGATCACAAGTCCAGTGTGCTGTCCACTCGGCCGACCGGCTCCCTCGACCGGCCGATCGCTAGAGGAACTTTGAGTAGTAGAGGCCTCGTGTGCGGTGGCCGGCCGCACAAGCCTCGGGAAGAACCTTAGACAAAACAGTAAAGTATAAGCGAGTTACCCTTGGTTGGTCTCGTGGCACCCTTCGACAGATAGGGGTGCCACCTTTGGACAGATAGGGGACCTTACAATACCCACTCGACCCAGGACAGATTTGATATAGCGGATTAATTCAGCCTAATTGGGTCTTACTAAACTTCAAGAGAAACGTGTAATTATACAGGTTGTAATACACAAACGTGTGGCAAGATGCCTGTCGAGCAGCTTCACAAGAGACAGTGAGGTGGCTTGTGTGTCCAGGAAGTACTCAAGCCCCCCACCATGTCAAGGAGCTGGTCACAGGAGGCAGAGAGTGCTGCCCTACTGTTCGCCAACTCATTCAATCATCCCCATGAATCTGTAAAGAAAAAAAGGAGAGTATTAATTACACACTCAAATGTTTATAAATTTAAAAGTTTATCACATTAATATTTAAAATACCAACAACAACATTTTCTCCAAGGAGTGCCGGACCAACCGGGCTGTGGCGGATATGTGGGTTTGCGGGCCGCTCCAAGCAACAGCCTGGTGGACCAAACTCTCACAAGTCTAGCCTGGCCTCGGGCCGGGCTTGGGGAGTAGAAGAACTCCCAGAACCCCATCAACCAGGTATCAACCAGGTATAAATCAGCCATCAACAACATGCAGAGTAATAACTGCAAATATAATTATAACAAAACTGTCTCTAGAGGACTATAAAGATAAAAATCAATAAAGTGTTTTACAAAGTCAAAATGTACATACGTAAACTTAAAGTAAATATTTTTCACAGTTCATAGGTAATTATAAAAATAAATGCTTAACGAAATTCAAAAATTTCCAGAGATCTTACTCTAATGGATAACGTTTCCGGCCAAAAACTTCAATTTACAAATTCAACAGACTGTCAGGTATTGGCACTTGGAGAAGCAAGTTCGGTACAAAGCCACCAATTGGTTGGGGCGCCGAGCCACTGCCAGCATCAATCAGCGCTGGCAACACTTCCAGCAACCGCAAACAAACCGACTAACACGAAGCATGGCATTTATATCACATAGTTGGACATGGAGCAAGGAGGGAAGGATCATCAAAATAAACAGAGGAACTCTGTATCGTTCCCACAGGATGATGAATGATGATGATACAAATAATAATAAAAATAAGGGAAAAAATGTGAAATTTTTCTTATCCATGAGGGAGAAGGCTCCTTGGGGCTCCTTTCCCTTCCCTCCATCCCAACACAATTATTATACGGTCTCGGGGTCGTGTCGTCATCCCTACCCCGGCTGTGTTATATGATTGGTAATGTCGAATTTCGTTCCTTGGATTACCTAGTGACTGAAGGCTTATACTACTACTACTACTTCTAATAACAACAACAACAATAATAATAATAATAATAATAATAATAATTATAATAATAAATGAGAAAATCCGAAGGAGCCGTGATGAGGATTCGAACCTATGCGCTGGGTATTCTCAGGCACACGCCCCAGACAATCAGCCCGCAGCCCGTCCTCCAAACAAAGACCCAAAGTCCATTCCACACACCCGCTAAACCCTCTGTTTATGAATGAAAAACAGTTTACACACGACTCACAACTGGTGACGTTCGAACACTTCCAGAACAAGTGCTTCACTGACGAATTTTGTTCGAACCACAACGCTGTAAATGCTTCACCCACGTACTACAAATAATCGCCAACAGAACCTAAACACCTAACCTAACCTATGCCTATATATGCACAATATGCTAATATATTATAATATTAATTTATATTTGAGAACATTCCCGTCTTGAATGAACAGCATGTATAAATTTATAAATGCGTCTGTGGGGTCGACCGCTGGATGTAATGGACTTGAGTCGACGACGGGTTGCCCCATGCACACTGGCTTCTGTCATCTAGAAATGTTCTACCTCTGATGCTCCTTTTTCAATACACAGAGTAATCACACTAACGTGATGCATCAATGAGAAAATCCGAAGGAGCCGTGATGAGGATTCACTTCTGTCCAGTTTCAGTGGAAGCCTCAGGAACCCTCGTATGATCAGTAGAACTCCAGGTTGCAATCCTTTTACCATGTCGTGGTCTGATTGTCTGGGGCGTGTGCCTGGGAATACCCAGCGCATAGGTTCGAATCCTCATCACAGATTATATTCCACATAATCCACATCCGAATAGACTATCTGCGGAGTCTATTCCCTGAGAATTTTGTATGGGAAAATTATGTATACCCTGAGAAAATCTTTCGAGCAGGGTGGGAATCGAAGGAGCGTCCTGGGTGACTCCAGATGCGCGCCTTCACCCCTCCCCCCTGGACCACGAAATGATAAATATTATAACCTGAGATCTCGCGCGTCTTTAGTTACCCAGGACACTCGTTCGAGCCCCGGTCCTGCTCCAATGATCTTCTCGTAGATACATCGCGTTACTGTGATTTCCTTGTGTATGCGCATGTTTATCTATTTCATCTACCTTCCAGTGACGGGAGGGAGATAGATGAAATTGGTACACATGCACATACTATCCACGTGTTATGTGTATGCACGAGGAAAGACTAAATAGTTAAGTCTTTCCACGTTATTCATATCTCTTAACTCTGGGACTTGTCTGATTACACATCC
This sequence comes from Procambarus clarkii, assembly GCF_040958095.1. NCBI lineage: Eukaryota > Metazoa > Arthropoda > Malacostraca > Decapoda > Cambaridae > Procambarus > Procambarus clarkii. Next base: position 13,620,672 of record NC_091174.1, read on the forward strand.
CTGAACTTTCTCCAGCCTCTTTTTGTGTTTGACAAGATAACGACTTCCAGCTGGCGCCGCATTTCACAACTAATATGACATATACAATATTGGATGACTCCTTATGCAGACGTGTGCTTGCGTGTGTGAGTGTGTATGTGAGTGTGTGTGTGTGTGTGTGTGTGAGTGTGTGTGTGTGTGTGTGTGTGTGTGTGTGTGTGTGTGTGTGTGTGTGTGTGTGTGTGTGTGTGTGTGTGTGTGTGTGCGTGCGTGCGTGTGTGTTTGTTTTAGGTAAATACAAATGCCCTATTGATCATCAAAGTCATGCGCTGACTGAATACCACTGCCTCGCAATATACCATGGAATATTAATGACAAAATTTCGGTGTATTAATTAATTAGGGCTACGGTCGCCTCTCAGCCAGGAGCACAGGTGTGTCCCTCCCCTCAGCCAGGAGCACAGGTGTGTGTCCCTCCCCTCAGCCAGGAGCACAGGTGTGTCCCTCCCCTCAGCCAGGAGCACAGGTGTGTGTCCCTCCCCTCAGCCAGGAGCACAGGTGTGTGTCCCTCCCCTCAGCCAGGAGCACAGGTGTGTGTCCCTCCCCTCAGCCAGGAGCACAGGTGTGTGTCCCTCCCCTCAGCCAGGAGCACAGGTGTGTCCCTCCCCTCAGCCAGGAGCACAGGTGTGTGTCCCTCCCCTCAGCCAGGAGCACAGGTGTGTGTCCCTCCGCTCAACCAGGAACACAGGTGTATCCCCCTCCCCTCAGCCAGGAGCACAGGTGTGTTCCTCCCCTCAGCCAGGAGCACAGGTGTGTCCCTCCCCTCAGCCAGGAGCACAGGTGTGTGTCCCTCCCCTCAGCCAGGAGCACAGGTGTGTGTCCCTCCGCTCAGCCAGGAACACAGGTGTGTTCCTCCCCTCAGCCAGGAGCACAGGTGTGTGTCCCTCCGCTCAGCCAGGAACACAGGTGTGTTCCTCCCCTCAGCCAGGAGCACAGGTGTGTCCCTCCCCTCAGCCAGGAGCACAGGTGTGTGTCCCCTCCCCTCAGCCAGGAGCACAGGTGTGTGTCCCTCCGCTCAACCAGGAACACAGGTGTGTGTCCCTCCCCACAGCCAGGAGCCCACAGGTGTGACCATACAGGTGTGACCAATTAACATATGTGCGTGGTCGTAACATTACACCTGGTGTTGTCTGAACACCTGCTCATTAACACGAGGTATAGATGACTGAGCGCCCCGGACACGCTCTACTCAATGAGGCGTCACGGCGTTTGTGTCGCAATTACGATACCTGAAGAACGCCCAGATATCAGAAGCCGTAAATTGGCTATCCTATTTATCTGCAAAGATAATGTATATATTACTGATATCCACTTACGTCACTGAGGGTGTAATAATATAAATACTGGGTATCCAAATGAACAAAGTGCCTTGAGGTTATCTTGAGGTTATCATGAGATGATTTCTGGGCTTTAGTGTCCCCGCGACCCGGTCCTCGACCAGGCCTCCACCCCCAGGAAGCAGCCCGTGACACCTGACTAACACCCAAGTACCTATTTTACTGCTAGGTAACAGGGGCATAGGGTGAAAGAAACTCTGCTTAATGTTTCTCGGCTCGCCCTAGATCGAACCCGGGACCACAGTATCACGTGTCCAGCGTGCTGTCCGCTCGGCCGACCGGCTCCTCCGTTTCCAATCGCGGAACCATTTACACACATTCAAGGTATCTTAAGTACACTTATATATTTTTTGTTGTATTAAACACGTTTGTTAATTTCCTTAAATATTGTGTATAAATACTGGTGCGATAACTTAAGATTTCATGGAACACCTTGAACGACTTAATAAGTTAATTATGGAAGAATCTGAGACTCTTATGACCTGAGACAACTGAGCAATCTGGTTATGTCCGAGCTAATATACCTATATAAGCAGTCTGTCTGAAACCTACGGAAGCATGGGTAAACCTATCGGGACATGGATAAACCATCAGACACGGGTAAAGCGAGACACGGGTAAACTGAGTGAGACACGGGTAAACTGAGCGAGACACGGGTAAACTGAGCGGGACACGGGTAAACTGAGTGAGACACGGGTAAACTGAAGGATACACGAGCAACAATGACCGCCGGCCCCCCTGACAATATCACCGTCCCTGGGAACATGTATATAATTATCTATGCGACACAACCTCCCAAACTTTGCTCTCTAGCGTCGCCCGACACAAAAATGTTACTGAAAACTTTTGTATAAGGTAAACACACACGACGACTACACAAGAACATCATTATATTGACGGTCTGCACCTACACTGACGGTCTACACTACACTGAGGGTCTACACCTACACTGACGGTCTACACCTACACTGAGGGTCTACACCTACACTGACGGTCTACACCTACACTGAGAGTCTACACCTACACTGAGGGTCTACACCTACACTGACGGTCTACACTACACTGAGGGTCTGCACCTACACTGAGGGTCTACACCTACACTGAGGGTCTACACCTACACTGACGGTCTACACCTACACTGAGAGTCTACACCTACACTGAGGGTCTACACCTACACTGACGGTCTACACCTACACTGAGGGTCTACACCTACACTGAGGGTCTACACCTACACTGACGGTCTACACCTACACTGAGGCTCTACACCTACACTGAGGCTCTACAGTACACTGAGGGGTCTACAGTACACTGAGGGTCTACACCTACACTGAGGTTCTACACCTACACTGAGGGTCTACACCTATACTGAGACTCTACAGTACACTGAGGTTCTACACCTACACTGAGGCTCTACAGTACACTGAGGTTCTACACCTACACTGAGGGTCTACACCTACGCTGAGGGTCTACACTACACTGACGGTCTACACTACACTGACGGTCTACACTACACTGACGGTCTACACCTACACTGACAGTGTCCCCATACACTGACCATGTCCCCCATACACTGACCATGCCCCCCATACACTAACTATGCCCCCATACACTGACCATAGTCCCTATACACTGACCATGCCCCCATACACTGACCATGTCCCCATACACTGACCATGTCCCCATACACTGACCATGTCCCCATACACTGATCATGTCCCCTTACACTGACCATGACCCCATTCACTGACCATGTCCCCCCATACAATGACCATATCCCCATACACTGACCACGTCCCCATACACTGACCATGCCCCCATACACTAACCATGCCCCCATACACTGACCATACCCCCATACACTGACCATGCCCCCATACACTAACCATGTCCCCCATACACTGACCATGTCCCCCATACACTGACCATGTCCCAATACACTAACCATGCCCCCATACACTAACCATGCCCCCCATACACTGACCATGTCCCCCATACACTGACCATGTCCCCCATACACTGACCATGTCTCAATACACTAACCATGTCTCCATACACTGACCATGTCCCCCATACACTGACCATGTCCCCATACACTAACCATGCCCCCATACACTAACCATGCCCCCATACACTGACCATGTCCCCATACACTAACCATGCCCCCATACACTAACCATGCCCCCATACACTGACCATGCCCCCATACACTAACCATGCCCCCATACACTAACCATGGTCCCCATACACTAACCATGGTCCCCATACACTGACCATGCCCCCATACACTGAACATGCCCCCATACACTGACCATGCCCCCATACACTGACCATGTCCCCATACACTAACCATGCCCCCATACACTAACCATGCCCCCATACACTAACCTTGCCCCCATACACTAACCATGTCCCCATACACTAACCATGTCCCCATACACTAACCATGCCCCCATACACTAACCATGCCCCCATACACTAACCATGCCCCTGTACACTAACCATGGTCCCCCATACACTAACCATGCCCCCATACACTGACCATGCCCCCATACACTGACCATGGTCCCCCATACACTAACCATGGTCCCCCATACACTAACCATGGTCCCCCATACACTAACCATGGTCCCCATACACTGACCATGCCCCCATACACTAACCTTGCCCCCATACACTGACCATGGTCCCCATACACTAACCATGGTCCCCATACACTGACCCTGCCCCCATACACTAACCATGCCCCCATACACTGACCATGCCCCCATACACTAACCATGCCCCTATACACTAACCATGCCCCCATACACTAACCATGTCCCCATACACTAACCTTGCCCCCATACACTAACCATGTCCCCATACACTAACCATGCCCCCATACACTAACCATGCCCCCATACACTGACCCTGCCCCCATACACTAACCATGCCCCCATACACTAACCATGCCCACATACACTAACCATGCCCCCATACACTGACCATGCCCCCATACACTGACCATGGTCCCCCATACACTAACCATGGTCCCCCATACACTAACCATGGTCCCCCATACACTAACCATGGTCCCCCATACACTAACCATGCCCCCATACACTAACCATGCCCCCATACACTAACCATGCCCCCATACACTAACCATGCCCCCATACACTGACCATGCCCCCATACACTAACCATGCCCCCATACACTAACCATGCCCCCATACACTAACCATGCCCCCATACACTAACCATGGTCCCCCATACACTAACCATGCCCCCATACACTGACCATGCCCCCATACACTGACCATGGTCCCCCATACACTGACCATGCCCCATAGACTGACCATGCCCCCACACACTGACCATGCCCCCCAATACACTAACCATGGTCCCCATACACTGACCATGCCCCCCATACACTAACCATGGTCCCCCATACACTAACCATGGTCCCCCATACACTAACCATGCCCCCATACACTAACCATGCCCCCATACACTAACCATGCCCCCATACACTAACCATGCCCCCATACACTAACCATGGTCCCCCATACACTAACCATGCCCCCATACACTAACCATGGTCCCCATACACTGACCCTGCCCCCATACAGTAGCCATACACATGCTCGCAAATTTAAAATTCCAACTTTTATGACCCAGATAAGTTTGGCTGCCATTCACCTCTGTTGGTTACTGACAATTACAGTTTTGTTAGGTCAATATAATGAGGTTGTGGGTCTTCTGTTGGCTGGCCAGCCCGCCACGTCTGTAACGTTAGCTCTTTAGTTTGCTACGTTGTCAGTAACGTTGTTTATGTGGTTAGTAACGAGGTTTATAACATTAGTAACGTTGTTTAGGTTGTTGGTAATGTTGTTTGTATCGTTAGTAACGGCATTGATATCGTTAGTAACGTTGTTTGAATAATTAACGTCGTGCCGTTAGTTACAGTATTTATCTCGATAGTAACGTTGTTTGTATTGTTGTTATTATCTTTAGTAACGTTGTTTAATTGTTATAATGTTTAATAACGTTATTATATTTAGTAACGTTGTTATAATCTTTAGTAATGTTAAATGGTTATTAATGTTTTTAGTAACGTTACTAATAACATCAGTAACGTTGTCAGTATCATTAGTTACCATGTTATTATAATTAGCAACGTTGAGGAAATTAACTGAAGCAATGAGGTGACTCGAACCAGCGATCAAGGTACTCCCAGTCGTGCACCTTACCCCTGTACCACGACATGGTACTCCCAGTCGTGCACCTTACCCCTGTACCACGACATGGTACTCCCAGTCGTGCACCTTACCCCTGTACCACGACATGGTACTCCCAGTCGTGCACCTTACCCCTGTACCCCTGTACCACGACATGGTACTCCCAGTCGTGCACCTTACTCCTGTACCACGACATGGTACTCCCAGTCGTGCACCTTACTCCTGTACCACGACATGGTACTCCCAGTCGTGCACCTTACCCCTGTACCACGACATGGTACTCCCAGTCGTGCACCTTACCCCTGTACCACGACATGGTACTCCCAGTCGTGCACCTTACCCCTGTACCACGACATGGTACTCCCAGTCGTGCACCTTACCCCTGTACCCCTGTACCACGACATGGTACTCCCAGTCGTGCACCTTACCCCTGTACCACGACATGGTACTCCCAGTCGTGCACCTTACCCCTGTACCACGACATGGTCTAAGTCATACAGCCAAAGATTCCAGTGAATCCACAGAAAGTGTGGAGGCTTCTACTGAAGGTAGTCCAAGTTTTACATATAACCCCCATGCACTCTGGTGAGGGGTAAAATAGTTCATAAACCGTAGGCTGATGCTATCAACACAACATCCATATTTTAAAGAGCATATTAGGTATGTCTATACTTGTGTAGCTGCCCTAGACTATATGAGTGGGGTCCATGCAGGTCGGCGTTCAATCCCCGACCGTCCAAGTGGTTGGGCACCATTTCTTCCGCCCGTCCCATTCCAAATCCTTATCCTGACCCCCCTTCCCAGTGCTATATAGTCGTAATGACTTGGCGCTTTCCCCTTGATAACTCCCCTCCCCTCCCTACTTACATAATAGAACAGAATAGAAGTACAAAAGACTTACGTCAAGTCGTCAAACACATCTAGTTTCATCACCTTTGCATCAACTGGCAACAATAAAAACATTCAAGCTTTGCTAAATAATAAAGTTTGAGGCGACTGCCATCACAACCACTCTTGCAGCCATCAGGAGGAGAAAACCTTCACACAAACTGCATGAACCATGAAGAAGACGCAGGTTAAAGTCCCGTCCTAACCATGCACCACCCACTACACATTTTAAAGCCTTGTCTATTTAATATAAACTCTTTACAATATAGTATTATAGGAAACTGATCGTTAATATAAGACTAAAATCTTAAATAATCAAACCACACCCGGAGAGAAAGACGGGATCTCTTCCGTCCTCCCAGCCCCCCCAGATACTGCAGCTCCCACCCCAGATACTGCACCTCCCAGCCCCCAGATACTGCACCTCCCAGCCCAGATACTGCACCTCCCACCCCAGATACTGTACCTCCCACCCCAGATGCTGTACCTCCCACCCCAGATACTGCACCTCCCACCCCAGATACTGTACCTCCCACCCCCCAGATACTGCACCTCCCACCCCCCAGATACTGTACCTCCCACCCCAGATACTGTACCTCCCACCCCAGATACTGTACCTCCCACCCCAGATACTGCACCTCCCACCCCAGATACTGCACCTCCCACCCCAGATACTGCACCTCCCACCCCAGATACTGCACCTCCCACCCCAGATACTGTACCTCCCACCCCAGATACTGTACCTCCCACCCCCCAGATACTGCACCTCCCACCCCAGATACTGTACCTCCCACCCCAGATACTGTACCTCCCACCCCCCAGATACTGTACCTCCCACCCCCCAGATACTGCACCTCCCACCCCAGATACTGCACCTCCCACCCCCCCAGATACTGCACCTCCCACCCCAGATACTGTACCTCCCACCCCAGATACTGTACCTCCCACCCCCCAGATACTGTACCTCCCACCCCAGATACTGTACCTCCCACCCCAGATACTGTACCTCCCACCCCCCAGATACTGCACCTCCCACCCCAGATACTGTACCTCCCACCCCAGATACTGCACCTCCCACCCCAGATACTGCACCTCCCACCCCAGATACTGCACCTCCCACCCCAGATACTGTACCTCCCACCCCAGATACTGTACCTCCCACCCCCCAGATACTGCACCTCCCACCCCAGATACTGTACCTCCCACCCCAGATACTGTACCTCCCACCCCCCAGATACTGTACCTCCCACCCCAGATACTGCACCTCCCACCCCAGATACTGCACCTCCCACCCCAGATACTGTACCTCCCACCCCAGATACTGCACCTCCCACCCCAGATACTGTACCTCCCACCCCCCAGATACTGCACCTCCCACCCCAGATACTGTACCTCCCACCCCCCAGATACTGCACCTCCCACCCCAGATACTGCACCTCCCACCCCAGATACTGTACCTCCCACCCCCCAGATACTGCACCTCCCACCCCAGATACTGTACCTCCCACCCCAGATACTGCACCTCCCACCCCAGATACTGCACCTCCCACCCCAGATACTGTACCTCCCACCCCAGATACTGCACCTCCCACCCCAGATACTGTACCTCCCACCCCAGATACTGCACCTCCCACCCCAGATACTGCACCTCCCACCCCAGATACTGTACCTCCCACCCCAGATACTGCACCTCCCACCCCAGATACTGCACCTCCCACCCCAGATACTGTACCTCCCACCCCAGATACTGCACCTCCCACCCCCCAGATACTGCACCTCCCACCCCAGATACTGCACCTCCCACCCCAGATACTGTACCTCCCACCCCAGATACTGCACCTCCCACCCCAGATACTGTACCTCCCACCCCAGATACTGTACCTCCCACCCCAGATACTGTACCTCCCACCCCAGATACTGCACCTCCCACCCCAGATACTGCACCTCCCACCCCAGATACTGCACCTCCCACCCCAGATACTGCACCTCCCACCCCAGATACTGTACCTCCCACCCCAGATACTGTACCTCCCACCCCAGATACTGCACCTCCCACCCCAGATACTGCACCTCCCACCCCAGATACTGTACCTCCCATCCAAGTAGTAATAATAACCGAGACAAGGCAATAGAGGTAAGCCAAGCTTTTCTGACATAGCTTTAGGCCGAGTCTAAAGTTGTGTAATATTATAGAATGAAATAAGAATTATGTGATCTATCTATAAGAATATCGTTGGATCAGGTGTATGGGTTAAGGCGCGCGTCTGAGGTTACCCAGGACGCTGGTTCGATCCCCCCGTCCTTCTTCTAAGACTTTCTAAAGTGTAATATTGTCTTAGATAACACAAATCACCATATCTGGGAGAATGCAAGCCACCAGAACCGGAAAGCATTATTTAAACACCACAACTCGTTGAAATGAAAGGTCCGACGTTTCGGCCCGTCCTTGGAACTTTATCAAGTCGTAACTGATGATCCAAGACGGGCCGAGACGTCGTGACCAGAGTTCCTCCTCCTAGGCCAACGACGGACATTCCCCCAAGATGCAACCCATAACAGTTGCCTGTTTCACCGGTCCCTATTTACTACTACTTACATAGAGATAGCAGATGACAGTAAACGTGCCCAAACGCCTCTGTTCTGCCCCGGGAATCGAACCCAGACTCACTCAAGTGCAACCCGTCTGCGTTATCCACTACGCTATTGAACTCATCAATACAATGTATTTTGCTCCGCCGATCTCAGTCATCAGGGGAAAATAACCTAATCCTGTACAGCAATATTGGAACAATGGAAAATGCCAGATTTTATTGAAAATACGAAAAAACGTATGAAATGTCATTAAAAGTATATTGATATCAAGTAGAAAAAGAGGAATTTTGCGCAAAATGAATTTCAGTTGTGTGCTTGCGAGTCCTGGAAAAAATATAATATGCCGGTCATAAATGCTAGACTTTGATCTCTAATCTTTTATATCTATATTATTTACACTGCTCTGGTTATCTACATGGTGAGCACACAGCCGGTGGTGTAGTGTGTGGTGAGCACACAGCCGGCGGTGTAGTGTGTGGTGAGCACACAGCCGGTGGTGTAGTGTGTGGTGAGCACACAGCCGGTGGTGTAGTGTGTGTGGTGAGCACACAGCCGGTGGTGTAGTGTGTGGTGAGCACACAGCCGGTGGTGTAGTGTGTGGTGAGCACACAGCCGGTGGTGTAGTGTGTGGTGAGCACACAGCCGGGGTGTGGTGTGTGTGGTGAGCACACAGCCGGTGGTGTAGTGTGTGGTGAGCACACAGCCGGTGGTGTAGTGTGTGGTGAGCACACAGCCGGTGGTGTAGTGTGTGGTGAGCACACAGCCGGTGGTGTAGTGTGTGTGGTGAGCACACAGCCGGTGGTGTAGTGTGTGGTGAGCACACAGCCGGTGGTGTAGTGTGTGGTGAGCACACAGCCGGTGGTGTAGTGTGTGGTGAGCACACAGCCGGGGTGTGGTGTGTGTGGTGAGCACACAGCCGGTGTAGTGTGTGGTGAGCACACAGCCGGTGGTGTAGTGTGTGGTGAGCACACAGCCGGGGTGTGGTGTGTGTGGTGAGCACACAGCCGGTGGTGTAGTGTGTGTGGTGAGCACACAGCCGGTGGTGTAGTGTGTGTGGTGAGCACACAGCCGGTGGTGTAGTGTGTGGTGAGCACACAGCCGGTGGTGTAGTGTGTGGTGAGCACACAGCCGGGGTGTGGTGTGTGTGGTGAGCACACAGCCGGTGGTGTAGTGTGTGGTGAGCACACAGCCGGTGGTGTAGTGTGTGGTGAGCACACAGCCGGTGGTGTAGTGTGTGGTGAGCACACAGCCGGGGTGTGGTGTGTGTGGTGAGCACACAGCCGGTGGTGTAGTGTGTGGTGAGCACACAGCCGGCGGTGTAGTGTGTGGTGAGCACACAGCCGGGGTGTGGTGTGTGTGGTGAGCACACAGCCGGTGGTGTAGTGTGTGTGGTGAGCACACAGCCGGTGGTGTAGTGTGTGTGGTGAGCACACAGCCGGGGTGTAGTGTGTGTGGTGAGCACACAGCCGGTGGTGTAGTGTGTGTGGTGAGCACACAGCCGGTGGTGTAGTGTGTGTGGTGAGCACACAGCCGGTGGTGTAGTGTGTGTGGTGAGCACACAGCCGGTGGTGTAGTGTGTGTGGTGAGCACACAGCCGGTGGTGTAGTGTGTGTGGTGAGCACACAGCCGGTGGTGTAGTGTGTGTGGTGAGCACACAGCCGGTGGTGTAGTGTGTGTGGTGAGCACACAGCCGGTGGTGTAGTGTGTGTGGTGAGCACACAGCCGGTGGTGTAGTGTGTGTGGTGAGCACACAGCCGGTGGTGTAGTGTGTGTGGTGAGCACACAGCCGGTGGTGTAGTGTGTGTGGTGAGCACACAGCCGGTGGTGTAGTGTGTGGTGAGCACACAGCCGGGGTGTGGTGTGTGTGGTGAGCACACAGCCGGTGGTGTAGTGAGCACACAGCCGGGGTGTAGTGACCACACAGCCGGTGGTGTAGTGTGTGGTGAGCACACAGCCGGGGTGTGGTGTGTGTGGTGAGCACACAGCCGGTGGTGTAGTGAGCACACAGCCGGGGTGTAGTGTGTGGTGAGCACACAGCCGGTGGTGTAGTGTGTGGTGAGCACACAGCCGGTGGTGTAGTGTGTGGTGAGCACACAGCCGGGGTGTGGTGTGTGTGGTGAGCACACAGCCGGTGGTGTAGTGAGCACACAGCCGGGGTGTAGTGAGCACACAGCCGGTGGTGTAGTGTGTGGTGAGCACACAGCCGGGGTGTGGTGTGTGTGGTGAGCACACAGCCGGTGGTGTAGTGAGCACACAGCCGGGGTGTAGTGTGTGGTGAGCACACAGCCGGTGGTGTAGTGTGTGGTGAGCACACAGCCGGTGGTGTAGTGTGTGGTGAGCACACAGCCGGTGGTGTAGTGTGTGGTGAGCACACAGCCGGTGGTGTAGTGTGTGTGGAGAGCACACAGCCGGTGGTGTAGTGTGTGGTGAGCACACAGCCGGTGGTGTAGTGTGTGGTGAGCACACAGCCGGTGGTGTAGTGTGTGGTGAGCACACAGCCGGTGGTGTAGTGTGTGGTGAGCACACAGCCGGTGGTGTAGTGTGTGGTGAGCACACAGCCGGGGTGTGGTGTGTGTGGTGAGCACACAGCCGGGGTGTGGTGTGTGTGGTGAGCACACAGCCGGTGGTGTAGTGTGTGTGGTGAGCACACAGCCGGTGGTGTAGTGTGTGTGGTGAGCACACAGCCGGGGTGTAGTGACCACACAGCCGGGGTGTAGTGACCACACAGCCGGTGGTGTAGTGTGTGGTGAGCACACAGCCGGGGTGTAGTGACCACACAGCCGGGGTGTAGTGTGTGGTGAGCACACAGCCGGGGTGTAGTGTGTGGTGAGCACACAGCCGGGGTGTAGTGTGTGTGGTGAGCACACAGCCGGGGTGTGGTGTGTGTGGTGAGCACACAGCCGGGGTGTAGTGACCACACAGCCGGTGGTGTAGTGTGTGGTGAGCACACAGCCGGTGGTGTAGTGTGTGTGGTGAGCACACAGCCGGGGTGTGGTGTGTGTGGTGAGCACACAGCCGGGGTGTGGTGTGTGTGGTGAGCACACAGCCGGGGTGTGGTGTGTGTGGTGAGCACACAGCCGGGGTGTGGTGTGTGTGGTGAGCACACAGCCGGTGGTGTAGTGTGTGGTGAGCACACAGCCGGGGTGTGGTGTGTGTGGTGAGCACACAGCCGGTGGTGTAGTGTGTGTGGTGAGCACACAGCCGGGGTGTGGTGTGTGTGGTGAGCACACAGCCGGTGGTGTAGTGTGTGGTGAGCACACAGCCGGGGTGTGGTGTGTGTGGTGAGCACACAGCCGGTGGTGTAGTGTGTGTGGTGAGCACACAGCCGGGGTGTAGTGTGTGGTGAGCACACAGCCGGGGTGTAGTAACCACACAGCCGGGGTGTAGTGTGTGGTGAGCACACAGCCGGGGTGTAGTGACCACACAGCCGGGGTGTAGTGACCACAGCCGGGGTGTAGTGTGTGTGGTGAGCACACAGCCGGGGTGTAGTGTGTGGTGAGCACACAGCCGGGGTGTAGTGTGTGGTGAGCACACAGCCGGGGTGTAGTGTGTGTGGTGAGCACACAGCCGGGGTGTAGTGTGTGGTGAGCACACAGCCGGGGTGTAGTGTGTGGTGAGCACACAGCCGGGGTGTAGTGACCACACAGCCGGGGTGTAGTGACCGCACAGCCGGGGTGTAGTGTGTGGTGAGCACACAGCCGGGGTGTAGTGACCACACAGCCGGGGTGTAGTGACCACAGCCGGGGTGTAGTGTGTGTGGTGAGCACACAGCCGGGGTGTAGTGTGTGTGGTGAGCACACAGCCGGGGTGTAGTGTGTGTAGTGAGCACACAGCCGGGGTGTAGTGTGTGGTGAGCACACAGCCGGGGTGTAGTGTGTGGGGTGAGCACACACCCGGGGTGTAGTGTGTGGTGAGCACATAGCCGGGGTGTAGTGTGGTGAGCACACAGCCGGGGTGTAGTGTGGTGAGCACACAGCCGGGGTGTAGTGTGTGGTGACTGTGTGGTCACCACACACACTACACACTGCTGAATGAGTGTAGCAGCTCATTAAGTTAAGTAATTATGGTTAAGTTTGGGAAACAAAATAGCATGTGGGTGCTCCAAGTTGTGCGAGTCCCTAGTGGAGAGTTACTGTGCCATTATCTATATTAATGTATTGATTTTACTTTGGTCCTAAATACTGGACCGGTTACGTTTACTTTGACCTTAATTGTATGTACGAGTGTAAGTGTATGTTGTGCCTATAATATATTACTGATGTGTAGTTGAATTACTGTCTCATTCCCCCTCCAGTCATTATCCTTGTGCACGGTCGATTTTTGACCCTTTTACCTTGTACAAAGCTGATTGGTATAGTGTGTATGAGTGTCCTGAATGATTTTAAATTGTTATAATTCACGTTAAGCAGTCTTTCTATAATTGCCTGTGCTGTTTTATTATTTTGCAATAAGCAGTGATATTATATTCTTGCCTGTACTATATCTGGCATACTGTTCTGACTTTAATTTCTTGCCTGTGTTATATATTTGTCTTGACTTAAAATATTACTGTTATTAGTGCATTCAGTGTTGATCTAAAGAAAATGATTTCTGTTTGTACTTGAGATACTTGTAAGCTTGTCTTTCTAGGAATCTTTACTGGTCTACCGAGCCGAGTGACTGTGTTGCATTTTCAAACATTGGAGAAGGACCCAACCGCGAGCAGAAGTTAGTGAGGTCGTGGCATCTTATTCAGCGCTCCTTGATTGAAGTGTCATTGCTTTAAGTGCCAGTCCGTGATAGCGCTAATAATTATAACAGTCGTAACGTTATAACTAATAACATAGTAACGGTCGTGTTAGACTCCTTGACGGAGATTAAAAGACCTCAAGAAGGCAGTGCTTGTCGCTGTGGGACACAAACTAGAATTAAACCTTTCTCCTAACCTGTTGAGGAAGCACGAGCAGGTGTTATTCAGAGAGCACCTTAATCCAAACCCATGCTAAGTCAGATTTAACTCCAGGTTTGTGCACTCTTGCAGTGTGTAAGGAATTACCCATCCCAGCTGTTGATATTATCTTGAGAAATGATGTGACTATTCTACAAGTTGTTGGGCAGATTAGTCCCAGTGTTATTGCAGAACCTGTTTGTGCAAAGTTGCCCGTTGATGGAGTTGGTGCTATTCCTCCAGTAAGTACTGAATTAAATGTTGCAAGTGTAACGACCCCAATATGTCCTGTTAGTGCCATGGTTGCTGTGGGAGAGACCAGGATCCTTTCAGACGTGGAGTGGGTTATCTTGAGGTTATCTTGAGATGATTTCGGGGCTTTTAGTGTCCCCGCGGCCCGGTCCTCGACCAGGCCTCCACCCCCCAGGAAGCAGCCCGTGACAGCTGACTAACACCCAGGTACCTATTTTACTGCTAGGTAACAGGGGCATAGGGAGAAAGAAACTCTGCCCATTGTTTCTCGCCGGCGCACGGGATCGAACCCGGGACCACAGGATCACAAGTCCTGCGTGCTGTCCGCTCGGCCGACCGGCTCCCTTAGGGAGGTGGTTCTCTCCGATACTTTATTTGTTAATAATTAACCTGCATGTCGAGAGTGAGTCTGCAGAAGTAACCAGGCCTCAGCCTAGCCTAGTGGATGGTATTGTTGAGAAGGCCTTGGTATCAGGCACATGCCCGCTCGCGCTACACCCTGTTATAATACCATGTGTGAACTAAGTCGGACGGAGACTAATTCTTTTGAGTGTTATGACGAGGTTGTCTCTGTGGTAGATGTATTGGAGGACGGTTTGGGAGTCTTCCTCGATGAGCAGCTCCTGATGGGAAAACGGAGACCAGAGGAGCCTGCAGTAAACCTCCAGTAGGAGCCTGACAGCTGAATGGACAGTGGTTCGGATTCCTAGTCCTGAGGTTCCGGGTTCGATCCCCGGTGGATGCGGAAACAAATGGGCAGAGTTTCTTTCACCCTGATGCACCTGTTCACCTGGCAGTATATAGGTACCTGGGAGTTAGACAGCTGCTACGGGCTGCTTCCTGGAGGTGTGTAACAAAAAGGAGGCCTGGTCGAGGACCGGGCCACGGGGACATTAAGCCCCGAAATCATCAAGATAGATAACCTCACCCCTAAAGATAGAAGATAGCCTCCCATGTCACCTGACTGAGAAGTGACCCACCCTGAAGCCATCAACACTGCCACTCTTCAGGTCAAAAAAGGTGTCCAGCAGCTGGACACCCTCATAAACACTGTCAAACACTATCCTTCCCCGCAATAGCAGCCACCCAGAACTCACGATATAAATGCGAGCTCAGCACACAGTATATCCTTTCACGACCAAAGATCACATTCACTCCAAAAAATCTACCACTTACGGGCTATTCATGCCCGTGCCACTTCTTGGGTGGCTTAATCTTCATCAATCAATCAATCTTTGTAATCATTCAAATTCTGCATTGACAATGTTAGCAAGAGTTAACGAAAAGCATCTCTTAGCGCTAAGCCAAATAAAACTATAAATTCACTTTCTGACTTGTTGAAGTTGAAACTAATTTTTCAACTTCCTTCTCAAATGAAGGAAAATAGAGAAGATTCACGCTAGAATCATTGATCTCACCCTTTCAGTCACATTAATAATATATATATATATATATATATATATATATATATATATATATATATATATATATATATATATATATGTCGTACCTAGTAGCCAGAACTCACTTCTCAGCCTACTATTCAAGGCCCGATTTGCCTAATAAGCCAAGTTTTCCTGAATTAATATATTTACTATAATTTTTTTCTTATGAAATGATAAAGCAACCCTTTTCTCTATGTATGAGGTCAATTTTTTTTTATTGGAGTTCAAATTAACGTAGATATATGACCGAACCTAACCAACCCTACCTAACCTAACCTAACCTATATTTATAGGTAAGGTTAGGTTAGGTAGCCAAAAAAAGCTAGGTTAGGTTAGGTTAGGTAGGTTAGGTAGAGGAAAAAACATTAATTCATGAAAACTTGGCTTATTAGGCAAATCGGGCCTTGAATAGTAGGCTGAGAAGTGCGTTCTGGCTATTTGGTACGACATTATATATATATATATATATATATATATATATATATATATATATATATATATATATATATATATATATATATATATATACACATATACATATACATACATATATATATATATGTATATACATATATATATGTATATGTATATATATATATATCTTAGTAACCAACATCCACAACAGTATGCTAGGCCTGGGGAACCTGAACTGGTGTATATGGAGCCCTAAGGTCCGAAGACTTTTCTAATCAGAACGAGACTGATATATTCTCACCGATATATTGTTGATATATGGTGACTTCCCTTTAAATTTAAAGCAGCACCTTATTTAAAGCAACTTTACTTCTGCTGTGCTTCTGTAGAAAGCTTGGTATTATGTATTATCAATACAATTACATTATTTTCCGAAGATCAATGTTACTATGAGCACGGCTGCTGAGAGCTTTGTTTATATAACAAATATACAAAGAGCAACAGTGCAGTGGAAGGCTGTTTTTCACGGTAGGGCTTCCCGAGGACAATCCCATTTCTAAATCCCTCCCTTTACCCCCCCCCCCCCCACCTCACACATCAAGTAAAGGTCAAAGGTAAGCAAGAAGATTCGCTTCTGTGAGGCCTGAGCCTTATGGAATGTTAGAGCGGAAGTATGAAGGAACATATATGGCAGACATCGTAACGATACGCGAAGCTTCAAAGATACAGGATCAAATAGACAGAGAACCGTTAGTCAAATTGAGGAATAGCAGAACGAGGGAATAAAGAGGGAAAACAGAGACACAAAAATGGCAGAAAGCCCTTTTGTAGCCTAAGAATGACAAAAAAAAATCAAATGAATTGGTTTAATAACTAATTGGTTCGAAACCTTATGAGCTGACGCTCGACCTTGATAGCAAATCTATGGATTTGCATACACAGTAAGATATGTGAAACTAGTGAACATAAGGGTAGCCTTTATGAGCCTTTATAAGCCTTTATAGCCTTTTTAGCCTTTATATAGGCTATCAGAGCATCACAAACGTGAGACAAAGACTAGAACATGCAGTTATTATTCAAGTTATTACGTCTGCCGTGCTTTTGTAGAAAGCTGAGTATTATGTATTATGAATACAATTACATTCTTTTCCAAAGATCAATTTTGCTTTTAGCTCGGGTGCTGAAAGCTTTGTCTATATAACAAATATACAAAGAGAAGCATTGAATAGAAAGGTTGTTTTTCACGCTAGGGCTTCACTTCCGTGAAAAGTTATTCAAGCTGGAAAAGGTAATTGTATGTTGACCAGGGTAAAATATTTTAAACAGGAAAGACCGAGAGAGTGTCCAACCCGCCTTCTCAACTAACAGGTAGCGTGTTTTTCGTTATAGTAACCAACGTTACAAATACAATATACAATCAAAAGTGACGGTTCAACCTATCGAATCTGATGCTACGAGTTCTATGCATCAGATTCGATAGGTTAGGTAGGCTGCTTGGGTTCGTACGTTTCTAATTGGGTTAGGAGGTTGGATTAGGTACGGAGTGGCATATCAAGAGTGCCTGGAGTGGAAGCTGGAAACCCAAATGAGCTATAGTGATGTAAAAAAATATATTTTTACGGTGTGAAAACAACGAGGAAACTTAATAGACTATAATGGAAGACAGCATAAGCTTTCTCCACTTACAATATAATGTACATGAGAGCATGTGAGAAGGTAGGGGGGGGGGGAAAGGGTCACGGACTACAGCTCACAGATGGAGAGGCGGCGCCTATGAGCTACAGACGAGACTGCACATTTAAACAGGTTAGCATAAAGACATATATAATAAAATAATATAATGACAGCCAGCGAAGGTTTAGTTATTTACCACCCAGCAGGACCCCAGGAGCGGCACTCGTGCAGGACAGATACCAGTTGCTTAGGAAAGGGAGAGGGACGGGGATAAGGACAGGGATAGAGCCCCATGACGAGGGGACGCACCAGGACGGGGATAGGGCCCATGACGAGGGGACGCACCAGGACGGGGATAGGGCCCATGAAGAGGGGACGCACCAGGACGGGGAAAGGGCCCATGACGAGGGGACGCACCAGGACGGGGATAGGGACCCATGACGAGGGGACGCACCAGGACGGGGAAAGGGCCCATGAAGAGGGGACGCACCAGGACGGGGAAAGGGCTCATGACGAGGGGACGCACCAGGACGGGGAAAGGGCCCATGACGAGGGGACGCACCAGGACGGGGAAAGGGCCCATGACGAGGGGACGCACCAGGACGGGGAAAGGGCCCATGACGAGGGGACGCACCAGGACGGGGAAAGGGCCCATGACGAGGGGACGCACCAGGACGGGGAAAGGGCCCATGACGAGGGGACGCACCAGGACGGGGAAAGGGCCCATGACAAGGGGACGCACCAGGACGGGGAAAGGGCCCAAACGTCACAGGCATAAACAGGCAAGTACTTATGTATGACCACAGACAAAGAAGCGTGCACGCGCGCGCCTCCGCTGCTTGCAGGATTACGAGAATTGTGGTAAAACATTTTTAAACTCTGGTAATGTTGTCGTGGATCACACTAATGAAGTGTACTAAGGTAACACAGTGAACATGAGAATGAAATATGATCATGGCTTCAGTTTTTGTTCCTGCAACAACTCTGCAGCGACTTTCAGTTTTATGCTACAAGGCAGGATAATTATGTTTAAGACATACACTACACATATATTAATTATATGTGTAGTCTATTACAATGTTAGGCTAGAATACGTACGGTATGAAATTCAATTGACAGTCATACTAGTGAAGACATTACAGAGATAATTGTGTGTAGTGAAAATGTTCATGTTCTTCACCTGTAGTGTATGTTTGTAAGTGTATGCTAAAATCTCTCACCAGGGGAAGGTGTGAGCCCCGTGCCCAGTGCTACCCTTATTCTTGCCCATCACAAATCAACCTCTAAACACCTTGACTTGCTCCGCTATACCCTAAGCTTACCCTTGCACCTTGTAAACAAATCCCAATGCCCAAATACACCCCCAGCACACCTTAACACCTCCAAAACACCCCCACCCCGACCTCCATACACACTCGCCCTTCTACATTCACACACACACACACACACACACACACACACACACACACACACACACACACACACACACACACACACACACACGCACACACACATATACCCAAATGCAAAACGATATATATCCAGACACATCTTAACACAATCCAACAAACACCCTCCTACACCCAAACACAATCACACCCTAACCCCCCTCCACCCCTCCCCCCACCTAGCACACCAACCCCTGTACCACACTTCAACACATCTTAGCCCCTCCACCCTCCCCCTCCCCCCCCAACCCCGACATACCTTCATCCATTCACCGTTGATTCAGTTTGAAGAGGAAGATAGGCTAATTAAGACCCAGTAATGACTATGTGAATTGGATCATGAGGAATTTGTTAATGAACTGCTCCTGCTTGCTAAATTAGTGCCTTTGAAACGTGTTTTGACGGGAGTGGAGCCTAGCCACTCTGCTAAGGGAAAAGCGCAGCTTACTTATCTAAGATATGCCAAATTGATAACTGTCTCAGTGCAAAAAAAAACTTCCAAAGGATATCATAACTGTATTTGTTTTCTAAAACTTAAAAGGCAATAATAATAATAATGATAATAATAATAATAAATTATATTAGTAAAAATTTGATTAATAACAATACTAATAAAATTAAGAATAACAATAATACCTGTAAAAATAAAACAACCAACATTACCACCAGAAACAACTGCAAAAATACTAATTGATTGTCTTTGGAGAGGATTCATATATTTCGATACCTGAAATAATTACTTTTAGAACCTAAACCTCTTACGTCGAATCCATTGTTGCAGAGACCCCCATCCCAAGTTGGCTGTGGTCGATAATTACAGCCAGCGGCTCCTTCACAAACTTCTAACAAAACCCTGGACTTAGCACATGATCCCAGCAGCGGCGGCGGCGGCGAGGCGTGATAGGGAGGAGTCAATCGTTCTCGGGACAATATTACACAAGACACGTCCACTTTATTGGGGGCAGTTGTGTGTGAGGACAAATACCCAAACTGACACTGACTTTGGACACTGGCAACATAAGTGGGCCAACGGCCAAAGTTAAAGGGGACATAATAGCACTAAGTGTCGCCATTGATAACAGCAAGTGGGTGAACCAATAAAACTAAACACTGTTGGAGGTAATAGTGACTTTGGACATTGGAAACAGGAAGTATGCATACCTGGAACAAATAGGTGGACACAATTATAATAGTAAATGGCCTCACTGACAAGAGCAAGTGGGCGAGCCGACTAGAGTAACTGGAAGCACCAACAACTGTAAACACACCTCACATTACACTATATAAGCGTGTCAAGGAAGAACAAGTCCACTACGGGCTCACCATGGCCCGTGCTACTTGGAACTTTTTGTTCCAAGTAGCTGAATCTAAAAACAACAACAGCGTCAAGGAAGGTCACCCTAACGCTAAATACAAGTTATGTGAAACTCATTCTGGCTGGCCAGGCATGGATCCCTCTACCTAAATAAACACACAGCAATCCTAGTGAGAGTCCAAAGATATGCAACAAGGCTGATGTGGTCCCAGCCGATGATCCAACAGCTGATGACCCTTCTGGTGGTGTCCACCAGAAGGTGGTGAAGGTGTTACAAGAATGTAACAACTCTTGTATATATCTCAAAAAAAGGCTCGTTCCTGAGCTGAAGTGCTCGAGCTACAGGGAATGACTGAGAGAACTGGACAACATCTAACTAGAGAATAGGAGTGAAAGGAAGGACCTGATACGACACATAAAGCTGTAAGGAAAATTGAGAAAGAGGAAAATCAGCACTGTTCCAAACTAGCAACAGTAGAACAAAGGGGCATAGATGGAAACTAGACATAAAAGAATCAAAGAGATGTCATAAATTGCTCGTTCGGCGCTAGCTAGAGTCATCAGTAAATGGAATAGGTCACATAAAAAAGTCGTTGAAGCTATCTCAATATAAAATTGCAAATGTAAATATTTAAAAAACGTAATAACAAACACTGCATTAATTAATAACGTTCGAAAGGTGGGGAAAGGTATTATGACTGGAAAGTTCCTCGGATAGGATCCGAGCTCGTCTCTGTAAGCACATCTAGGTGAGTACGCACGTACACACAAGCGTAGGACTACTAATGAAAATGAAAGCTGATTCACTGCCGTCGAGTTCTCATGTGCCTTTTCAATACACTCTCAAAGCTACTAGTTAGCATGAGTGATAAAGTACCAATTTATTGACCCCGGTTTGCGGGTCTATCCGGTAACCCAGGTTGAGCCGGCATCATTTCACCAAATACAAATCCAAGACAAATGATGAAAAATAACGATAATAAATGGGAACGTGTACGATATCCCAACCAATGTCTACACCTCCCTTCTCCGTCACTTTTGTGTCTTCTTTCTCTCTGTTGATGTCTATCTCAGTCTCTATGTCTCTAAGACTATCCGTCTGTTTCTCACTCCATCTGTGTTGTTTGTCACTGCCTTTGTCTGTCTTTCAGTCTCTACGGGTCCGTGTGTCTGTCTCTCTCTGTCTCAGTGTCTCTCTCTTTCTATGTGTCTGTCGCTCTATGTGTGTGTGTCTCTGTCTCTCTATGTGTCTGTGTCTCTCTCTGTCTCTCTATGTGTCTGTGTCTCTCTCTGTCTTTATGTGTCTGTCTCTATGTGTCTCTATGTGACTATCAAATAGTCACGCGTCAGTGACGGACCGATAATATCTAGCTTTTAAATAGCAAGTATTATAACTGTATTAATTTATAATTTTGGGGTGATCAGCGCAATATATTTTATGATATGGTAATGAACAATATGATTCTTGCATGAATGCGAATAGCAAGATTCGTCATGGTGTCACTTTGGCACTGTTTCATGTGGCACTCTTAGCACTGTCTCCATGATACCAACCCTGACCCACCCATGCTGGGCATGTTCCCAACAGAAATTACTGTAAAACATTGGGTGATGCTAGCTTCAAGTGTCTGTCCTCCAATCTTGGATATACATTTAATAAATATATATATATATATATATATATATATATATATATATATATATATATATATAAATATATAAATATATATATATATATATATATATATATATATATATAAATATATATATATATATATATATATATATATATATATATATATATATATATATATATATATATATATATATATATATATAAATAAATATATAAATATATATATATATATATATATATATATATATATATATATATATATATAAATATATATATATATATATATATATATATATATATATATATATATATATATATATATATATATATATATATATATATATATATATATATATATATATGTAACTGGCGGTGCTAGAGATATGTCTCTCTCCCCTCACCCCCCATTCCACCGTTTTTCTTTTTTCCTCTCTCGACTTTCCGTATCTTCTTCCTCAACCCTCTTCCCCTCATCTTTTTCACCAATTTTCCCTTCTGCCATCCTATTTCTCTCTCCCCTACTCTTCACTATATGTACCCACTGACCCCCTCACTTCAGTCCTCTTGGTTCCAACCTTCGTCCCTGCCCTGGTCCTACCCCCCTCTCTCTTGTATATACCTTCCCACCACTCCTCCTCCTCCAGCAGCACTACTGTGCTTCTCCCTTCCCTTGGAGGAGTTCCTGCTGCTGGCCACGAGAGCCTCGACGTGTCAATAATCACACAGGGTGCTAAAAGTTATCCAAGCTCTAATGGGTTATTGACAATGTTCTCTCTGATGAAGAGGAAATCCACCAGCGTGAGGATGTAAGTAGACACGAGATAAAAGGAAAGGCAAAATTACTAAAAAAAAAAATGCTACCAGGTTTTCAGCTAATGAGGACGCTGCAGTTTTTATTTGCAAGACTGCATAATACTTTCACGAAATCGAGAATATCTAAGCGTATAGAAAGCAAGATCGGTTCCTCAAGATTGTTGGATATGAACTTTAGACAATATCAGTCTAACCTGATAACTTGGTCTGCAAAGATTAAGCAAAATATAATGAGACGACTTAAAGCAGGCCTTGCTCAAAAGCAAACGAAAAAGATACTCTGTAGGCATAGAATAAAAAATTAGCTACAAGGTATACTCTAAGTCTAGTACACAGACAATGAGAAGACATGCTGTGGGCTTTGTTAGCCCACAGCAATTAACTAAAAATAAATAAATATATATATATATATATATATATATATATATATATATATATATATATATATATATATATATATATATATATATGATATTATGTGTGATTATCTGTATCCAAGGATAGAGACTAGACATTTGGCCGGGCTAGCATCATTAATCCTGGCCAAATAATGACCACCCCCCCATACTACATACTGCTGATAGGTGGCTGGCCGAATACCTAGATTTTTACTAAAAAAAAAAAAAATGAACGTGAATTCAGTATTACATTTTCTGAGACAGAGATAGAGGTGAGAAGGGAAGAGAAGAAAGGATAAGGGAGGGAGAGGAAGGTGGGGGGTGGTGTTAGAAGAGAGGGAAGGGGAAGAGAGGGAAGGGGAAGATAGGGAAGGGGAAGAGAGGGAGAGGGGGATGTTTGGAGCGAACTCAAGGAACCCAGCGCCCTCAGAAAAAAACAAAGCACCAGGAAAACTATTCATATACGAGAAAAGCAAAAACAAATTCAAAACAATTGATGCAAATTTCTAGCAAGAAAACGAGTGTTAAGAGGGACAATATGGAGAAGCTGCAACTGCAGTATAATCATGCAAGGTTGTGCAAGGAGCCTTAATGAAGCACAGATCAACGCCCAATCTGGCATTTATTTTTAAGATAACGAAAACAAATGACAAAAAACATCAAAGGCAGCTCGGTTCTAATCAACAGACGCGGGGCTTGGGAGGTGTCACGTGGCTTGGGAGGTGTCACATGGCTTGGGAGGTGTCACGTGGCTTGGGAGGTGTCACGTGGCTTGGGAGGTGTCACGTGGCTTGGGAGGTGTCACGTGGCTTGGGAGGTGTCACGTGGCTTGGGAGGTGTCACGTGGCTTGGGAGGTGTCACGTGGCTTGCGAGGTGTCACGTGGCTTGGGAGGTGTCACGTGGTTTGCGAGGAGTCACGTGGCTTGCGAGGAGTCACGTGGCTTGGGAGGTGTCACGTGGCTTGGGAAGAGTCACGTGGCTTAGGTGTCACGTGGCTTGGGAGGTGTCACGTGGCTTGGGAGGTGTCACGTGGCTTGGGAGGTGCCACGTGGCTTGGGAGGTGCCACGTGGCTTGGGAGGTGCCACGTGGCTTGGGAGGTACCACGTGGTTTGGGAGGTGTCACGTGGCTTGGGAGGTGCCACGTGGCTTGGGAGGTGTCACGTGGCTTGGGAGGTGCCAAGTGGTTTGGGAGGTGTCACTTGGCTTGGGAGGTTTCACGTGGATTGGGAGGTGTCACGTGGCTTGGGAGGTGTCACGTGGATTGGGAGGTGTCACGTGGCTTAGGTGTCAGGTGGCTTGGGAGGTGCCACGTGGCTTGGAAAGTCACGTGGCTTGGGAAGTCACGTGGCTTGGGGGGAGTCACGTGGCTTGGAAGGAGTCACGGGGCTTGGGAGGAGTCACGGGGCTTGGGAGGAGTCACGTGGCTTGGGAGGAGTCACGGGCTTGGGAGGTGTCACGGGGCTTGGAAGGAGTCACGTGGCTTTGGAGGTGTCATGTGGCTTGGAAGGTGTCACGTGGCTTGGGAGGAGTCACGTGGCTTGGGAGGAGTCACGTGGCTTGGGAGTCGCCACGTGGCTTGGGAGTCGCCACGTGGCTTGGGAGGTGTCACGTGGCTTGGAAGGAGTCACGTGGCTTGGGAGGAGTCACGTGGCTTGGGAGGAGTCATGTGGCTTGGGAGCTGCCACGTGGCTTGGGAGGAGTCACGTGGCTTGGAAGGAGTCACGTGGCTTGGGAGGAGTCACGTGGCTTGGGAGCTGCCACGTGGCTTGGGAGCTGCCACGTGGCTTGGGAGGGGTAACAATGTAAACGATTTAAATACGTTTAGAATCAGATAATAAATGGTTAACTATTTGTTCTGAAATATAATTGAACATGTCTAGAAGAGGTTGCCAGGTAACATAACGAAGGTGGGATCATTGGACTGTTTCACACGTCGCCTTTGTAAATACACGAGTGGGTGTGGCTGGGTATAAACAGTAGCTGCCTTACGTGCTCCAAAAGACCTTATGCAGTTTTCCTATTATTCTGGTATTCGTCGTAAGCATTCTACTATTCTGGTATTCAACGTAAGCATTCTACTATTCTGGCATTCGTCGAAGCATGTCAAAGATCACAGCTGTGATCCACACAACGTCTTCCAGCAAGTAACCCACTTCCATTCAGCAGATTAATAGCTCCATAGTTTCATGACACTTTGTGTTGCAGTAGACAGCTCTAACTTGACGAAAAAATATTCCTTTACTTCTAAAAACATATTTTACCAAATCCTTCAAAAAAGAAATTGGATATCCTGTAATGTTGGTCAAGACATGTGGCCTCCATAAGCGTAATTTAGCGACCCGTCCTCCTAATACCACGTCGTGTTGTGACGTATACTTTACCTAAGGCCAAAAACTGTCGTAATAGGCAATAGCGTCTCGAGAAATTGACATAATGTCTCGTTTTTCTGTTGGTGGGTTCTCTGGTAGGATAGAATAAGGCCCTTTAGTACGACAGTTTCTTGACGTTGGGAACGCTGGCGAGTCGGCAGCGGCGATGGAAGAAAACGTGACCCCAAGCGCTAGATCTATTTTTTGTTTTTTTTTGAGATATATACAAGAGTTGTTACATTCTTGTACAGCCACTAGTACGCGTAGCGTTTCGGGCAGGTCCCTGGAATACGATCCCCGCCGCGAAGAATCGTTGTTACAACCAGGTACCCATTTACTGTTACGTTAAACAGAAGCTACAGTTAAGGATTTGTGCCCAGTAAATCCTCCCCGGCCAGGATACGAACTCATGACAAAGCGCTCGCGGAACGCCAGGCAAGTGTCTTACCACTGCACCACAGCGACTGGCGAACTCCCTCAGTAATACTCTCTTTGGTGAACTCCCTCAGTAATACTCTCTGAGACTCATACGTTAAATATAAAACCAGTATTCTATTTTCTTAATATAAATGTATCTAAAAAGAGAAAAAAAAATCAACGCAAAAATATCACAAATCAATATAGCAAAACATTTTGCAAATATGTATTACAGTTTTCACTAAAATACACAGAATTTGGTAAATATGAATTTGTTCTGTATTTATGATATTTAATGAACTGAACACATTTATGGGCTGGTATTGAGTTAACTGAACCATTTTTTATCTATATTTATATAAGAGACCGTGTCATAAAAATATGTGTCAGTCAAAAGCAATATGCCAGACGGTTGGGGCTAGTCTCACCCAACTTTCAAACATAACACATAGTCAGGGCTTGGGGTATGTGAGTGTCATAGACCAAAAGGGGTCAGCTCCAGTGTCACACTAAAAAAATATTGGCATCTATACGATTTCTCCTGTGATTTTCTTAAAGTCTGAAATCGTGGAAGTGCTTTCCGAAGAGTAAAGTTTTAGTAGCTTATTCACTGCTTTGAAATATTACCTTTTTCTGGGCGAGAAGGAGAAAGGAAATGTGTGTGAGAGTGAGAGAGTGAGAGTGTGAGAGACTGAGAGAAGAGGAAAAGAGAGAGAGAGAGAGAGAGAGAGAGAGAGAGAGAGAGAGAGAGAGAGAGAGAGAGAGAGAGAGAGAGAGAGAGAGAGAAGAGAAGAGAAGAGAAGAGAAGAGAAGCGAAGAGAAAGAGAGAGAGAGAGAGAGAGAGAGAGAGAGAGAGAGAGAGAGAGAGAGAGAGAGAGAGAGAGAAGAGAAGAGAAGAGAAGAGAAGAGAAGAGAAGAGAAGCGAAGAGAAAGAGAGAGAGAGAGAGAGAGAGAGAGAGAGAGAGAGAGAGAGAGAGAGAGAGAGAGAGAGAGAGAGAGAGAGAGAGAGAGAGAGAGTGTCGCCACCTGTGTTGTCTTTTGTGTACCACACATCCACAATAACCTGTTCTTGTCTTTTCTCCGAGAATTTTGTGACTCCATTCCTATCCGCTAACATCAGGAATTACCCCCATCAAACACTCCCTGATCAGGGAGCCCCCGCCAGACTCTTCCTGACCTGGCCGCCACCACCCCAGTGGGCAAGATATCGACCGTTTCAACGATTCAACGTTATTCCCGGATATTGTGTCCACTGGGACCAGACTACCTCCACGACCGGCGACAGTTTTGGCGAAAGGGTTAAAAAGAGACATTTTGACGCAAACAAACTTCGGGAATAAATATTGTTTTCAAATTTCATCATGAAATAATTTCTTTTCAAAAAT
Source organism: Procambarus clarkii (assembly GCF_040958095.1). Lineage (NCBI taxonomy): Eukaryota > Metazoa > Arthropoda > Malacostraca > Decapoda > Cambaridae > Procambarus > Procambarus clarkii. Next base: position 13,648,242 of record NC_091174.1, read on the forward strand.
GAAAATAAAATTCACAGCTTCTTCGAAGTTTTCTGCCACTTGCTTTCTTACAGGAATTAATAAATAATAATATTTCAAGTTTCATGACACATTTCTGTATTTGATGCAAGAAGCTTCTTTAACTCTTGCCCCCAAAGTTTTGTGGGTAATGAATGAATGAATGTATATATTCTGCATATATATATATATATATATATATATATATATATATATATATATATATATATATATATATATATATATATATATATATATATATTGTTGTTGTTGAATATGACCTAAAGGGTAAGATTAATGGAAGAGGAGTATGGAAAATTAATGAAGATTAATGGAGTATGGAAAATTTGTCTTTGTAAAATGTAAGGAGTGCCTTGAGAAACACTTCCCTAGGCATCAGATCATAAATATAGTGTGAAAAAAAACTTTGGAGAGTTAATTTTTCAACTTCCCTCGACAGTGAAGAAAAAACATTAGAAATATTGAGAAGATTCGTGTTAGAATCATTAATCTTTAATCTTGCCCTTTTGGTCATATTGAACAACATATCTTTACAAGAAAGACTGCTACCAAAATATGCTAATATATATATATATATATATATATATATATATATATATATATATATATATATATATATATATATATATATATATATATATATACATATACTCCTTCTGACGATGTATTAACATACGAAAGTACTTAAGGAAATTCCTGTTTCAATTTTCCTACGTGGTCTGACACTCACATTTTTAATCACGTGTATATTTTCGTGATATACACATATTTTATATATATATATATATATATATATATATATATATATATATATATATATATATATATATATATATATATATATATACACACACACACACACACACACACTCGAACCTATCGAGTTCGATGCATAGGAAACGTAAGTGTTCGTGAGCCGTTACCTTTCCCAATAGGTTACATTTGTAACGTTGGCTGGATTTTCTCTCGTGTTGTGTGTGATTAACGAATATATTAGGCTCTTCAGACACGCACAGAAAAAAATAAATTGAGAATTGTATCAGTGAAGTTAAGCAACTCGGTATGTGTTTTGTACTCAATAGTTCTCGAAATTTATTAAATAAGTCCAGCATTTTCTGGAAGAACGTGATTGCAGGAGAGATGGGGTTGCTGAAGTGGTGGTGTTGTTGAAGAGACCAGGTTGTTCAAGGCTATTGGTGCGGTGAAAATTATACTTGTGTCATATGTAAAAAGAGTACAGTAAAAATTTGCCTAGCGTCAAAGTCAGGTGTTTTAAAGTAATACAAATTTGCCTACTAAAATTCATACTGGTGAAAACCAATCCTCTACCATGAAAACAAAACAAGAATGATGACAGAGAATGGTATTAATAAAGTTGAGAACCCATGTCACAACGTGGAGGCCCGGAGCACCAGTAGCCCAGCCAAACACGCCAAGCCCTCCACCCACGCAGTAATATCAACATGCACCAGCCATTTACTTCATCTCTAATATTATCATAACTTATAGTAAAGGATGTGAAGTGTTTAGAATAATGTAGAGGGGACGTCACATACTTTGGATAATATTAATGTCAATAATTAAAAGTTCCCTAAACGGGTGAATAGGTATATATTAAGAGGATAATTTATAGCATTGACATCCCACTGTCCCTGCAGGTTAGGTTAGGTTAGGTTAGGCTAGGTAGGGTTTACCTAAACCATTGAGATGACGTAGACAGGGGAAACGTTTCCCATGCCTTAGACCTTACTCGCATACACAGGCCGGGTACATAGCGTGACTAATGACCATTCCCACGGTTTTAATAAATCAAGGAATAAATTATAATTCACTTTTATCCATCATTTAATTAACATGGTATATTTAATATGATGCTAATTTAGAGGATAAATAAGGGTAGCAATAAATTTATTAATATGTGTGCAGCTGGCGCCCTTAACATGTCACAAGCGCTGCTGAACCCTCCCTAGGCGGGAGGCTCCCTCTCTGGGAACAAGGTTTCCCCAACCAGTCCTCCCAACTACCCCCCAACCAGTCCTCCCAACTACCCCCCAACCAGTCCTCCAAACTACCCCCCCCCCCAACCAGTGTGTCAAAATACGGTGTACTGTTGGAGAAGATGGGTTAACATAGGAGCTCAACCATGTTTTCTATGTGTGGGTCTATTGGTTAGGTTCGGTTTGGGCAATTTATTCCAACATTTATGTGACGTTGTGACTAGTGAAGAAGATGAGCTGAACCATCGTAGTGTGATGTAGAGTTTGCACTCGTAGTGTGACGTAGAGTCTGCACTCGTAGTGTGACGTAGAGTCTGCACTCGTAGTGTGACGTAGAGTCTGCACTCGTAGTGTGACGTAGAGTCTGCACTCGTAGTGTGATGTAGTCTGCACTCGTAGCGTGATGTAGTCTGCACTCGTAGTGTGACGTAGAGTCTGCACTCGTAGTGTGATGTAGAGTCTGCACTCGTAGTGTGATGTAGAGTCTGCGCTCGTAGTGTGATGTAGAGTCTGCGCTCGTAGTGTGATGTAGAGTCTGCGCTCGTAGTGTGATGTAGAGTCTGCGCTCGTAGTGTGATGTAGAGTCTGCACTCGTAGCGTGATGTACTCTGCACTCGTAGCGTCTGCACTCGTAGTGTGATGTAGAGTCTGCACTCGTAGTGTGACGTAGAGTCTGCACTCGTAGTGTGACGTAGAGTCTGCACTCGTAGTGTAACGTAGAGTCTGCACTCGTAGTGTGATGTAGAGTCTGAACTCGTAGCGTGATGTAGAGTCTGCACTCGTAGTGTGATGTAGTCTGCACTCGTAGCGTGATGTAGTCTGCACTCGTAGTGTGATGTAGAGTCTGCGCTCGTAGTGCGATGTAGAGTCTGCGCTCGTAGTGTGATGTAGAGTCTGCGCTCGTAGTGTGATGTAGAGTCTGCGCTCGTAGTGTGATGTAGAGTCTGCGCTCGTAGTGTGATGTAGAGTCTGCGCTCGTAGTGTGATGTAGAGTCTGCACTCGTAGCGTGATGTAGAGTCTGCACTCGTAGCGTGATGTACTCTGCACTCGTAGCGTGATGTAGAGTCTGCACTCGTAGCGTGATGTAGAGTCTGCACTCGTAGCGTGATGTACTCTGCACTCGTAGCGTGATGTAGAGTCTGCACTCGTAGCGTGATGTAGAGTCTGCACTCGTAGCGTGATGTAGAGTCTGCACTCGTAGCATGATGTAGAGTCTGCACTCGTAGCGTGATGTAGTCTGCACTCGTAGCGTGATGTAGAGTCTGCACTCGTAGCGTGATGTAGAGTCTGCACTCGTAGTGTGATGTACTCTGTACTCGTAACGTGATGTAGAGTCTGCACTCATAGCGTGATGTAGAGTCTGCACTCGTAGCGTGATGCACTCTGCACTCGTAGCGTGATGTACTCTGCACTCGTAGCGTGATGTAGAGTCTGCACTCATAGCGTGATGTAGAGTCTGCACTCGTAGCGTGATGTAGAGTCTGCACTCATAGCGTGATGTAGAGTCTGCACTCGTAGCGTGACTCAGCACTCCACAGGTTACCCATCCCCCCAGGTACCTCCAGGAAGCTCAGTGTGAGATGTGTTTAAGCTGAAGTGTGAGAGACTCAGGGAAAGGTGATGTTGAGCTTGTTACTTATTGATTTATTGATTTATTTACACGAAGGTACAATGGGTTTGTGAGATTACATAATATTGGTATTTTTACAATCTTGCAAAGCCACTAACAGGCATAGCGTTTCGGCCAGTTCTTGCTGGGTGCTGAGTAGTGCTGGGTACTGAGTACTGTGTTGAGTACTGGGTGTTGAGGAGTACTGGGTGCTGAGTACTGTGTTGAGTGCTGGGTACTGAGTACTGTGTTGAGTACTGGGTGTTGAGTAGTGCTGGGTACTGAGTACTGTGTTGAGTACTGGGTGCTGAGTACTGTGTTGAGTGCTGGCTGCTTAGTACTGTGTTGAGAGCTGGGTGCTGAATACTGTGTTGAGTACTGTGTTGAGTGCTGGGTGCTGAATACTGTGTTGAGTACTGACTGTGTTAAGTACTGTGTTGAGTGCTGGGTGCTGAATACTGTGTTGGGTATTGTGCTGAGTGCTGAATACTGTGTTGAGTGCTGGGTGCTGAATACTGTGTTGAGTGCTGGGTGCTGAATACTGTGTTGAGTGCTGGGTGCTGAATACTGTGTTGAGTGGTGGGTGCTGAATACTGTGTTGAGTGCTGGGTGCTGAATACTGTGTTGAGTGCTGGGTGCTGAATACTGTGTTGAGTGGTGGGTGCTGAATACTGTGTTGAGTGCTGGGTGCTGAATACTGTGTTGAGTGCTGGGTGCTGAATACTGTGTTGAGTGCTGGGTGCTGAATACTGTGTTGAGTGCTGGGTGCTGAATACTGTGTTGAGTGCTGGGTGCTGAATACTGTGTTGAGTACTGGTTGCTGAGTACTGTGTTGAGTGCTGGCTGCTGAGGTGAGTAGTACTGTGTTGAGTGCTGAGTGCTATATTAAGTGCTGGGTGCTGAGTACTGTGTTGAGTACTGGTTGCTGAGTTCTGTATTGAGTGCTGAGTACTGTGTTGAGTGCTGGGTACTGAGTACTGTGTTGAGTACTGGGTGCTGAGTACTATGTTGAGTACTGAGTGCTGAGTAGTGCAAAGTGCCGAGGTGGTGTGCAGGTGGGGAGCCATGTAGTCGCGGATGCTGGGAGCTGAGGCCGTGGAGCTGAGCATGGGGAGCGACAGATGCTGAGCAGAGGTGGGGGAGGCGTGAGGTGATCCCTCAGCGAGGCGCTAATTAGCCTGGCTCTTGCAGTTGTAATACTCCCTCTACCTCCCCCTGGCTTCCCTTTCACCCGCTCTCACAGCCATGTAATTAATTAAATATTTCTGACAAGCATTACAGAATCAGAGGCCCGTGCACAACAGACGATAAATCCATCATTACATTCAACAACAGGGCTTATTAATTACCATTTTCACAAGATAATATTGCCTTAATTGATAAAATAACAATGCGTAGGCTTATGAGAATGTTGTCAAAGTTCCTAAGTCATCTTAGTAGAAAAAATCAATGACACTATAGTGTTCGCTCGGCTACGAGTCGGGTTTATTGAGTATGACACAACACTGAGACCACGGTCGATTTTATCTGGAAAATTTTCGCTCACCAAAGAACCTGACACTGGTATTAAACTTTGATCTATTTTTCACTCTTCTAAATTGAACAATTTTTTTTTTTTTTGCTAAAACATTCATCCCATTTTCAGAATTTAATAAAAATTGGTTGATTCGTTTTATATGTATTTTGCTTTCTCGTACACAAAGGTCCTGTGTCCTCCCTTCCTGTTACCACCTGTGTCCTCTCGTTCTGCTGTCTTTGTCTTCTCGTTCTGCTGCTCCCTGTGTCCTCTAGTTACGTTGCCGCCTGTGTCCTCTAGTTGTGTTGCCTCCTGTGTGTCCTCTCGTTATGTTGCCGCCTGTGTCCTCTAGTTACGTTGCCGCCTGTGTCCTCTCGTTGTGTTGCCTCCTGTGTCCTCTAGTTATGTTGCCTCCTGTGTCCTCTCGTTCTGTTGCCTCCTGTGTCCTCTCGTTCTGCTGCTCCCTGTGTCCTCTAGTTACGTTGCCGCCTGTGTCCTCTCGTTGTGTTGCCTCCTGTGTCCTCTCGTTATGTTGCTGTCTGTGTCCTCTCGTTGTGTTGCCTCCTGTGTGTCCTCTCGTTATGTTGCCGCCTGTGTCCTCTAGTTACGTTGCTGCCTGTGTCCTCTCGTTCTGTTGCCTCCTGTGTCCTCTAGTTATGTTGCCTCCTGTGTCCTCTCGTTATGTTGCCTCCTGTGTCCTCTCGTTCTGTTGCCTCCTGTGTCCTCTCGTTCTGCTGCTCCCTGTGTCCTCTAGTTACGTTGCCGCCTGTGTCCTCTCGTTGGTTTGCCTCCTGTGTCCTCTCGTTATGTTGCTGTGTCCTCTCGTTCTGTTGCCTCCTGTGTCCTCTCGTTATGTTGCTGTCTGTGTCCTCTCGTTGTGTTGCCTCCTGTGTCCTCTCGTTCTGTTGCCTCCTGTGTACTCTTTCTGTTGCCTCCTGTGTCCTCTCTTTCTGTTGCCTCCTGTGTCCTCTCTTTCTGTTGCCTCCTGTGTACTCTCTGTTGCCACCTGTGTACTCTCTGTTGCCACCTGTGTACTCTCTGTTGCCTCCTGTGTACTCTCTGTTGCCTCCTGTGTACTCTCTGTTGCCTCCTGTGTACTCTCTGTTGCCTCCTGTGTACTCTCTGTTGCCTCCTGTATACTCTCTGTTGCCTCCTGTGTACTCTCTGTTGCCTCCTGTATACTCTCTGTTGCCTCCTGTGTACTCTCTGTTGCCTCCTGTATACTCTCTTTCTGTTGCCTCCTGTGTACTCTCTGTTGCCTCCTGTATACTCTCTGTTGCCTCCTGTGTACTCTCTGTTGCCTCCTGTATACTCTCTGTTGCCTCCTGTGTACTCTCTGTTGCCTCCTGTGTACTCTCCTTCTGTTGCCTCCTGTGTACTCCAAAATACCAATAAGCCGAAGCTCAACCCTTGCAAGCACAACTAGGTGAGTACACACACACACACACGCGCACGCACACGCACACACACACACACACACACACACACACACACACACGCAATCATCTTTGTCTTCCTCCCTCTTCAAACCCTTCTCCTCTCTTTTTAATAATCCTCCTCCTCCCATTTTAAATGCTACTGCCTTCCCTAATCCCTATCTTCCTACCCCTTTCCCTATTAATCCTCCTCAAATTTTCTTGATACCTCCTCCAGCTCCTCCTTCCTTTCGCCTTAACTCTGTTCACCGGCTCTTCCGGGAAAGTGTGGGTGAACAGAGGTGGGTTTTTTCTCCAGCTGGAGAGTAGTTGTTGTACCGAACTACTGAAATGAGGAGCTTAAAAGCAAACACTTAACTCTGCAAGCACATATTGGTGAGTAAATCTAAGTATTAAACGCACACTTATACAAAACACACAAAATACACAAACGAAGCTAATAACCCATGCACAAAGTGTTAGTAATGTAAATGTTATTAAGACAGTTTGCTAAGATGCTAGCAATTATGATTCCCCCTTTAATATATATATTGAAACGCCCAAAACAAAAATAGGAAAAGACTAATCATTAAATTACGTGTCCCAGACCCATACAAGACGAGTCCGAACCCCTGACAAAGTCAGGCTTCTAAACCACCACCAACAGATCTCACGGAGCGGCCTAGCTACAACTGGCTAATGGTCTCCCCTGCTCTCTCTCTCTCTCGCTAGCCCATCAGCCTGGCAATGTCATCAGAATTATTCTCAATGTAATCTGATGTACCTCGAGTCCTGTTACCGGGTTGAAGAGTCAGTATGTGTTATATTTGTAGATAACTAGGTGGGATACCCGGCGGTACTCGGGTCGACACCGCCACCTCAAACCTGTCTTTGTCTGAATGTTTTTGTATCTTCCTGTTTCTCTCTCTGAATGGGTCTGTCTCTCTGTCAATCTGTTTCTCAGTCTGCCTGTCTCACTTTCTATTTGGCTGTCTCTCTCCATCTATGCATCTCTCTCTCTCTCTCTCTCTCCCTCTCTCTCTCTCTCTCTCTCTCTCTCTCTCTCTCTCTCTCTCTCTCTCTCTCTCTCTTTCCTCTGATATCGCTAATATCACAAAAGAAGACGTACCAGCATATCTTTATAATAATGAAATAAATAATACAAAGTTCTCTGTTGGCTTCTAATCTGCGGGAGGGTGGTCGGGTCAGGCTTCAGCAGGAGGGGGAAGGGGGGACAGGAGATGGGGGCTATGTTGATGTTATACGTTTTATGGTACTCTGGCCAAAGTATGAATAGCAGGAAATTTATGCTAATTTTCCAGAGATCAGTGAGTAATGTATAACAATTAAAAAATATATTATTTGACATTTTTTCATCCAAAATAGACTGGTAGGTAGGCTGGCAGAGTGGATCTCGAGTACATTACTACAGGTGACGTGTAGAGTGGTGTTCTGGGTGTCGTATAGGTGAGCACTCTTAGATCCTGCCGAGGTCTGTTATCAGCTGAGTGAGCTTTGGGTACAAGAGGAGTTCCATCCAGGTTAATTTCCGCCATGTCGACTGTAGATGTAATTTGAAGGCAAAGCTGAAGATTAAAAGCAAGTGTGAGCGCAATTATATACGTATAAGTTCTGTTGTGTGGTACTGTGTGGTACTGTGTTTATGGTACTGTGTTTATGGTACTGTGTTTATGGGACTGTGTGGTACTGTGTTTATGGTACTGTGTGGTACTGTGTTTATAGTACTGTGTTTGTGGTAGTCTTTTACAGCACTATCTGTGTGTATTCACCTAATTGTTCTTGCAGGGGGTTGACCTCTGACTCTTTCGGCCCGCTTCTCAACTGTCGATCAATCAATGATTAATGTGTTTTTTTCAAACATACCCCCCCCCCCCCAAGAAGCACAGCCTGTAACAACTGTCTAACTCCCAGGTACCTATTTACTGCTAGGTAACAGGACCATCAGAGTGAAAGAAACTTTGCCCATTGTTTCTCGCCGGCGCCAGGTATCGAACACCCGGACCACAGGATTAAGTGTCCAGCATGCTGTCCACTCAGCCACCGGCCCCTGTGTGTGTGTGTGTGTGGGTGAGACTGTTTTAGGTACTGTGACTGTGGTACTACTCTATGACATTGTATTTACGGCACTACTTTATGGCACTGTGTTTGTGGTACTGTTTTATGGCACTGTAATCACCTAATTGCCTTAATGGGGTTGTGCTTCAGCTCTTTGGTCCCGTCTCTCAACTGTCAACCAACTGGTATTCACCTAGTTGTGCTTGTGGCAGTTGAGCTCTGTTCTTTCGGCCCACCTCTCAACTGTCAATCAACTGCTACTAACCCCTAACTAACTTTTTTCCTCCCCCCCCCACACACATACAGTAAGCAGCCCGTAACAGCTGTCTATCTCCCAGGTACCTATTTACTGCTAGGTAACAGTGGCATCAGGGTGAAAGAAACTACCCATTTCGTTTCTGCCATCGCCGGAATCGAACCCGGACCCTAGGATCACGAGTCCAGAGCGCTGTCCACTAAGCTATCAGTCCCCCATGGTGTACAGGTTTCTAAGCCTGTACTATCATAACTATCACACACACTATTGAGCACTATCATAACTAATTTTGAAACTGTTGTTGTAGTTCACCTCCACCACTGTGTTTCTAGTGTATTCCATTTGTTAACTACTATGACACTGAGAATACCCACTTGTGGACGAGTGGGTTAAGGAATGCGTCTGGTGCCTGTACTTGAAGGCAGTTCAAAACCCTCCATTGCTCCAACTGATATTCTAACTTATATATCAAGTCATTTTGATTTCTTTGTGTAATAATAATAATAATAATAATAATAATAATAATAATAATAATAAACACAATAACTGACAATTTCAATGTTCATAAAAGAGGCCTTGATTCCCAACCTTGTTTAAGTGTTTTGGGAGGACACTGAAACATTACACGTTTACATGTAATGTAACATGACATGTTTAAGTTTTAACAGGACATGTTTAAGAGGGTCAGTTTAGCTGGTCTTGGTGGACAACTCCTGGGGCGCTGAGCGGCGGTGCTCGGGAAAACGTGACCAGGTACACCACAACACTGTTTTAACTTCCTGCAAGTCATTACCAACTAAGCAGATGCGATATATTAATTAACCTTTTTGTCTGTAAAGCTTCCTGACAGCTTGTTTAAAAGTTACGAGGCCACACTCATTTGTGTTGGGAACTTTGTTGACAGCGCCGGGGGCTCCTGCAGCGTGGCCCACCAACTTCACTCTGGCAACATCCGCTACGACTCCATTACCATACTTACCACAACTACCGGTCTCTGTCTCTCCCTCTTACTCAACCCCAAACTCTCCCCAAGTCCTCCCCACTCGTCGCCCTTCCTCCCTACGAACACAGTAGTCAACGCATTTACTACACAACTGAAACGTCCCGGGTTCGATTCCCGTGGTTGGACGGAGGCACTTAGCCACATTTATTTTTTTACCTGTTATCTCTGTTCACCTAGCAGCAAATAGGTACTCGAGAGTTTGACATGTTGTGGGTTACGTCCTGAGAAAGGTCCGTCGTAGGTCTAGGGAATCCTCAATAAACCTAAAGGATTTCTTGTCTCCGGCGATTGAAAACGGGATACTATTTATGTAATGTACATTTCCTAACCCCTACCGATATGTCATGTTCTGTAATGATTCTGTGCCTTAATGGTCCTCAGCTGGCACTCTGCGCCTTAATGGTGGTTTAATTTTAACTTCTCCCAGGTGATGGTGGTACACCTCAGGGGTTGTACAACGTCTTCCAGATGATGGTGGTACACCTCAGGGGTTGTACAACGTCTTCCAGATGATGGTGGTACACCTCAGGGGTGGTACAACGTCTTCCAGATGATGGTGGTACACCTCAGGGATGGTACAACGTCTCCCAGATGATGGTGGTACACCTCAGGGGTGGTACAACGTCTTCCAGATGATGGTGGTACACCTCAGGGGTGGTACAACGTCTTCCAGATGATGGTGGTACACCTCAGGGGTGGTACAACGTCTTCCAGATGATGGTGGTACACCTCAGGGGGGGTACAACGTCTTTCAGATGATGGTGGTACACCTCAGGGGTGGTACAACGTCTTCCAGATGATGGTGGTACACCTCAGGGGTGGTACAACGTCTTCCAGATGATGGTGGTACACCTCAGGGGTGGTGCAACGTCTTCCAGATGATGGTGGTACACCTCAGGGGTGGTACAACGTCTTCCAGATGATGGTGGTACACCTCAGGGGTGGTGCAACGTCTTCCAGATGATGGTGGTACACCTCAGGGGTGGTACATCGTCTCCCAGATGATGATGGTACACCTCAGGGGTGGTACAATTTCTCCAGATATTCGTGGTAGCCCTCAGGGGTGGTACAACTTCAACTTGAGGTAAAGACTGTGTACCTCAAGGATGTTAAAACATCTTAGATGAGCTAACTCATTACACCCAAATTAATACCAGTCAAAAGGTAATAGTTTCCTATACAGAGGTATGCCACCAGACTGGTCCCGGAACTGAGAGGAATGAGTTACGAGGAAAGGCTAAGGGAGCTGAACCTCACAACCTTGGAAAACAGAAGAGTAAGGGGAGACATGATAACCACCTATAAAATTCTCAGGGGAATTGACAGGGCGGACAAAGACAAACTCTTTAGCACGGGTGGAACACGAACAAGGGGACACAGGTGGAAACTTAGCACCCAGATGAGCCACAGAGACGTTAGAATGAATTTTTTTCAGTGTCAGGGTAGTTAACAAATGGAATGCATTAAGTAGTGTTGTGGTGGAGGCTGACTCCATACACAGCTTCAAATGTAGATATGATAGAGCCCAGTAGGCTCAGGAATCTGTACACCAGTTGATTGACAGTTGAGAGGCGGGACTAAAGAGCCAGAGCTCAACCCCCGCAAACACAACTAGGTGAGTACTAGGTGAGTACACCTGTGCCGGGAAGTTATGTGTTTGCGCTTGTATCCTTTACAGAGGCAGCGTTACAGTGAGAAATAGTAGAATCAGTGGACACGGGTGCAAGCTGGAGACAGAAACGAGTTCACAATGACGTCAAGAAATCCTTTTTCTGCGCAAGTATCGCCAGCAGATGGAACGGTCGACAAAAAGACACCATTGAGCCAAATGCAATCAGCAACTTCAGAAGGATGAACGATAAAAACATGAAATTAAATTTATTACATGAACTGATCGGGAGGTGGAGAGGCAGTGTTTGTGAGCGATGAGTGAGAACATTTAGGTGCTGAGGATGAGTGAGAACATTTAGGTGCTGAGGATGAGTGAGAACCTCTAGGTGCTGAGGATGAGTGAGAACATCTTGGTGCTGAGGATGAGAGAGAACATCTAGGTGCTGAGGATGAGTGAGAACCTCTAGGTGCTGAGGATGAGTGAGAACATCTTGGTGCTGAGGATGAGAGAGAACATCTAGGTGCTGAGGATGAGTGAGAACATCTTGGTGCTGAGGATGAGTGAGAACCTTTAGGTGCTGAGGATGAGTGAGAACATCTTGGTGCTGAGGATGAGTGAGAACATCTAGGTGCTGAGGATGAGTGAGAACCTCTAGGTGCTGAGGATGAGTGAGAACCTTTAGGTGCTGAGGATGAGTGAGAACATCTAGGTGCTGAGGATGAGTGAGAACATCTAGGTGCTGAGGATGAGTGAGAACATCAAGGTGCTGAGGATGAGTGAGAACATCTAGGTGCTGAGGATGAGTGAGAACATCTAGGTGCTGAGGATGAGTGAGAACATCTTGGTGCTGAGGATGAGTGAGAACATCTAGGTGCTGAGGATGAGTGAGAACCTCTAGGTGCTGAGGATGAGTGAGAACCTTTAGGTGCTGAGGATGAGTGAGAACCTCTAGGTGCTGAGGATGAGTGAGAACATCTAGGTGTTGAGGATGAGTGAGAACATCTAGGTGCTGAGGATGAGTGAGAACATCTTGGTGCTGAGGATGAGTGAGAACATCTAGGTGCTGAGGATGAGTGAGAACCTCTAGGTGCTGAGGATGAGTGAGAACATCTTGGTGCTGAGGATGAGTGAGAACATCTAGGTGCTGAGGATGAGTGAGAACCTCTAGGTGCTGAGGATGAGTGAGAACATCTTGGTGCTGAGGATGAGTGAGAACCTCTAGGTGCTGAGGATGAGTGAGAACCTTTAGGTGCTGAGGATGAGTGAGAACATCTTGGTGCTGAGGATGAGTGAGAACATCTAGGTGCTGAGGATGAGTGAGAACATCTTGGTGCTGAGGATGAGTGAGAACATCTCGGTGCTGAGGATGAGTGAGAACATCTCGGTGCTGAGGATGAGTGAGAACATCTAGGTGCTGAGGATGAGTGAGAACATCTCGGTGCTGAGGATGAGTGAGAACATCTCGGTGCTGAGGATGAGTGAGAACAACTTGGTGCTGAGGATGAGTGAGAACATCTCGGTGCTGAGGATGAGTGAGAACATCTAGGTGCTGAGGATGAGTGAGAAAATCTCGGTGCTGAGGATGAGTGAGAACAACTAGGTGCTGAGGATGAGTGAGGACATCTAGGTGCTGAGGATGAGTGAGAACAACTAGGTGCTGAGGATGAGTGAGAACATCTTGGTGCTGAGGATGAGTGAGAACATCTAGGTGCTGAGGATGAGTGAGAACAACTAGGTGAGGATGAGTGAGACCAACTAGGTGAGTACTTCAGAGTACACATGATCGACCAGGGTACAGGAGTTGAGAGATAAGGAGGGACCTAGAACTGTCCACATTCACCTGTAGTCTCCCTTAACAGGCAAGTGGATCACTAACCCACTCGTCCCACCCGACAACGTTCAGCCTGGCCAAAGAAAACATTTCAGTTACGCACTAATCGACACTTCATTCATGATTAGGAAGAAATAACATGAAGTCTGTGCATGCTGTTGTTGTTGTTTTAGATTCAGCTACTGGGAACACAAAGTTCCAAGTAGCACGGGCTATGGTGAGCCCGTAGTAGACTTACCTGGTACAGGAGCGGGGCTGTATGAAGAAGTCTGTACACCTGCAGTTACATATTAAATGTAATATGAGGGCGAGATCGTACAAAGGGGAGTCTGTTTTCTAGTTATGGGGATGGAATTGGACGACTTGAGGGAGTGGTAGTTGTTAGTATGAGAGCAATGTGGGGGAGTGGGTGGCGTTGGGAAGAAGCAAGGAGCTGGGAAGACGGAGTGGGCTGGGAAAATAGAAGGGTAGTGAATGGGGATGAGAGGAAAGTGCTGGAGGGGTTACGGAGAGGGAGCGAAGTACGGATTAAGAATGACGGGTGTTGGGAGGGAAGATGGAAAAGTAATGGATGGGGTAACAGGAGTCGGTAAGACGTCTACTCCTGTACCCATCTTTTTAAAAACCAAGAAGGAGCTAATCTGACGCTGGGAGGCATTATCCAGTGATTGGTATTAATAACTGAAGCTGAATCATTTGGGATGCAACATGTAAATCTATTGAACAGTAAGTACGATCATTACCAAACATCAAAATCCACGTATTCTTCGGTGAATTTGGCTTCAAGAGTCACCGGCCTACAGCCGTCCGTCATATTCATAGTGTCTTCATCCTGCAGAAGGATATGTAAGGGATAATAACTGACAGAAATGACCAGATTAGGCAGCGCATGCGTAGGAAAGACAAGTGATGAAGCGGTGCAGGGGACGGGCCATCGTGGGAGGAGCGGTAAACAGTGGTAATGGACAACCTGATGTGGCCACTTATTGTTGGCATCACGACTCTGGTGGCCACAGTCAAGGAGGGGAGAGTCTAGGAGAGGAGGGGAGGGAAGTGACGAAGGAGAGAGCGATGTCTCGGAAGGGAAGTGGGAGAGTCTCGGAAGGGAGCGGGAAATGTGTGGGTGGAAGAGAGGTGCGGAATAACCTCGGGAGGAGGGAAGTAAGGAGTAACCTTGTCTTAAACACATCTGCGACACAAGAACGTCCGTCGTCGCCTTGCAAGTTCTGATCAATTAACCACATTTATACATTATTGGCGAAGTCGGATGAATAAAAGATGAATATGTTGGAATGAATGCTGGACTAGGATGTAAGGATGCATGAAGAAGACAGATAGAAGTTGTTCTGTTGAACCCAAAAGGATTCTGTGAGAGCGTAAGACAATGCTACGACGAAATCAGGATGACGGTGCTGATATGAATGTAAGAGGAAGACACTTGCAGGAGTACATGATGAAGATGTTGAGAAGAGTGCAACAAGAGGCTGCAGAATCTCCGACAGACGAAAATGGAATATCATATGTGGCGACGATATATGTCTTATTCCCCACAGGAGCGACGGCCAGAACATTTTGGGCAAGTAGCCGAGGGAAAAGTCTAAAATATGTCTTGAGAATGAATGACCGCAAAGTGGATAGCGAATGCGGATGACGCGAACGGAACGGCTATTAGAGGGAGGGAGAGAGAGAAAAAAAAAGAGGCAGGGGCGACGCCATTGAGAAAATGGACTTCTCTGAGAGTAAGAAGGTCCAAAACTTTAGATACCGTGGAAGAACTCCCTCACAGATTAGTTACCGAAAAGAAGAAAGTTGTGGAGCTGACGTAAGTCTGGAAGATGAAAGATGGCATCTGGAGCCTGAGGGGAAAGATGAGACGCCCTCTGTCTACCAGCCCAAGTACCAAGCTCAGGTACTCTATCCGGAGAACTATGGAGACGAGATTACATGTATCAGTACTCTGTGTATGCCATGTCCAGAACTGGATCTATACAAATTACCCTGAACTCTCTTTTCTTCTTAGCTTTTTTTCTCAATATACCAAGAAACAGCTGAGTTTGCGAAGCATCGGCAAAAAACTAACTATTTTTGGCATAGTTTCGTAGGCTCTTTATCGGCAGTAGTCAGAAACACCAGCCTCAGCTTTTTTGACAAGAATAATGTTTCAGAATACTATTAAGGAAGGAGACGAGGAGTCACAGTGAGAGAAGAGATATGAGAATAAGAGGAGGTGAGGAGAGGTAATGAATGGAGTACCACAAGGGTCGATACTTGGGACCATCTTGTTCCTAATTATAGAAACGACCAAAGAAATAAGTTAAAGCATATAAATGCTAAAAATGCTATACGAATGAAAAAATATCAGAATAGAGAACTGTAATACTTTGCAAAATATTTGTCTCCAAAGATGGCCTAGACAATGGCCGCAGGGCTTTAACTGAGACAAGTGCAAAGTTATGAGGCTTGAAATAAGAGAAAGACCTCAAATACGTTACAGAATTTAGAGAAAGTAACTTACCACTTCAGCAAAGAGAGAGAGAGAAAGGTTTGAGTGTAAACATAACTCCAATTTCGGCACCGCAGGCACATATAAGTACACTAACATCTGCAGCATATGCCAAACTGGCCGTCGTTCTCATAGCCTTCAAGAACTCGGATACCAGAGCCTTTAGAAGCTACATACAACACATTTGAGATCTGCTTTTGAATATGCTGTCCCAGCATGGAACCCACTTCTTAGCAAAAGTAATTAAACAAAACTAGAGGTCTAATGTTATTCAACAAGATTCGTTCATGAGCAGGGAATACAGGATAATGTCATCCAAGATGCTAATGGAACTTGATCAAGTACACAGAGAAGCCATGTTTAAAGTTGGGCACAGTAGAACAAGGAGACAAACGTGTCAGAGATGTCAGAAGGAAGTTCTTCACTGTAAGGTCATAAATAAATGGACTAGATTACAAAGGAAAACTTGTTGACGTTAAATATATTTATAGTTTACATGTAAATATGATATGAAACATGAATAAAGAGAGTCATGCACTGAACTACCGATGGTCTTAAAAACAGACGCTCAGTTCTGCAAGCACTCAAAAGTGATGGGGTACGATGTCTTATCTTCCTGTGTCTTCAGTGGTGTCGTGAGTCTGGCAGCGCTGCTCTGTCATCTCTCATAATCATACGTTCACTAATTATTCCCCTTTCTTTTCCTTCCGCTATTTTCGTTTTCTCGGCTATAGATGTTTCCCCTCAATTACCAAGCACATTTTTCCTTGTTAAACTGTTCAAAAACTCTGAACATTTAGCAGAAGTGTTGCATGTGTGGTGTGGGGGTAGGTTAGTGTGTTCATCTAACCGTACCTGCAACACTGAACATGTGCCCTTGGGTCCCGTCTTTACAACTGTCGGTCATCTTATGAAGGGTTATCTTGAGGTTATCTTGAGATGATTTCGGGGCTTTTTAGTGTCCCTGCGGCCCGGTCCTCGACCAGGCCTCCACCCCCAGGAAGCAGCCCGTGACAGCTGACTAACACCCAGGTACCTATTTTACTGCTAGGTAACAGGGGCACAGGGTGAAAGATACTCTGCCCATTGTTTCTCGCCGGCGCCTGGGATCGAACCCAGGACCACAGGATCACAATCCAGCGTGCTGTCCGCTCGGCCGACCGGCTCCCTACACACACTACCAGTTCCACATGTAAATCTTTGTGTGGTGTTACCCACAACTGCCTCCTGCTCCAACTCGTTTCACTTTCTCACTACTCTGAGGCTAAATGTTACCTTACACCCGTCTGGGTCATCTGCACCGCTACCTTCCACCCGTGGCCACTCCCCGTCCTGCTACACCCGCTCAACGATTCCCTCTTACCTACTTTGTCTACGTATACGTATTTCCTACGTATAAGATCCACTCAGGATCTTATACGTAGCAACCGTGTCTCCTATTCCCCGTCTGTTATCTATTGTGGTTGCTACTCTATGCATTACCATTAAGTACATTAAATGTTACATACAAAACAGAATCAAAGACACGGCTATTTTGTAGCTACAAAATTGAGACTCGCTTTATCTTTTGCACAAATAATAAAAGAAGAAATTCCTTATACAAAATACAAAAAATCAATAGACAACCGCAAGCTAATTCACAGCGACAGCCTAAAATTGAATTTCCAGAGAAAGTTAGAGGTGAGAAGCAAACACGGAGGACAGAAATGAGCAAGGTGACGGTAAAGACATGGGGGGGGGGAAGGGGAGGGGGAGGGGGAGGAGAATGATGAAGGAAGAAAATGAGAACAGAAGGAGGAAGAAGGGACAGAGACAGAAGAAAGCACAAGATATGAGAAGGTGAAGAAGAGTGAAGACAAGGAGGAGGAGGAGGTGGAGGAAGAGGAGGAGGAGGAGGAGGAGGAGGAGGAGGAGGAGGAGGAGGAGAAGGAGGAGTAGGAGGAGGAGGAAGGAATCATAAGTGTTCATCCATGTGACGTTGCTAACATAAAGTCTGGCAGGAATAACACGGTTGGAACAAACCCAAGACCTAATATGAAGCAAGACCGCCTGAAGACACGCAAAACAATAAACTCCTCGGAGCCCTCAACATCAACATAGGTTGCGTTCCTAACTGGTTTCATCTAAGAAGAGATAAATACTCTATTCTGGAAGGGGTTAAAGAATGTGCTGCCGATGGAAGATGATGTAATATGGGTGTGAGAGGCCAGCAGAGAGGGAGACAAAATACATCATGGGGTTGGAGAGACTAGAGGAAAGCAAGGTACACCATTGTGTGGGAGAGACATGGTACGTCAGAGGGTGGGAGAGATCAGGCAGAGGGAGCTAGGGTGTAATATGTGAATTAGTTAGGTTATTCTGAACCACGTGTTTGCCACAACACCATCCCATAAACATTTTACATCAGCATTTCCAATTACTGCTGGATGAATAGGGGCGAAATTAGACCGATTCCCAGTGGCAACCTCCACCACCAGACCGTGACAACCACCACCACCAGACACCGTGACAACCTCCACCACCAGACACCGTGGCAACCTCCACCACCAGACACCGTGACAACCTCCACCACCAGACACCGTGACAACCTCCACCACCAGACACCGTGACAACCTCCACCACCAGACACCGTGACAACCTTCACCACAAGACCGTGACAACCTTCACCACAAGACCGTGACAACCTCCAACACGTCACTGTCAAAGTCTCATTTCGACATTTACCCTAGAGCCTCGGGGCCCATTTTCGAAGCTCCGCCATAAAGAATATAATTATAACAACAATATATCTTAATCTAAAAAGATTAAGATATATTAAGATTAAGATATATTAAGATCAATATATCTTATAACTAAAAAGTCAGATTGCCAAAGAAAAGATTCGCACTGGACGAGTTGAAAAATATTAGTAGTAATATAAGATGTTTTTCTTTTGTTAAGTCTTAATATTAATACCTAGCTCTTACCGTCTTTATACAGCTATGGCTGGGCATGTGAGCTGCAGCTTGCACTGCCAAATTGTAGAGGCATTGTCACACATATCTTTAAGAAAACGAGAATGGATAAAGTAATTGGAGAGCTGCATTTACTTCATACCGTCAGACCTGAAGGGTCTAATGACAAGACATAATAATGTAGAGTGTAGATAGCTGTATTGTCGATAGTTCTACTAGTGTAGAGTACAGCCAGTTGCTTAATCTAATACTAATGATCGATGATAAGTATTATATAAAACCTACAAACTTTTTGATTGATTTTTTATTGTTGCCGCCGGAGGCGGCTAGTTTATTGTGAACCCCATATCCATCCTGTGAGCGGTAGCGCAAAAAA
>NC_091174.1:13672408-13709908 GCF_040958095.1 Procambarus clarkii
GAGAGAGAGAGAGAGAGAGAGACAGAGAAACAAACAGAAATTCATACACGCAGACCAAAAGACAGACGGGAGTCATACAGACTGCCTCTCCAGCATCCAACACCTCCAATCCGCAGCTGGCGAAAATCGAAGTCTGGAAAACGTGACCAAGTGAAGAATTTTATCGGAGTTTGGAGTAGCGAGCGAGCTATTTTGGTGCCAGGGAGCGCCCCCTGCCAGACGCTCATAAGTATCAAGAAAACAATACATTTTACGATTACCCACTTGCAGAAAATTGAGTAAAATATCTGTGTCTTAGAGTTAAACATATTTATAACACCGGCGATACAGTGAAAAAGAGCTGAGGTATCGACATAGAATATACTGCATATCGGTAAGCTATAGGATAGATCAGGGTTATTTAAAGGCAGGTAATAGAAAGGGCAGGAATGGGTAATGGGTTAAGGGATGTACCTGTACTAGTCAAGAGATAAGCAAAAGATAAACTAGAGACTGACTAGGGATAAATTAGGGGTAGATTAACAGTAAAACGACACAGATTTGTTAGTGTACACAGCCAAGTACAACGTCGTCAGTCTTGTGAAGGTATCATGTTGGAGAACTATTCTCCCACACACCTATCTTGAGGTTATCTTGAGAAGATTTCGGGGCTTTAGTGTCGCCGCGGCCCGGTCCTAGACCAGGCCTCCACCCCCAGGAAGCAGCCAGTGACAGCTGAGTAACACCCAGGTACCTATTTTACTGCTAGGTAACACGGGCATAGAGTGAAAGAAACTCTGCCCATTATTTTTCTCCGGCGCCCGGGATCGAACCCGGGACCACAGGATCACAAGTCCAGTGTGCTGTCCGCTCGGCCGACCGGCTCCCCACCTTCCCACACATTATAAAACTGGTCGGGCGGCCAACAGCTGCTCACACCCCATACAGAAATGTTAACTTCAATGCTCGCGTGAAATATTTAGAGGTTTAGTGAAGATAAAGCGAAACATGAAGGTGGAGAGCCTTATAAAGGAATGAAGGACTCTTATACAAAGCTGAAAGTGAGGCGCGGAAGTGATTATAACCAAATTGTCTTTCTCTATGCTTATTATCTGAGATAACACATAAAACTGTTTATGATTCATTTATTTATATTATAAGTGTTGTGTTAATGTAATTTTGTTATGTACAGAATAAATACAGGTCTGAATTTCCCTCATAATGTGGGAAACACGAAAACATTCGGAATTTATTTTAGTTTAATTTTTCTAGTATTATATATATATATATATATATATATATATATATATATATATATATATATATATATATATATATATATATATATATATATATATATGGGGTGTGGGGTTTGGATCCCATGGCAGCAGTTTATGAGGACAAAGTATATTATTAGTCAATTACAAGTGTACGAGGAGGTACACCTGGTGTAATAAAGCAGCGGGGTATTGTTGTTGGTGATGTGCTGGAGTGTTGTGGTGCTGGTGCACCGTCACACTGTCTTGTAACACAGTGTGCACAGATGACGGTTAGTTTATATATATCAGGGCTCATGATTTCCCTCCCCGTGAAAAGGGGAATGTAGCAATAATAATAATCTTTGACGGCTTTGGTTACATTTATTAAACAGTTTACAAGCATGACAACTTGCCAATCAACTGTTGTTATTGTTATAAACAGCCTCCTGGTGCTTCAGAGCTCATTAACTGTTTAATAATTGTAAACAAAGCCGCCAAAGATTGAAAAAAGATGTACAGGTTCGTAAGTGCTTGCGTAACTGCTTCGCGAATCTGGCCTCAGTTGTCTCTACTCCAATATTGTCGGCATAAAGTCAACCTTGCTCACCCTCATATATATACTTGTGAATTATATATATTTGTTGTGGAAATGTTGAGCTTAAAATTCTGAATAGAAAAAAGTCAATATAAAATAAAATTATATATAATTTAATCGGAAGAAAGTTATACAAACGGTCGGTGTAGGTTTTATTGAAAAGTTATTTTTTCATACTTCACTGACTTTGTTCCACCTTCCCCATACAGGTTAAATATTAAAGGTTACTTTTGCCATATTTTAATTTCTACTTCATGTCTCGTGGAGCACAAACCGTCGGCTGCTGCATGTTAAGAAAAATGAAAAATAACGATCAATATTCTTACCAACAACCACCACAATCACAAAATACCAGCAAAAATAACCAACAACTACAACAATCACCATTGATCACTACAATTACCACCAGCCAACATAACCAATAATTGTCTATCGCATCAATCACCTACGATCACAAGAATCAATCACCAACAACCATCATAATCACCAACGACCACCAATATCAACAACGATCACTACAACCAATCACAAACGACCACTACAACAATCACCAACGACCATCATAATCACCAACGACCACCAATATCAACAACGATCACTACAACCAATCACAAACGACCACTACAACAATCACCAACGACCAACACTCGCACTAACAATCACCTATGACGAACATTATTACCAACGACCAGCACTATCATCAACGACTATCACTATCATCAATGACCCACGTTAACACTAAGGCAGCCGTTTCTACCACAATCTCCATCTGCGCCCACCATCCCTACCGCAGCCAAATCTACCAGGACCACCTGACCTATAACTACCATACAGTATGCCACCAGCGCCACCTGACCTATAACTACCATACAGTATGCCGCCACCACCACCTGACCTATAACTACCATACAGTATGCCACCACCACCACCTGACCTATAACCACCATGCAGTATGCCACCACCTGACCTATAACCACCATGCAGTATGCCACCACCACCACCTGACCTATAACTACCATGCAGTATGCCACCACCTGACCTATAACCACCATGCAGTATGCCACCACAACCACCTGACCTATAACTACCATACAGTATGCCACCACCATACAGTATGCCACCAGCGCCACCTACACCTGCCTCCCTCTACACCCCCGTACATTATTGGACACATCCGGCAGTGTAGCGTCACCACCACCTGCTGCCTCATTGATCATTTCCCGACCTGACGCTGCCAGGAGTGAGGGTAGCGCCTCAGTCTCTGTATGGGCCTCCCACACCCCTACACCCTCCTTCACCATCCCGCACCCCTACACCCTCCTGCACCATCCCGCACCCCTACACCCTCCTTCACCATCCCGCACCCCTACACCCTCCTTCACCATCCCGCACCCCTACACCCTCCTGCACCATCCCGCACCCCTACACCCTCCTTCACCATCCCGCACCCCTACACCCTCCTGCACCATCCCGCACCCCTACACCCTCCTTCACCATCCCGCACCCCTACACCCTCCTTCACCATCCCGCACCCCTACACCCTCCTTCACCATCCCGCACCCCTACACCCTCCTTCACCATCCCGCACCCCTACACCCTCCTTCACCATCCCGCACCCCTACACCCTCCTTCACCATCCCGCACCCCTACACCCTCCTGCACCCCTACACCCTCCTTCACCATCCCGCACCCCTACACCCTCCTTCACCATCCCGCACCCCTACACCCTCCTTCACCATCCCGCACCCCTACACCCTCCTTCACCATCCCGCACCCCTACACCCTCCTGCACCATCCCGCACCCCTACACCCTCCTTCACCATCCCGCACCCCTACACCCTCCTTCACCATCCCGCACCCCTACACCCTCCTGCACCATCCCGCACCCCTACACCCTCCTTCACCATCCCGCACCCCTACACCCTCCTTCACCATCCCGCACCCCTACACCCTCCTGCACCATCCCGCACCCCTACACCCTCCTTCACCATCCCGCACCCCTACACCCTACTTCACCATCCCGCACCCCTACACCCTCCTGCACCATCCCGCACCCCTACACCCACCTTCACCATCCCGCACCCCTACACCCTCCTTCACCATCCCGCACCCTACACCCTCCTTCACCATCCCGCACCCCTACACCCACCTTCACCATCCCGCACCCCTACACCCTCCTGCACCCCTACACCCTCCTTCACCATCCCGCACCCCTACACCCTCTTTCACCCCTACACCCTCCTTCACCATCCCGCACCCCTACACCCTCCTTCACCATCCCGCACCCCTACACCCTCCTTCACCATCCCGCACCCTACACCCTCCTTCACCATCCCGCACCCCTACACCCACCTTCACCATCCCGCACCCCTACACCCTCCTTCACCATCCCGCACCCTACACCCTCCTTTACCATCCTGCACCCCTACACCCTCCTTCACCCTCCCGCACCCCTACACCCTCCTTCACCATCCCGCACCCCTACACCCTCCTTCACCATCCCGCACCCCTACACCCTCCTGCACCATCCCACACCCCTACACCCTCCTTCACCATCCCGCACCATCCCGCACCCCTACACCCACCATAACCCACACTCCTACACCCACCATAACCCACACTCCTACACCCACCATAACCCACACTCCTAAACCCACCATAACCCACACCCCTACACCCACCATAACCCACACTACTACACCCACCATAAACCACACTCCTACACCCACCATAACCCACACTCCTACACCCACCATAACCCACACTCCTACACCCACCATAACCCACACTCCTACACCCACCA
Organism: Procambarus clarkii; assembly: GCF_040958095.1. NCBI lineage: Eukaryota > Metazoa > Arthropoda > Malacostraca > Decapoda > Cambaridae > Procambarus > Procambarus clarkii. The sequence continues at coordinate 13,677,045 of NC_091174.1, forward strand.
TAACCCACACTCCTACACCCACCATAACCCACACTCCTACACCCACCATAACCCACACTCCTACACCCACCATAACCCACACTCCTACACCCACCATAACCCACACTCCTACACCCACCATAACCCACACTCCTACACCCACCATAACCCACACTCCTACACCCACCATAACCCACACTCCTACACCCACCATAACCCACACTCCTATACCCACCATAACCCACACTCCTACACCCACCATAACCCACACTCCTACACCCACCATAACCCACACTCCTACACCCACCATAACCCACACTACTACACCCATCATAACCCACACTCCTACACCCACCATAACCCACACTCCTACACCCACCATAACCCACACTACTACACCCATCATAACCCACACTCCTACACCCACCATAACCCACACTCCTACACCCACCATAACCCACACTCCTACACCCACCATAACCCACACTCCTACACCCACCATAACCCACACTCCTACACCCACCATAACCCACACTCCTACACCCACCATAACCCACACTCCTACACCCACCATAACCCACACTCCTACACCCACCATAACCCACACTACTACACCCATCATAACCCACACTCCTACACCCACCATAACCCACACTCCTACACCCACCATAACCCACACTCCTACACCCACCATAACCCACACTCCTACACCCATCATAACCCACACTACTACACCCACCATAACCCACACTCCTACACCCACCATAACCCACACTACTACACCCATCATAACCCACACTACTACACCCACCATAACCCACACTCCTACACCCACCATAACCCACACTACTACACCCACCATAACCCACACTCCTACACCCACCATAACCCACACTCCTACACCCACCATAACCCACACTCCTACACCCATCATAACCCACATCTTTACGCCCATCTTAATCAACCAACACCTCAACTACCGCCTTCCCTTATACCCCACACTCCGATACCCACACACTTACACCTATATTCCTACATCCACCTTTACCCACACCCATACACCCACACCCACGCTCCATGCATACTGTCCATGCATTCTCACCTTTATCTATACGCAACTAAACCCACTGCTAACCCCCCCCCCCTACACATAACCTTTACCCACACTCCAACACCATCTCCTTACCCATACACCTATATCCACCTTAACCCACACCTCTAAGCAACTCCCACCCTACACCCCTTACCCCACACACACACATACACCCAACTTAACCCACACTTACGTTTGACCCCCGTCTTACACTCACCCACACAACCCTTGTAACCCATACACCCTTACAGTCACTGTAACCAACACACCTTCACATTCACTGTAACCAACACACCCTTACATTCACTGTAACCAACACACCCTTACATTCACTGTAACCAACACACCCTGACATTCACTGTAGCACATACGAAAACTGACTGTAACCCACAACTCTCAATGCATAAATCTTTCAAATCACCTTAATTATTTACAGAAAAGAACCTATTAATCTCAAATTCATTCACTTTAGGGCCATACAAATTCGACGATAGTGAATGATGTTCAATATTAGTTTTCTGAGCCTAAGGTTGAATATATCTGTCCCCGTTACAATACTGACCTGCGGTATACTGAGGGGGGGAAGTATATTGAGGGTGCGGTATACTGAGGGGGCGGTATACTGAGGGTGCGGTATACTGAGAGGGATGCTGGAGCCATACCACCTCCTGGTGCTCAAAACTATACACCCGTCAGTCTCTCTCTCTTATTTCCTCATAATAGTGCTGCGAAATTCTGAGCCCAAGAGATAGTTTTCTCTTACACCAGTTCTCCAAATAATATCAAATTGGTTAATATACGATCACTTTATCCAAACCCACTTCCTCTTTCCATGCTCTTTATTACCATCTGTATATTGGTTGGCTTAAAGTATACACAATTATTTTCCTTGGTTGGTTCTTCAATATACTATTTGAGAAAGTTATCTTCAACTCTCAAAAAATTCTTCAACTCAACTCTCAAAAAAGTTCTTCCGCAATCAACATTTATTGTTTAATGTGTACAGTTAACTACAACACTTATATCACTGTAGACTTTATTACACCTTATGTTCCTAGATATTTCTGTCCAGACATGCCTCTCTTCGCTTCTGTCCAGACATGCCTCTCTTTCATTCTGTCCAGACATGCCTCTCTTTCATTCTGCCCAGACATGCCTCTCTTCCCTTCTGTCCAGATCCAGACATGCCTCTCTTCGCTTCTGTCCAGACATGCCTCTCTTCGCTTCTGTCCAGACATGCCTCTCTTTCATTCTGTCCAGACATGCCTCTCTTTCATTCTGTCCAGACATGCCTCTCTTTCATTCTGTCCAGACATGCCTCTCTTCCCTTCTGTCCAGAATTGGTGAGCTATATATAATTCCCATTATTAGACTTCTATTAGCTTCATTGAGTTCAATCCAAATTGCTTGTGTGCTTGTGTTTTGATTCCATACGTAACAATACATTTAAAATGTTCTGACAAATACTGCCACTCCCGAACCTTGCTTAATTGTGAAGCACTTTATATCACAATATTTTCCATCATACTAGTGGTTATATTTTACGTATATGCTTGCAATATCATCTGTTAATTCTGAACAAATAAGTGCAATTAAATCAAGCACTTTATCTGTAATTTTACTTGAGTTCTACTTAAGTTCGGTGTAGTATAGCTATATAGTAATACTGGCGTAGCGCTTTCTCCCGATAATTACCTATTCGGTGTAGTATACTATCATGAGGATAGTATGCTTGTTAACCTCCTTATAACGCCCCCCCCCACGGTAGACAGCTGCACCCCAGCTCATGCATACATGACCTAATTACCATGGAACTGGTCAATGTTGTCACTCAGTGAGTATTGGCCTAAATATATTCATCACTCAGTGAGTATTGGCCTAAATATATTCATCACTCAGTGAGTATTGTCCTAAATATATTTATCTAGATGGCAGGTGATGTCAGTAGAGGGGGACATCAATTCACTGCTTTGGCCTCTGTTCCCTTCCCTCTTGGCCCTCCACGACGTCAACCCTTCAGCACTCGTCTTGTTCAGTAGTGAAAGGTAATTACAATGAAAACAAATATGCAGGCAAACCGTAGAGAATAATAAGTCAAATGCTAGATAATAACAGAAGCGGGTACAGGTAGGCAAATCATATTCCCATTCTTTTTAATGAATGATATAGAAAACGATGAATTATACATGAGGACAAAACGATGCGGAAATTAAATGTCAAGCACATGTTGTAAACAATTAGGAGCGTCCCTGTCATATGTGTCCCTTCCGCCCCTTCCACCCCTCCCCCCCTCACATCCACCTACCCCTTCCGCTTTGCCCATCTCCTCCACCCATCAATCCCTTTTCCTCCCTTTACCCATCCTGTTTATTCCTTTCCTTCACTCACCCATTCCCGTATTCTAACTCGACTCATCCAACTCTTCCCTTTACTCACCTCTTCCCTGTCCTAATGTCCTCAACGCTTGTCTCGTTACCGACCCGATTACTCACCTAAATTCTTTCTCCTCTCCTTTCATCCATCTCCTCCCTTCCCTTCACCCATTGGTGAAGAGAAGGTAGTAGGTGGGCAGCAGGAAGAGAGAGGCAGCAAAGAGGGAGGCAGCAGAAGGGCAGGCAGCAGGGGGGAAGGCAGTAGGGTGAAAGGCAGTAAGGGAAAGGCAGCATGTAGGGTAGCAAAGGATGGCAAGTGGAGAGGAAACATGAGGGAAAGACAGGTAGGGAGGTAGGATAGGGAACGGCATCAGAAGGGGACAGTTGCAGGTGGGGAGGCAGCAGGTGGGAGGCAGCAGGTGGGGAGGCAGCAGGTGGGGAGGAAGCAGGTGGGAGGCAGCAGGTGGGAGGCAGCAGGTGGGGAGGCAGCAGGTGGGGAGGCAGCAGGTGGGAGGCAGCAGGTGGGGAGGCAGCAGGTGGGGAGGCAGCAGGTGGGAGGCAGCAGGTGGGAGGCAGCAGATGGGGAGGCAGCAGGTGGGAAGGCAGCAGGTGGGAGACAGCAGGTGGGGAGGCAGCAGGTGGGAAGGCAGCAGGTGGGAGGCAGCAGGTGGGGAGGCAGCAGGTGGGGAGGCAGCAGGTGGAGAGGCAGCAGGTGGGTGGGGAGGCAGCAGGTGGGAGGCAGCAGGTGGGTGGGGAGGCAGCAGGTGGGGAGGCAGCAGGTAGGGAGGCAGCAGGTGGGTGGGAGGCAGCAGGTGGGTGGGAGGCAGCAGGTGGGGAGGCAGCAGGTGGGAGGCAGCAGGTGGGGAGGCAGCAGGTGGGGAGGCAGCAGGTGGAGAGGCAGCAGGTGGGTGGGGAGGCAGCAGGTGGGTGGGGAGGCAGCAGGTGGGTGGGGAGGCAGCAGGTGGGTGGGGAGGCAGCAGGTGGGTGGGGAGGCAGGAGGTGGGTGGGGAGGCAGGTGGGTGGGGAGGCAGCACGTGGGTGGGGTGGCAGGAGGTGGGTGGGGTGGCAGGAGGTGGGTGGGGAGGCAGCAGGTGGGTGGGGAGGCAGCAGGTGGGTGGGGAGGCAGCAGGTGGGGAGGCAGCAGGTGGGTGGGGAGGCAGCAGGTGGGTGGGGAGGCAGCAGGTAAGTGGGGAGGCAGCAGGTAAGTGGGGAGGCAGCAGGTGAAAGGGGGAGGCAGCAGGTGGGTGGGGAGGCAGCAGGTAGGTGGGGAGGCAGCAGGTGGAAGGGAGAGGCAGCAGGTGGGTGGGGAGGCAGCAGGTAGGTGGGGAGGCAGCAAGTGGAAGGGGGAGGCAGCAGGTGGGTGGGGAGGCAGCAGGTGGGTGGGGAGGCAGCAGGTGGAAGGGGGAGGCAGCAGGTGGAAGGGGGAGGCAGCAGGTGGAAGGGGGAGGCAGCAGGTGGGTGGGGAGGCAGCAGGTAGGTGGGGAGGCAGCAGGTGGGTGGGGAGGCAGCAGGTAGGTGGGGAGGCAGCAGGTGGGTGGGGAGGCAGCAGGTGGGTGGGGAGGCAGCAGGTGGAAGGGGGAGGCAGCAGGTGGGGAGGCAGCAGGTGGGTGGGGGGAGGCAGCAGGTGGGGAGGGAGGCAGCAGGTGGGTGGGGAGGCAGCAGGTAGGTGGGGAGGCAGCAGGTGGAAGGGGGAGGAAGCAGGTGGGGAGGCAGCAGGTGGGGAGGGAGGCAGCAGGTGGGTGGGGAGGCAGCAGGTAGGTGGGGAGGCAGCAGGTGGGTGGGGAGGCAGCAGGTGGGTGGGGAGGCAGCAGGTAGGTGGGGAGGCAGCAGGTGGGTGGGGAGGCAGCAGGTAGGTGGGGAGGCAGCAGGTGGGTGGGGAGGCAGCAGGTGGGTGGGGAGGCAGCAGGTGGGTGGGGGGAGGCAGCATGTGGGTGGGGAGGCAGCAGGTGGGGAGGCAGGAGGTGGGTAGAGAGGCAGCAGGTGGGGAGGGAGGCAGGAGGTGGGTGGGGGGAGGCAGCAGGTGGGGAGGGAGGCAGCAGGTGGGTGGGGAGGCAGCAGGTGGGTGGGGAGGCAGCAGGTGGGTGGGGAGGGAGGCAGCAGGTGGGTGGGGAGGGAGGCAGCAGGTGGGTGGGGGGAGGCAGCAGGTGGGTGGGGAGGGAGGCAGCAGGTGGGTGGGGGGAGGCAGCAGGTGGGTGGGGAGGGAGGCAGCAGGTGGGTGGGGAGGGAGGCAGCAGGTGGGTGGGGAAGGCAGCAGGTGGGTGGGGAGGCAGCAGGTGGTTTAGAGATAATGAGCAGAGCCCTGGTGAATGAGGTTGGTACAAACAAAAGAACATTGCCTTGTGTTGTATCTCACCCTGAACCCCATTTCTGTCCTTAATGAACCCCCACTACATCCTCTCCCCCACTATATCCTCCCCACCCTCCTAATATCTCCACTACAGCCCCCACCCCCAGGTACCTCCACTACAGCCCCCCACCCCCCAGGTACCTCCACTACAGCCCCCCACCCCCAGGTACCTCCACTACAGCCCCCACCCCCAGGTACCTCCACTACAGCCCCCACCCCCCAGGTACCTCCACTACAGCCCCTTCCCACCCCCAGGGACCTCCACTACAGCCCCCCACCCCCAGGTACCACCACTACAGCCCCCCACCCCCAGGTACCACCACTACAGCACCCCCCCCAGGTACCACCACTACAGCCCCCCACCCCCAGGTACCACCACTACAGCACACCCCCCCAGGTACCACCACTACAGCCCCCCACCCCCAGGTACCACCACTACAGCACCCCCCCCCAGGTAACACCACTACAGTCCCCCCACCCCCAGGTACCACCACTACAGTCCCCCACCCCCAGGTACCACCACTACAGCCCCCACCCCCAGGTACCACCGCTACAGCCACCCGCCCCCCAGGTACCACCACTACAGCCCCCACCCCCAGGTACCACCACTACAGTCCCCCACCCCCAAGTACCACCACTACAGCCCCCCGCCCCCCAGGTACCACCACTACAGCCCCACGCCCCAGGTACCACCACTACAGCCCCCCGCCCCCCAGGTACCACCACTACAGCCCCCCCCCCAAGGTACCACCACTACAGCCCCCCGCCCCCCAGGTACCACCACTACAGCCCCCCCCCCAGGTACCTCCACCATACCACCTTCTCTCCACCCTTCAGTCTTCCTCGCTCCCGGAGTCTTATTAACAAGTCTTTTAAGTTATAATCATCTGAACTACAAGTTTTCCATCCACTGCTACCCCCGTCAGTCTCATTTTCTACCTCACACTCCCCCAGCCTCACACACCCCAGCCTCACACTCCCCCAGCCCCACACTCCCCCAGCCTCACACACCCCAGCCTCACACTCCCCCAGCCCCACACTCCCCCAGCCTCACACACCCCAGCCTCACACCCCCCCAGCCTCACTCTCTCCCAGCCTCACACTCCCCCAGCCTCACACTCCCCCAGCCTCACACTCCCCAGCCTCACACTCCCCCAGCCTCACACTCCCCAGCCTCACACTCCCCCAGCCTCACACTCCCCCAGCCTCACACTCCCCCAGCCTCACACTCCCCCAGCCTCACACTCCCCCAGCCTCACACTCCCCCAGCCTCACACTCCCCCAGCCTCACACTCCCCAGCCTCACACTCCCCAGCCTCACACTACCCCAGCCTCACACTACCCCAGCCTCACACTCCCCAGCCTCACACTCCCCCAGCCTCACACTACCCCAGCCTCACACTCCCCAGCCTCACACTCCCCCAGCCTCACACCCCCCAGCCTCACACTTCCCCAGCCTCACACTCCCCCAGCCTCACACTCCCCCAGCCTCACACTCCCCCAGCCTCACACTCCCCAGCCTCACACTCCCCAGCCTCACACTTCCCAGCCTCACACTCCCCCAGCCTCAAACTCCCCCAGCCTCACACTCCCCCAGCCTCACACTCCCCAGCCTCACACTCCCCCAGCCTCACACTCCCCCAGCCTCACACTACCCCAGCCTCACACTCCCCAGCCTCACACTCCCCCAGCCTCACACTCCACCAGCCTCACACTCCCCCAGCCTCACACTCCCCCAGCCTCACACTCCCCCAGCCTCACACTCCCCCAGCCTCACACTCCCCCAGCCTCACACTCCCCCAGCCTCACATTCCCCAGCCTCACATTCCCCAGCCTCACATTCCCCCAGCCTCACACTCCCCAAGCCTCACACTCCCCAGCCTCACACTTCCCCAGCCTCACACTCCCCAGCCTCACACTCCCCCAGCCTCACACTCCCCCAGCCTCACACTCCCCCAGCCTCACACTCCCCAGCCTCACACTCCCCAGCCTCACACTCCCCAGCCCCACACTCCCCCAGCCCCACACTCCCCCAGCCTCACACTCCCCAGCCTCACACTCCCCAGCCTCACACTCCCCAGCCCCACACTCCCCAGCCTCACACCCCCCCAGCCTCACACTACCCCAGCCTCACACTACCCCAGCCTCACACTCCCCAGCCTCACACTCCCCCAGCCTCACACTCCCCCAGCCTCACACTCCCCCAGCCTCACACTCCCCAGCCTCACACTCCCCCAGCCTCACACTCCCCAGCCTCACACTCCCCCAGCCTCACACTCCCCCAGCCTCACACTCCCCAGCCTCACACTCCCCAGCCTCACACTACCCCAGCCTCACACTACCCCAGCCTCACACTCCCCCAGCCTCACACTCCCCCAGCCTCACACTCCCCCAGCCTCACACTCCCCAGCCTCACACTCCCCCAGCCCCACACTACCCACCCACAGAACACCTTTTCCACCCGCAGACAATATTGATCGAAAAGACCGACTGGCCACACTTGTCACACACCACCGAAAATATTACTGGAGAGACGCTGAAGATGGCAACAGAGGGAGACACGAGAGGCGCTGAAGATGGCAACAGAGGAAGACACGAGAGGCGCTGAAGATGGCAACAGAGGGAGACACGAGAGGCGCTGAAGATGGCAACAGGGGGAGACACGAGAGGCGCTGAAGATGGCAACAGAGGGAGAGACGAGAGGCGCTGAAGATGGCAACAGAGGGAGACACGAGAGACGCTGAAGATGGCAACAGAGGGAGACACGAGAGACGCTGAAGATGGCAACAGAGGGAGACACGAGAGGCGCTGAAGATGGCAACAGAGGGAGAGACGAGAGGCGCTGAAGATGGCAACAGAGGGAGAGATGAGAGACGCTGAAGATGGCAACAGAGGGAGAGATGAGAGACACTGAAGATGGCAACAGAGGGAGAGATGAGAGACGCTGAAGATGGCAACAGAGGGAGAGATGAGAGACACTGAAGATGGCAACAGAGGGAGAGATGAGAGACGCTGAAGATGGCAACAGAGGGAGAGATGAGAGACACTGAAGATGGCAACAGAGGGAGAGATGAGAGACACTGAAGATGGCAACAGAGAGAGAGATGAGAGACACTGAAGATGGCAACAGAGGGAGAGATGAGAGACACTGAAGATGGCAATAGAGGGAGAGATGAGAGACACTGAAGATGGCAACAGAGGGAGAGATGAGAGACGCTGAAGATGGCAACAGAGGGAGAGATGAGAGACACTGAAGATGGCAACAGAGAGAGAGATGAGAGACACTGAAGATGGCAACAGAGGGAGAGATGAGAGACGCTGAAGATGGCAACAGAGGGAGAGATGAGACACTGAAGATGGCAACAGAGGGAGAGATGAGAGACACTGAAGATGGCAACAGAGGGAGAGATGAGTGACGCCGAAGATGGCAACAGAGGGAGAGATGAGAGACACTGAAGATGGCAACAGAGGGAGAGATGAGAGACGCTGAAGATGGCAACAGAGGGAGAGATGAGAGACGCTGAAGATGGCAACAGAGGGAGAGATGAGAGACACTGAAGATGGCAACAGAGGGAGAGATGAGAGACACTGAAGATGGCAACAGATGGAGAGATGAGAGACGCTGAAGATGGCAACAGAGGGAGATATGAGAGACACTGAAGATGGCAACAGAGGGAGAGATGAGAGACGCTGAAGATGGCAACAGAGGGAGAGATGAGAGACACTGAAGATGGCAACAGAGGGAGAGATGAGAGACACTGAAGATGGCAACAGAGGGAGAGATGAGAGACGCCGAAGATGGCAACAGAGGGAGAGATGAGAGACGCTGAAGATGGCAACAGAGGGAGAGACGAGAGGCGCTGAAGATGGCAACAGAGGGAGAGATGAGAGACGCTGAAGATGGCAACAGAGGGAGAGACGAGAGGCGCTGAAGATGGCAACAGAGGGAGAGATGAGAGGCGCTGAAGATGGCAACAGAGGGAGAGACGAGAGGCGCTGAAGATGGCAACAGAGGGAGAGATGAGAGGCGCTGAAGATGGCAACAGAGGGAGAGATGAGAGGCGCTGAAGATGGCAACAGAGGGAGAGATGAGAGGCGCTGAAGGTGGCAACAGAGGGAGAGATGAGAGGCGCTGAAGATGGCAACAGAGGGAGAGATGAGAGACGCTGAAGATAACAATAAGAGAGACCAGCTGTGAAGACGGCGACACTCACACACTCGTATGTTCGCGTGTGCGTCTGTTCACTTACAATAATATTATTATAATAATAATATTATATAATAATTACACCCCCATATATAGTCTGTGGTCAGCGGCATACGGATATAATTACATAATGGGTTCATATACTGGACTCCAATATTATTTATGTTAAGTAATTTACATATGCGATTAATTTAGAAATCAAGAGTTGACATTTGGCTGTCATGTACAGGTTACAACCACATGCATGTACCCGTTACAGTCACGTGCAGGTCCAGGTTACAGTCCCATACATCAACCCTTTCTCGCAAATTCGTAAAGTCAATATTGACTTATTAACTACGTGTTTGGTGATATACTAAACATAATAGATACCCTTAAAAAGATTCATAGAAAACACCGACCTTACCTAACCTTGTTAGTATCTTAAGATAAGCATCTTATTGCTTCGTAATTACAATTATTACTTAACCTATACCTATTATAGGTTAGGTAATAATTGTAATTACGAAGCAATAAGATGCTTATCTTAACATACTAAGTAGGTTAGGTAAGGTCGGTGTTTTCTATAAATCTTTTTAAGGGTATCTATTATTTTAAGTATGTCACCTATGCACATATTTAATAAGTCAATATTGACTTATTAAATTTGCGAGAACGGGTTGCATACATGCCCTACCCACAGCAGGCAAACACTTGAGCTACAATTTATGGTAGTACGTCACTTGAGTAAAGTGATGAAAGGCTTACATTTGGTTAAAACTACGTGGGTCAGAGCTACAAATTCCCACTGATACCTGTAGTGGAGACAGGATTGTATTTTATGATCAATAGCTATGATCTCGTCGTCCGTGGTGGTGAAAGGATTTATAATCCAATATCGTTTACTCTTTATCTGGGATTAACACAGTTTAGTTAAATGTCAAGACATAGTAGCAACTACAAAGTAATGATGGGAAGAGGGGCATGAAAGGCAATAAATAGCATCACCCAAGACCCGCTAGAGGAAGACTCCTCCCAGAGTCACATAATGGAACCCAAGCTCGATATTACCAAACATCTGAGCACACGTACGAACATTTGGCAAATGTAAGGACTGGCTTCAGTAACCTGGGCCAGGATTCCTCATGCATTTACGCAACCACTTACGAAATCTGTACATCTTTCCTTAATCATGGCGGCTTTGTTTACATTTGTTAAACAGTCTATAAACTTCAACAACCAAAGGTTATTATTGTTATAAACAACCTCGTTACTTCAGGTTACTGAAGCCAGTTCTTACATTTGCCAAATGTAAGATAAAAAGTAAACGATATTGGATTATAAATCATTCCACCACTACGGAAGAATTCATCATAAAACAAAATCATTTCTCGACTTTAAGACTTATATAATAAAAAACTGACAGGGAACTAAATGGCTTCATTTCAATTTAGAACTGTATTGAGAGGATCACTTTCCAAGAGCAGCCAATACACAGCAAGATCAATACACGCATCCAGAGCACTTTCACGCGTCAGCCAAGATGTCGTTTAAGCTCGACAGTCGTAAAGTGTCCCACGAAGTGGTACTGACGACGACCTAACTAGAGCAACGCCATGTTTGGCAATACTAGAGAGGAAGGGTAGGAGTGTTGTGAGAGTATAAGGCTGGGGTGCTGTGACAGTGTAAGGCCCTCCATGGAGTGTTGTGAGAGTGTAAGGCCCTCCATGGAGTGTTGTGAGTGTAAGGCCCTCCATGGAGTGTTGTGAGAGTATAAGGCCCTCCATGGAGTGTTGTGAGAGTGTACGGCCCTCCATGGAGTGTTGTGAGAGTGTAAGGCCCTCCATGGAGTGTTGTGAGAGTGTAAGGCCCTCCATGGAGTGTTGTGAGAGTGTAAGGCCCTCCATGGAGTGTTGTGAGAGTGTACGGCCCTCCATAGAGTGTTGTGAGAGAGTAAGGCCCTCCATGGAGTGTTATGAGAGTGTAAGGCCCTCCATGGAGTGTTGTGAGTGTAAGGCCCTCCATGGAGTGTTGTGAGAGTATAAGGCCCTCCATGGAGTGTTGTGAGAGAGTAAGGCCCTCCATGGAGTGTTGTGAGAGTGTAAGGCCCTCCATGGAGTGTTGTGAGAGTGTAAGGCCCTCCATGGAGTGTTGTGAGAGTGTAAGGCCCTCCATGGAGTGTTGTGAGAGTGTACGGCCCTCCATGGAGTGTTGTGAGAGAGTAAGGCCCTCCATGGAGTGTTGTGAGAGAGTAAGGCCCTCCATGGAGTGTTGTGAGAGAGTAAGGCCCTCCATGGAGTGTTGTGAGAGTGTAAGGCCCTCCATGGAGTGTTGTGAGAGAGTAAGGCCCTCCATGGAGTGTTGTGAGAGAGTAAGGCCCTCCATGGAGTGTTGTGAGAGAGTAAGGCCCTCCATGGAGTGTTGTGAGAGAGTAAGGCCCTCCATGGAGTGTTGTGAGAGAGTAAGGCCCTCCATGGAGTGTTGTGAGAGAGTAAGGCCCTCCATGGAGTGTTGTGAGAGTGTAAGGCCCTCTATGGAGTGTTGTGAGAGTGTAAGGCCCTCCATGGAGTGTTGTGAGAGAGTAAGGCCCTCCATGGAGTGTTGTGAGAGTGTAAGGCCCTCCATGGAGTGTTGTGAGAGTGTAAGGCCCTCCATGGAGTGTTGTGAGAGAGTAAGGCCCTCCATGGAGTGTTGTGAGAGTGTAAGGCCCTCCATGGAGTGTTGTGAGAGTGTAAGGCCCTCCATGGAGTGTTGTGAGAGAGTAAGGCCCTCCATAGAGTGTTGTGAGAGTGTAAGGCCCTCCATGGAGTGTTGTGAGAGAGTAAGGCCCTCCATGGAGTGTTGTGAGAGTGTAAGGCCCTCCATGGAGTGTTGAGAGAGTGTAAGGCCCTCCATGGAGTGTTGTGAGAGTGTAAGGCCCTCCATGGAGTGTTGAGAGAGTGTAAGGCCCTCCATGGAGTGTTGTGAGAGTGTAAGGCCCTCCATGGAGTGTTGAGAGAGTGTAAGGCCCTCCATGGAGTGTTGTGAGAGTGTAAGGCCCTCCATGGAGTGTTGAGAGAGTGTAAGGCCCTCCATGGAGTGTTGTGAGAGAGTAAGGCCCTCCATGGAGTGTTGTGAGAGAGTAAGGCCCTCCATGGAGTGTTGTGAGAGTGTAAGGCCCTCCATGGAGTGTTGTGAGAGTGTAAGGCCCTCCATGGAGTGTTGAGAGAGTGTAAGGCCCTCCATGGAGTGTTGTGAGAGTGTAAGGCCCTCCATGGAGTGTTGTGAGAGAGTAAGGCCCTCCATGGAGTGAGGTGAGAGAGTAAGGCCCTCCATGGAGTGAGGTGAGAGAGTAAGGCCCTCCATGGAGTGAGGTGAGAGAGTAAGGCCCTCCATGGAGTGAGGTGAGAGAGTAAGGCCCTCCATGGAGTGAGGTGAGAGAGTAAGGCCCTCCATGGAGTGTTGTGAGAGAGTAAGGCCCTCCATGGGGTGTTGTGAGAGAGTAAGGCCCTCCATGGAGTGTTGTGAGAGAGTAAGGCCCTCCATGGAGTGTTGTGAGAGAGTAAGGCCCTCCATGGGGTGTTGTGAGAGAGTAAGGCCCTCCATGGAGTGTTGTGAGAGAGTAAGGCCCTCCATGGAGTGTTGTGAGAGAGTAAGGCCCTCCATGGGGTGTTGTGAGAGAGTAAGGCCCTCCATGGAGTGTTGTGAGAGTGTAAGGCCCTCCATGGAGTGTTGTGAGAGTGTAAGGCCCTCCATGGAGTGTTGAGAGAGTGTAAGGCCCTCCATGGAGTGTTGTGAGAGTGTAAGGCCCTCCATGGAGTGTTGTGAGAGAGTAAGGCCCTCCATGGAGTGAGGTGAGAGAGTAAGGCCCTCCATGGAGTGAGGTGAGAGAGTAAGGCCCTCCATGGAGTGAGGTGAGAGAGTAAGGCCCTCCATGGAGTGAGGTGAGAGAGTAAGGCCCTCCATGGAGTGAGGTGAGAGAGTAAGGCCCTCCATGGAGTGTTGTGAGAGAGTAAGGCCCTCCATGGAGTGTTGTGAGAGAGTAAGGCCCTCCATGGGGTGTTGTGAGAGAGTAAGGCCCTCCATGGAGTGTTGTGAGAGAGTAAGGCCCTCCATGGAGTGTTGTGAGAGAGTAAGGCCCTCCATGGGGTGTTGTGAGAGAGTAAGGCCCTCCATGGAGTGTTGTGAGAGAGTAAGGCCCTCCATGGAGTGTTGTGAGAGAGTAAGGCCCTCCATGGGGTGTTGTGAGAGAGTAAGGCCCTCCATGGAGTGTTGAGAGAGAGTAAGGCCCTCCATGGAGTGTTGTGAGAGTGTAAGGCCCTCCATGGAGTGTTGTGAGAGAGTAAGGCCCTCCATGGAGTGTTGTGAGAGAGTAAGGCCCTCCATGGAGTGTTGAGAGAGTGTAAGGCCCTCCATGGAGTGTTGAGAGAGTGTAAGGCCCTCCATGGAGTGTTGTGAGAGAGTAAGGCCCTCCATGGAGTGTTGTGAGAGTGTAAGGCCCTCCATGGAGTGTTGTGAGAGAGTAAGGCCCTCCATGGAGTGTTGTGAGAGAGTAAGGCCCTCCATGGAGTGTTGAGAGAGTGTAAGGCCCTCCATGGAGTGTTGTGAGAGAGTAAGGCCCTCCATGGAGTGTTGAGAGAGTGTAAGGCCCTCCATGGAGTGTTGTGAGAGAGTAAGGCCCTCCATGGAGTGTTGAGAGAGTGTAAGGCCCTCCATGGAGTGTTGTGAGAGTGTAAGGCCCTCCATGGAGTGTTGTGAGAGAGTAAGGCCCTCCATGGAGTGTTGTGAGAGTGTAAGGCCCTCCATGGAGTGTTGTGAGAGAGTAAGGCCCTCCATGGAGTGTTGAGAGAGTGTAAGGCCCTCCATGGAGTGTTGTGAGAGTGTAAGGCCCTCCATGGAGTGTTGTGAGAGAGTAAGGCCCTCCATGGAGTGTTGTGAGAGTGTAAGGCCCTCCATGGAGTGTTGTGAGAGAGTAAGGCCCTCCATGGAGTGAGGTGAGAGTGTAAGGCCCTCCATGGAGTGTTGTGAGAGAGTAAGGCCCTCCATGGAGTGAGGTGAGAGTGTAAGGCCCTCCATGGAGTGTTGTGAGAGAGTAAGGCCCTCCATGGAGTGAGGTGCGCCACCAAGTACAGCTCAGTAACGTGAGCTGGTCCCCACTCCTCCCTAGTGTAATGTTCCGCTCATTAGTTGTCCTCGTAATTGAGGGTGGCCCTGATCACCAGGCAGACGGAACTGCCCTGATCACCAGGCAGACGGAACTGCCCTGATCACCAGGCAGACGGTACTGCCCTGATCACCAGGCTGACGGAACTGCCCTGATCACCAGGCAGACGGAACTGCCCTGATCACCAGGCAGACGGAACTGCCCTGATCACCAGGCAGACGGAACTGCCCTGATCACCAGGCAGACGGTACTGCCCTGATCACCAGGCAGACGGTACTGCCCTGATCACCAGGCAGACGGAACTGCCCTGATCACCAGGCAGACGGTACTGCCCTGATCACCAGGCAGACGGAACTGCCCTGATCACCAGGCAGACGGAACTGCCCTGATCACCAGGCAGACGGAACTGCCCTGATCACCAGGCAGACGGAACTGCCCTGATCACCAGGCAGACGGAACTGCCCTGATCACCAGGCAGACGGAACTGCCCTGATCACCAGGCAGACGGAACTGCCCTGATCACCAGGCAGACGGAACTGCCCTGATCACCAGGCAGACGGAACTGCCCTGGTCACCAGGCAGACGGAACTGCCCTGATCACCAGGCAGACGGAACTGCCCTGATCACCAGGCAGACGGAACTGCCCTGATCACCAGGCAGACGGAACTGCCCTGATCACCAGGCAGACGGAACTGCCCTGATCACCAGGCAGACGGAACTGCCCTGATCACCAGGCAGACGGTACTGCCCTGATCACCAGGCAGACGGTACTGCCCTGATCACCAGGCAGACGGAACTGCCCTGATCACCAGGCAGACGGAACTGCCCTGATCACCAGGCAGACGGTACTGCCCTGATCACCAGGCAGACGGAACTGCCCTGATCACCAGGCAGACGGAACTGCCCTGATCACCAGGCAGACGGAACTGCCCTGATCACCAGGCAGACGGAACTGCCCTGATCACCAGGCAGACGGTACTGCCCTGATCACCAGGCAGACGGTACTGCCCTGATCACCAGGCAGACGGTACTGCCCTGATCACCAGGCAGACGGTACTGCCCTGATCACCAGGCAGACGGAACTGCCCTGATCACCAGGCAGACGGAACTGCCCTGATCACCAGGCAGACGGTACTGCCCTGATCACCAGGCAGACGGTACTGCCCTGATCACCAGGCAGACGGTACTGCCCTGATCACCAGGCAGACGAAACTGCCCTGATCACCAGGCAGACGGTACTGCCCTGATCACCAGGCAGACGGAACTGCCCTGATCACCAGGCAGACGGTACTGCCCTGATCACCAGGCAGACGGTACTGCCCTGATCACCAGGCAGACGGAACTGCCCTGATCACCAGGCAGACGGTACTGCCCTGATCACCAGGCAGACGGTACTGCCCTGATCACCAGGCAGACGGTACTGCCCTGATCACCAGGCAGACGGTACTGCCCTGATCACCAGGCAGACGGAACTGCCCTGATCACCAGGCAGACGGAACTGCCCAGATCACCAGGCAGACGGAACTGCCCTGATCACCAGGCAGACATTACACTCCAGATCACCAGGCAGACATTACACTCCAGATCACCAGGCAGACGTTACTGTATGATCACACTTAACACTACAACATTTGCTATCATAATCTTCATTATGTTATATACAATGACCAGAACACGAAGTTTTAATTTCATTATGTACAATGACCAGACCACGAAACTTTCATTATACAATGTAAAATGACAAGACTACGAAGCTTACTTTATTATGTACAATGACCAGACCACGAAACATTGTGTTATACACAGTGGCCAGAGCACTGAGCTCTACTAGTGTCAAATATATTAAGTTTCTGAGCAATATAAGATAATTACGAGGGGAGAGCACTGAGCCAGCATGACCACTCAGCTCTTGGAAGTGATGTAAGACGAGGAAGCTGGGATATGAGTGAAGGAGCGGTGCCAAGCCACTATAAGACATATCAGGGATCGAACGCCCACCCTTCAAGACGTGAGGCTGTCGCTTTACCGACCAATCCTCGAGGATTGACGGCCATCTGAGCACCAACGACATAATCAATACCCCCCGTAACAATAAGCCACTCCCGCTGGTCATTACCAACCGTTTACATTACGTAATTCACAATAATTTACAAAAAAGACACGTCACATTATTTTCAGAACGCAATTTATCATTGATTTAGCGCGGCTGTAAGAGTGGGGCAGACTATAAGCATCCATCATAATCAGACCAGCCAATGACACACATTGAATTATTACTTTTTAATACTAATTACCACAAAACACAGCAAAATGCCTAATAGCGTTCAGGAAAAAAAGTTATATCAACCAACATTCCGTTATGTGGAAAGAGAGCAGCCATTATTACATTTTTAGTCGTTTTGTAACTACTTTTGTTTCATACCTAACTATTTTAATTATTAGCACTAATGAGGCAATTATGTTGCTTTTGTAGATGTTTGTGTTGCTATTGTAGCTGTTTTGCTCCTGTTGTAGCTGTTTTAACTGGTGTTTCTGTTGTATTGCTGATAATGTACTGTTTTGCAGCTGTTGTAGCAGTTTGTGCTGCTGTTGTAGCAGTTTGTGCTGCTGTTGTAGCAGTTTGTGCTGCTGTTGTAACAGTTTTTGCTGCTGTTGTAGCAGTTTTTGCTGCTGTTGTAGCAGTTTGTGCTGCTGTTGTAACAGTTTTTGCTGCTGTTGTAGCAGTTTTTGCTGCTGTTGTAACAGTTTTTGCTGCTGTTGTAGCAGTTTTTGCTGCTGTTGTAACAGTTTTTCCTGCTGTATCTATTTTGTGCTGCTCTTATAGCTGTTTTTGATGATATTGCAACTATCTGTGATGATATTGTAAGTGTTTGCATTGATATTGCAGCTAGCAGTGTTGTTGGACCTGTAGCTATTGTAGCAGTGTTGTTGGACCTGTAGCTATTGTAGCAGTGTTGTTGGACCTGTAGCTATTGTAGCAGTGTTGTTGGACCTGTAGCTATTGTAGCGGTGTTGTTGGACCTGTAGCTATTGTAGCGGTGTTGTTGGACCTGTAGCTATTGTAGCAGTGTTGTTGGACCTGTAGCTATTGTAGCAGTGTTGTTGGACCTGTAGCTATTGTAGCGGTGTTGTTGGACCTGTAGCTATTGTAGCGGTGTTGTTGGACCTGTAGCTATTGTAGCAGTGTTGTTGGACCTGTAGCTATTGTAGCAGTGTTGTTGGACCTGTAGCTATTGTAGCGGTGTTGTTGGACCTGTAGCTATTGTAGCAGTGTTGTTGGACCTGTAGCTATTGTAGCGGTGTTGTTGGACCTGTAGCTATTGTAGCAGTGTTGTTGGACCTGTAGCTATTGTAGCAGTGTTGTTGGACCTGTAGCTATTGTAGCAGTGTTGTTGGACCTGTAGCTATTGTAGCGGTGTTGTTGGACCTGTAGCTATTGTAGCGGTGTTGTTGGACCTGTAGCTATTGTAGCAGTGTTGTTGGACCTGTAGCTATTGTAGCAGTGTTGTTGGACCTGTAGCTATTGTAGCGGTGTTGTTGGACCTGTAGCTATTGTAGCAGTGTTGTTGGACCTGTAGCTATTGTAGCGGTGTTGTTGGACCTGTAGCTATTGTAGCAGTGTTGTTGGACCTGTAGCTATTGTAGCAGTGTTGTTGGACCTGTAGCTATTGTAGCAAATTAGTTAAAAGTGTAACTATTTTTGTTAATACTGCAGTCATTCATGTTACAGCTGCTGTTGTTTAAAGTTATTCTCGTTGCACCTATTGTAGTTCTTGCTATTGTATATACCGTTACTGCACGAGCTCTTAGTGTACACAATGTAATCACAAGAACGTGATTTATCGATGAACAAATATTAAAACAATACAATGGGATCGAACCCTTGTCCCTGGACTCCCCAGTGACACGCAATACCGACTTGACCACCATGGGTTTAAATGTGCTTCAACCAGATGTACTACTACTCTTACACTGAGTTTGGATGGCACCATCTGGTACCACACTCCACGTGTTACGAGAGTCCCTTGAGGTGTAGTGTAGCCGTACGACACTCGCCTGGCTTTTTCGCCAGCGCTTTGGCCTGGGTTCGTATCCTGGCCGGGGAGGATTCACTGGGCGTCATTCCTTAGGTGTAGCTTCTGGTTAGCCAACAGTAAAATGGGTACCTGTGTGTGTGTGTATTATTTATATATATATATATATATATATATATATATATATATATATATATATATATATATATATATATATATATATATATATATATATATATATATATATATATATATATATATATATATATATATAGCACTCCATATATGGTGCACCCCATACCCATCCTATGAGCGCTAGTTTATGGTTCACCCCATACTCATCCAGTGAGGGCTAGTTTATGGTGCACCCCATACTCATCCTGTGAGCGCTAGTTTATGGTGCACCCCATACTCATCCTGTGAGCGCTAGTTTACGGTGCACCCCATACTCATCCTGTGAGCGCTAGTTTATGGTGCACCCCATACTCATCCTATGAGCGCTAGTTTATGGTGCACCCCATACCCATCTTGTGAGCGCTAGTTTATGGTGCACCCCATACCCATCCTATGAGCGCTAGTTTATGGTGCACCCCATACTCATCCTATGAGCGCTAGTTTATGGTGCACCCCATACTCATCCTATGAGCGCTAGTTTATGGTGCACCCCATACTCATCCTGTGAGCGCTAGTTTATGGTGCACCCCATACTCATCCTGTGAGCGCTACTTTATGGTGCACCCCATACTCATCCTGTGAGCGCTAGTTTATGGTGCACCCCATACCCATCCTGTGAGCGCTAGTTTATGGTGCACCCCATACTCATCCCGTGAGCGCTAGTTTATGGTGCACCCCATACCCATCCTGTGAGCGCTAGTTTATGGAGCACCCCATACCCATCCTGTGAGCGGTAGTTTATGGTGCACCCCATACCCATCCTGTGAGCGCTAGTTTATGGTGCACCCCATACTCATCCCGTGAGCGCTAGTTTATGGTGCACCCCATACCCATCCTGTGAGCGCTAGTTTATGGAGCACCCCATACCCATCCTGTGAGCGGTAGTTTATGGTGCACCCCATACTCATCCCGTGAGCACTAATCTACTGTGCCACCCCACACTAATCTCCCCTTCACTAACCACACCCGAAGAAGAGGGTGTGAAGGTCTCATCCTTCAAAACACAAGGATGAACTAGACGTAAACAAAACAGAAGGACCAGCCATGACCACTACCGCTGCTGAAGGAGACTGCACCACCACTTTGCCATACACTAACACAATTTTCGACAAAATCCTCAAGACTTTAGATCTCCCGGAAATCTGGAAAAGGGAACAGTCCGAATATTCTTAAAAAAAAAAGAGGGGAGGGGTCAGAGGGGACTCGCTACATTATAAGCCACTGTCACTGTTGTAGTTCATCCTTGCAGAATACTAGAGAAAGTAATCAGGATGAGTATAATGGCGCACTTGGAGAGGATAAACATTCTAATGAAACGGCAAAAAGGATTTAGCGGGAACCCATTCCCCCTTACCATAACCATACACCCATACCCCCCACATACACCTTACATCCTGAGGGGGTTTCTACTCTAATTATGGCTTCTAAAAGATCGATGTATTTGGATCACCAAATGTATCTCAGACACAAGAACCAGAGAAATACAGCAACTGCAGCAAAGGAAGTACGGAAATTACAGGAAAACAACATAAAATACAGCTAGTACAATATATAAATATAATAAGTACATGATAGAATATGAAGCCAGCAAGAGAAGTATAGCACACAAAAACAGTACAGCCAGAGAAAACAGCAGGAGCGCGCCCTCTCGATTCCCTGCAAACAGCTTAGTTTACTCAGATATGAGAATCATGTTTACCTCAAAAATGTTTTGAGTTTGTCATGAATAATTCCTCAATTTGATGCAGTTCACCGTGGCTACTGGCCCGTGATGTTTATCCTCTGTGTATGATGTTTAAAACTACTTTTTATCATTGGTGGCGTTCCACTTATCATTGGTGCTAATCACGACTGGCTGGGTGAGCCACGGCTGGCTGGGTGAGCCACGGATGGCTGGGTGAGCCACGGCTGGCTGGGTGAGCCACGGATGGCTGGGTGAGCCACGGATGGCTGGGTGAGCCACGGATGGCTGGGTGAGCCACAGATGACTGGGTGAACCACGGCTGGCTGGGTGAGCCACGGCTGGCTGGGTGAGCAACGGATGGCTGGGTGAGCCACGGATGGCTGGGTGAGCCACGGATGGCTGGGTGAGCCACGGATGGCTGGGTGAGCCACGGAAGGCTGGGTGAGCCACGGATGGCTGGGTGAGCCACGGATGGCTGGGTGAGCCACGGATGGCTGGGTGAGCCACGGATGGCTGGGTGATCCACGGATGGCTGGGTGAGCCACGGAAGGCTGGGTGAGCCACGGAAGGCTGGGTGAGCCACGGAAGGCTGGGTGAGCCACGGATGACTGGGTGAGCCACGGATGGCTGGGTGAGCCACGGAAGGCTGGGTGAGCCACGGATGGCTGGGTGAGCCACGGATGGCTGGGTGAGCCACGGAAGGCTGGGTGAGCCACGGAAGGCTGGGTGAGCCACGGATGGCTGGGTGAGCCACGGATGACTGGGTGAGCCACGGATGGCTGGGTGAGCCACGGAAGGCTGGGTGAGCCACGGATGGCTGGGTGAGCCACGGAAGGCTGGGTGAGCCACGGATGGCTGGGTGAGCCACGGAAGGCTGGGTGAGCCACGGATGGCTGGGTGAGCCACGGCTGGCTGGGTGAGCCACGGAAGGCTGGGTGAGCCACGGATGGCTGGGTGAGCCACGGCTGGCTGGGTGAGCCACGGATGGCTGGGTGAGCCACGGCTGGCTGGGTGAGCCACGGAAGGCTGGGTGAGCCACGGATGGCTGGGTGAGCCACGGCTGGCTGGGTGAGCCACGGAAGGCTGGGTGAGCCACGGATGGCTGGGTGAGCCACGGATGGCTGGGTGAGCCACGGCTGGCTGGGAATAAGCCAATGGTGATTGCGGTATTTAGTATTTGCTTATTTGTTATATACACTATGTACTGAGCAAGTGTGTTTTACGGTGAGTGTATTGCTTGCATTGTAGTGTGCGTTCGTCACATGTTTAGCATATGCTTATTGTACTTTTCAAATTAGAGAAAACTTAAACAGAAAGAAATCGTGGAGTGTGGAATGATTTTTTCAGATCCATTTATTTATTATGTACCCCATACCCATCCCGTGGGCGGTGGTGGCAAGGATTACAGAGGCACATAATGGAAGGGATAGGGGGAAATATCCAAATTGACTTATTGAAGAGAGTGCAGGAACGTTCCTTTAAACTCTCCACCGTCGCCCACAGGATGGTTGTGGGGTGCACGAGAAGTAAATGATGTAACTGTTAATAATAACTTGGGGAGAAGTTGTAAAATAAATCCATAACCAAATACAATGAAGCCCCAGGCCCCGGCGAGTATTTTCCGTGTGAGAGGTTTAATGAACGCTCGTCAAGCTTATTCAATAAATCACTAGTCTCCAGTTGCTCACTAACTACACTTCACTACATTTTGAACCTTATCGACCCCAGCATAAAAATTGCGGGGGTTAAGGGAAATTAAAACCAACGCAATACTGACACTTGATGGGACTAAGGAGTATCGGCTCCGGTACCTTGCGTTGATTCCTGGGATGGTGTGGGCAAGGTCCCCCGCGGCCCCGTCTGTGACCAGGCCTTCTCCGGAAGGTTAGGTGGAGTGTCTACCTTTTGGTGCTTCTGGTTAGGCTAAACTTCCGTTCTTTTTTCCCCGAGGCACAATGGAGAGAACGGGCTCGTGCCAGAATGCTGGGGGGGGGGGGGGTTGCGAGTGCTGTCAGTGACACTATAATAGGATGTGTAATACATTCATATACTTGTGCTGGAACGTGCAAGAACCAAACATTCAAAACAGACCTAAAATTGGAAGGTGCCATTCAATACCATCAAAAAGAGCGTTGTAAGCCACTGAGAGAAAATAACAAGAGGAATCCATAACAACAAAAGAATAGTGAAATTCCGTAAACAAGTTATGATCAGTGTCTGGGAGTCATGATTAAAGGGGGATCTCACACAAAAAATACAGTGCATATGTGTTCTTAAAATGGGAAATGGGTACTAAAATTAATGAAGCTCTGATGTTTTAATTCAACTTCATCTTGGCTTTGTGAGACCCCACTTCTTGGATTATACAAGAGTTTTGGCCATCGTACTGTAAGAGGTGTTACACATTCCTTTGAGAGTATACACACGAAGATGACGCCCAAGTTTATTCCGATCTTAAGATATCTCTTTAACACATAAAACTCCGTTTACATTCCCTAGAAAGACGTAGCGTAACAGGAGACACGATTTCATGGTACGTATTAACGGAAGGGTTTAACAAGTTGAAGATAAACAGGTTTCTTGGTTTATCATCCCAAGTTAAACATAAAACAATGAATTCAAATTGAGTAAATTTAGAAAATATATAACGTAAAACACGGTTTCGGAAATAGGGTTGGTGATATGTGGAACAAGTTACCAAGTAACATTACACCACCAAATTAACTGGAACTTTCCAGCATATAATCAGGGTCTGTCTAGCATATTCCCACAGGCTTTCAGCTTATTCCTTTATTATTACGTTATATGTAGACAATTTTACCACATGCATATAATGTTTGCAGTTCATGTTTAACATTATATTAAGAGTAGACATTATTGAAAATAACATTCAGCTTGTAAGGTTTATTAAAGCCTTAACAGGCACAAATGTCACCTCAAATCAATGACTCTCGACATAGTGATATCTCCGTCGTTGCCAACCAGAGCATGTTTACCACATTGGCAGTGTATACTGTGTAATAATAGAGGCGGAGGATAATAGATTTCAGAGGAGGTCTCGACCACTGTCAGACGCACCCGCTCCGGCGTTTAACTGCGCTCGCTGCAGTCGAGACTGTCATTCTCGGGTTGGCCTTCACAGCCACAGCAGGCGCTGCATCCAACTACACTACAACAACTAGACACCCAGGGCACAACTCCATAACCCCACGGGATTGACGGATGTCTACTACTACTGTGTAATACTGGCACGCACCTCTCAGTACGAGGAGATGAAGACCACCCTCCACCTCCTGTCACCGCGTGCACGACGCCCGCTCACTATTCTCCTCCCAAATGGGCAACGTACCTGCAGAAGATAAACACAAACAGTTAATGTAAGGTAATAAAAATTTTACCAGAATGAAATTAACTTATAAAGTATCGTTCTCTTGATTTGCCACAACGTACAAAATATAAAGTGCTAACCTAACCAGACACGTACGTACCTAAGCAACCTACCTAACCTAACCTACCGATGTATTTAAAAAGGAGGATATTTTTGAGTCGCCATCTTTCATAGTACTTTGTATTATGTACGTTGGGGACCATAATGTACAAATTTAAATGTATCGTTGAGAGGCCGGGCTGCCTGTAAGACAGGATGAAGGCTGCAAGAGTAGCAGCTTTGCAAACACAAGCGACGCCAAGCTGAGTTAAAACATTTCAGATACTAAATATAAAAAATTTAAACCTGACTCACAGAAATGAACATCTATATTGTAATATAAACGATAAACCACAACTTAACAGCGGTTCCAGTTAATATGTAGAAGATACAATAATAAGTCCACACTCCTTTTCCACCCGGAATGCACATCTTTTCCTTTAGGGTGCACTATTCCCTCTCCACCCTTGAGTGCAAACTCCTTTCTCCCCGCCCCCGAGTGCACACCACTCTTCTGTTTTCGCAGTGAAACCGTTTACGATAGAAATGCAACTGTAACGTTTGTTCTATACCTGCTGCTGCTTTGGCTCTTCACTCATTTTGACTATAACTTTTCACTCGAGCTCTTTATTCTCTTCCTGTCCGCCTGCCTCACCCCGCCCTCCTCTGCTGCTCTACCCTGAGCTGTGGTAGGTGAGCGCCACAGTCACCATCTTTGTCTAGTTCACACTGGCGCCGTCGCCACCACCACCACGCCGTCGCCACCACCACCACGCCGCCGCCGCCATCACCAAAGCCATTGCCGCATCCATTAACATTGCCACAGCAACCACAACCACGACAAGCGCCGCTGCCACGACCATTAGAACCACCATTGTCACATTTTCCCATCACCGGCACCCTACCTACCAACATTACTACAACCATCACCCCTACCACTAGCACCTCACTTATCAGTACCCCCCATCAACTCCACCGGTACCAGCAACAACCCAGCAACCAGCACTACCATCACCCCTACCCAATCTACACCCACCTTGAGCAACACGAGAACATCAACAGCATAATTATTACCAGGTAATTGGATTAATGAATACGGTGCTCTTAAGGGTTAATTTAGCACGAAGGAGCTGGGCGGGAGAGTGATGGGAAGGGGAGTGGGGGAGAATGAGGAAGGGAAGGAGTGGTTTGGAGCGGGTGAAGGGAAAGTTGGTACGGTTTGGGGAAATTCGGGAAGGACTGAACTAGGGTGTAGGAAGAGTTGGAAAGGTAGAGGTAAGATTGGGTATGGCAGTTGGGTGGGGAGAATGGGAACTGGTCGTGGGAAGGGTGGAAGAGGGCGGGAGGGAAAATTTTTTAGACTTGAGATTGTGGGATTGTCTGAGATTGGATATGGATTTGAGGTGATGTTAGGCATTTTTTCCCTACTGGTCGTGACTGGCGTATATATTAGACTAGAAGAGGCACCAAGCAATGCCCGGGTTTGCCTGCCTGCCTGTCTGTCTGTCTCGTCTCTGTCTGTCTGTCTGTCTGTCTGTCTGTCTGTCTGTCTGTCTGTCTGTCTGTCTGTCTGTCTGTTTGTCTGTCTGTCTGTCTGTCAGTCTGTCCGTCCCTCTACTTATATTTTTTTTCTGAGAGAGAGATATATTTTTTATTAACATATATAGTTACATCTACATTTGTGCAGCTACCCTACACTATATGAAGGGAAATATAGTGTGTCAAGAACTAGCTACGTGATGCTAAAATCTCCATCACACAGGATGTTTAGTCATACAGAGGCACGTGATAAGAAGTCTGCACTGGCAGACTCTGGGTGCATTATGAGGATATCATCATGAACACAAGAGTGAATAAGGTAGCTATGATACTAAAAGTCCCCATCTCGCAAGATGGTTAGACATAAAGGGCCACACGTTCCGTAGCATGCACTGGCAAATTTTGGGTACACTATGAGGATATTCTCAAAAATACGAGAGTGAATAAAATAGTTGCAAAGTTCCTTGTACCTCATACCAAAGGGTCTGAATGGTCTAATAACTGGGCATTCGGTGATGTAGTGTGGGAGATCATGCCGCAGTTCCTGCTCACAGAGTTTGCACCTAAAGTGATCAGGATTGGGAGATCCGTCACCTGCAGCCACCTGCCACAGGTAACGGTAACCCAACCTGATCCTTGCAACTACTGTGTCGCACAGTCTACTGGACGTTTTGTGCTGCCCATAGATATAGGTTTCAGATCTGAACAAATCATAGCTTTTTATACTAGTACTTTCAGGTCGTTGGGAGTCAGTAAGTTCTTTCCTATCAGATCTGAGTGTTTGAACAATACAGTTTTGACAGCAGAGATGGGGGATACCTAGATCTAATTCAACTTCAAACTTGTTACACGCTAATTTGGCTGCAATGTCTGTCTCATTATGATGGGTTATATTTATGTGTGAAGTTATCCATACAAAGGAGATTCGAGACCCTTTACTCTGTGCATCAATTAGGTCATTTATAATTGGGAGTATGAGGTTCTTGCTGTCGATCTTCCAGGAGAAGTTTTCGATTGCTTGAAGAGCAGACTTTGAATCACAAAATATTATTCCTCCTCCAATGTTTTTTAATGTACTGGTTGCTAAGTGTAATGCTGCTAGTTCTGCTTGTGTGGAGGTCAGCCAGTTGTTTAACCTGACACTGACAGTCTTTGTGCAAATATTATTTCTATAAAACCTACATGCTGCTGCAGCCCGTCCAGTAGAGGATTGAACTGAGCCGTCGGTGTAGACACAGTGCTCGTGAGATCTTAAACTCTCGATGGAGGAGGCAATTGTTTCAAGTGTGACAGCTTTGAGAAGAGCAAGATTCTCATTATCTTTCTTGGTGACAGGTGTGTATGATACTTGAATGGTGGGGTACAGATAAAGAGGAATATCAGAGACAGGTAGATTGCACTTAAAAGGAATGTTAAGTTTAATGAGATTGTAAGTATTGTTGCTCAGCCAATTATCATAAAAGGAGTGAGTTGGTATGTCGGCACCAGTCAAAAGGGTGTTAACAGCACTAAATAATTTGTCTCTGAGCAATGCAGGAGATGTAGGGTTTCTCATGACTTTAAGGCAAAAGGTAGTGTTGACTTGCATTATTCTCTCTAGTATGGTTGGAAGCTTCAGTTCTTCCCTCATGTTGATGATTCTTGTGCATCTTGGGGCACCAAGAATTATCCTCATGGCTTTTTTTTTTTTTTTTTTATTAAAATATGAGGTATATCTGCATTAGTGCAGCTACCCTAGACTATATGAAGTGGAGTACAGTGTGTCAAAAAAAAAAAAGCTAACTACGTGATGTTAAAAAATCCCCATCACACAGGATAGTTAGTCATACGTGCATTTTTTTTTTATTGACATATTAGGTACATCTGCATTAGTGCAGCTACCCTAGACTATATGAAGTGGAGTTCAGTGTGTCAAAAAGAAGCTAACTAGGTGATGCTAAAAAATCCCCATCACACAGGATGGTTAGTCATACAGAGGCATGTGATAAGCGGTCTGCACTGGTAGACTCCGGATGCATTTTGAGAATATCAACACCACAAGATTGAATAAGGTAGCAGTGGTAATACAAGTCCCCATCTCGCAGGATGGTTAGTCATACAGAGCCATGTGTTTAATAGCCTGCACTGGCAAATTTTGGGTATACTGTGAGGATATCTTCAAGAATACGAGAGTGAATAAAGTAATTGCAAAGCTCCAGGTACCTCATGCCAACTGGTCTGAAAGGTCTAATAACTGGGCATTCAGTGATGTAGTGCGGGAGATCATGCCGCAGTTCCTGCTCACAGAGTTTGCAACTGGAGTGCTCAGGATTGGGAGACCCGTCACCTGCAGCCACCTGCCACAGGCAACGGCAACCCAACCTGATCCTTGCAACCACTGTAACAATCACAACTCTAGGGAAAACGAATACCCCATTTCAGGCTTCATAATAAATCTCAGGAGGAATAAATCTTACACACAGTGCTCAGGTCTGTGTCTTTCTTTTTCCCCCTACCCTCCTCTTCCTCTCAACCCCTCTCTCTTCCTCTTTCCCCCATCCCACCTCTCCCTCCCAGTCTCCTTGCTCTCTACCCAACACTCCCATTTCATCCCCCGTTCTCCGTCCTCTCATTCCCCTCCCTCATTTCATTCCCCCTATCCCTTCATCTTCCCCGTCCTCCCCCCCCTCCTCTTACATCTTCACTACATACTATCTTCACTGTAGATACTATCTTCATCACTGTAACCATATTCCTCGCTCACTATCTTCATTACTGTAACCTGAACGACTTCAGTTCATCATTTTCGAGTAAATCAAGAAAATATGCGGGTAAACGGAGGAGTAGCTTCACACACTCCATTGAAAATACATCCACGAATTGATTTCAGACATCATGAAAATTTCACGGGTTTACGGGGGGGGGGTTAGAGGCCAATATTTGGTAAAGTATTTAACTTAGGCCGACCTCGACCAGCCTATGTCCGACTCGTGCCACAGATCTCTTTCATCTACACTGTATAAACTGAGACACTTATACACAAATAATGAAACAAAGAATTTGACACATCACCCTCAACCTTAAATTATGTTCGTCCAAGCTGCGGCGACTTCAAACTTGCATAATAATATATATATATAATATATATATATATATATATATATATATATATATATATATATATATATATATATATATATATATATATATATATATATATATATATATATATATATTATAATTTTGTCTAGGCCTAGGATAGGTTAGGTGATTTGGTTCTGTTAGCAAATACTGATATTTATTATTATATGTCATAATGTTGAGTATAGTTTGGCCTAGGTTAGGTATTTTTGATTATGATAAGAACTATTAGTATTTAAGAGTATGTGGCTCAAGCATTTCAGAAGCGCATTTCCAGCATATGAAATGAGCAAAACTGTTTTCCAATCAAATTTGAACGTTTTCAGTTGAGTCGTGTGATTAATGAGCAATCTGCAAATGTTTTGAGAATGGCCTGTCTTTTAGCAGCCCGTCTGCATAAACATTGGTCAAATGCTCGGTAATCAAACATGACTCCACTAAAAACGTTTGAACTTTATTTGAAAAAGAGTTTCGCTCAATTCATATGTTCGAAGCGCACCTCTCAAATGCTTACACCACGGACTGTAAATACAAATAATTAGTAACATAACCAAAAGCACCTAATACTCAAAATTATAATATATAATAATATTCATTTATGTTTGAGAAAATATTGTACTTGAGTACACGGTAGAATAAAACTTATGAATGTGTTTTTGGAGTTTTGAACGAGCATGACCTGAGGACGGGTTGTGAGATTTATATAAGCAGTACACTGTGAGATGCTAGAGGACCTTCTCTCCTTGTTATGGTTAGGCTACTGTTGCCTTGTCAGACTACAGCAGCAGCGGCGGAGCATTCTCACCCTTCAATAAACGTAAACGTTTTGAAGTACAGGTACAGAGCTTCGTTTATTTTTTATAATGGTTAGATCACATGTTTTAAATTTATTTGTATATTTTTGATGAGACGCGTAATGTGTAAAGTGACACAACTGCCCCTTCAAAAGGGAACTCATCTTAAGGTTTGTCTTTGTTAGCTTAAACCTACACACGAACAGGGCAAGTTCTTGCTGCCTAACACAACGAACATAAAAATTAGGCAGCAACAGATTGCATGTGTGGTGACCCCGAGGCAGCTGATCGATACCAACTCTGGCACCGTGCTTTCATCTGCCCTCCCTCCATCCCTACCTCACCTCCGTCCTTACCTCCCACCCTCCCTTCATTCCTCCCTTTCACCTTCCCTGCCAGCCACCATCTCTCACTGCCTCTTCCATCACTCGTCACTGGTAATTTCAGTCACTCCCTTCCTGCCATTTCCCTGTATTGACAGCATCCCACTTTGTTTCTTGCTGCCTGCCATACCGACTAAATATTCCTGATTACTTTTCCTTCTGCACTGGGGTACGCCAGCTTCGCAAGTCAGGTGCTATGTGCCGGGAGCTTTGATCTCACTATCCTCCACACGTTTGCTCAGTCACAGTTCCTAAATACTGCACATGGTTAATTTTGGGTTAATCAATATTTTAAGGGATGTGCTGAAATCTTTCCTGTTTTGCCATTATAACATAAATATGAATCACTGTTATGCAAAGCATAGTGTCCCGCTCTGCAATATAACGGAAACATTGCTTTAATGTAACATGATTTACTAAACTCGCCTGGGCACTGGAACAGTTTACAATTATATACTACATTTGAGAACTGGCCACACTACATGCACATTAAATTCACATTTGTTATTCTCGTTTACACTCAACATTGATAAGTTTGTATGCTAATCTAAACACAATGTTTTTTGTGACAACTTGTGCAGTAAGGTTTGCTACTTGAGACACGTTACTGGCACTCACTAGACTATTATTGACAATCTCTAGGCTGTTACTGGCATACTCTTATGTTGCGCAAGTGCTCTGGTAGTGGTTATCGCCCATGCCATCTCTGGCAACTATTTGAAGTTGGCTACCCCAATATCGTTATTTCTCCTGCAATTTCAATTCATGCCTTTCAGAGATATTAAAAACATTAGGCGGTGTTGGACCGGCTTACCATCTTATTCAGACGCAGCTCACAAAAGCAGCAATATTCTCGCTGAAGATTGCTCTTTTGCATTTCATCCTGTGCACAGTGAATGAAGCCGGAAATTGTCATTACCGCAGCAGCGCCTCTCGCGGAAGCTCCCACAACCCCCAAGCCAGATCACAACATCGCTTGCCACTAACACCTATATTCTGGAAGAAGTTTGTCCAGCCTTGCCTGAACGCACTTAATATAAACTAACTAGCTGAACAAGATACACTGGAATATAGAGGGGCTTAATTATTAGGGAAAAGTGTTATGACGCCTGCCACACTGGAAAATGGAACCATAATAAATTACCTAGGTTGCCATTGTTGCAAGTGTTAAGGAGGTTTACGCACACCTACACACAGATATGATGATAGTGTGCCAGAGTTTTACGCATACTCACGCACACACATGATGATGGTGTGGCAGTGTTACACACACCTACACACAGTCGTGATGATGGTGTGGCAGTGTTACACACACCTACACACAGACATGATGATGGTGTGGCAGTGTTACACACACCTACACACAGACGTGATGATGGTGTGGCAGTGTTACACACACCTACACACAGACATGATGATGGTGTGGCAGTGTTACACACACCTACACACAGACATGATGATGGTGTGGCAGTGTTACACACACCTACAAGCAGAGATGATGATGGTGTGGCAGTGTTACATACACCTACAAGCAGAGATGATGATGGTGTGGCAGTGTTACATACACCTACAAGCAGAGATGATGATGGTGTGGCAGTGTTACACACACCTACAAGCAGAGATGATGATGGTGTGGCAGTGTTACATACACCTACAAGCAGAGATGATGATGGTGTGGCAGTGTTACACACACCTACAAGCAGAGATGATGATGGTGTGGCAGTGTTACACACACACACAGACATGATTGTAACACCAGATTTGACCCCAGTGCCACCACTTGCAACTTACCAATGGGACGTCTCTGCTGTTACAAACTTAATGCTACACCTGCCACCACTACTCCTAATATGTGTGAAATGAATGAATTACTGAACCCAGGAGAAGAGGAGTCCAGTATCACATAATTAAGCAGAAACTTGGAATTTAATTACTGGGAAAAATTGATGGAAAACTCTTTAATTTACTTACTCAAGACAAGGGGGCATATTATAATCTAATAGGATGTATGTAGGATCACGGAAATTTCCAGAAGCAATTAAGATCTCAGAACTCAGAAATAGTATTAAAGGGGGGAAATTAGCTAAACACAGGAAATTAGTTAAATTAAAATTTATTACTCAAAAATGGCATTTAAATAAATCCTAGCCAAGTAAACTGGATCCTAGAGGCAATGGTAGGACCCCACTCACTGAACATAACTCAAAGGCAGCACATTACTGTACTTCTGCTGCTCCAGCCAGGTGTCGTGGCTCCCCTGGTGTGGTCGCTCCCCTGCCCCAGCACTTTCCAAGTCGCACTAAAAACAAATCTTCCTCTGCCAAGGAAGGCCACCCTACAACTTGTTGTACACGGAAACTCCGCCCATCATTTTCAACCTAACTTCAGTGCCCATGGCACTCGACCAATGGTGTGCCAGGCACTTGTCCCGGGGAAAACTCCGCCCCTAGGTCTGTGTCCAATCGGCTGGAACCCGGCCTACGGTACCCCTGACACCCAGCCAATGGCACGCAAGGCTCTATTTCTGGACTAGTGGGAATATTACAGCCTGCTCGGAGGCGGGTTTTCTCTCGGAGATAGGGACAAGAT
>NC_091174.1:13714908-13834908 GCF_040958095.1 Procambarus clarkii
TCCTCCATCTATCTCTCTAACACCTCAGTAAAAACCAGTATATTTCTTTTGATGAAACACGAAATCGTGAGATACTCGTATTTAAAAGTGGCTTTTGTATCTAAGGGTGGCTATTACAGGCTTGTATTCATTTTTCTACTCTCTCTAACATCATTATATAAACTGTATTTCTCATAATCCCATATATCCATTGACCAAGTCTTCAGCCTCTTCTATCCACCGAACAAACCTTCAGGCTATTCTATCCATCGGCCACGTCTTTAACCCTTCCCAACCTCGACCAAGCTCTCGGTTTTCCCTATCCCTCGACCAAACCCTCGACTCCTATCCCTCGACCAAACCCTCGATTCCTATCCCTCGACCAAACCCTCGACTCCTATCCGTCGACCAAACCCTCGATTCCTATCCCTCGACTCCTATCCCTCGACCAAACCCTCGACTCCTATCCCTCGACCAAACCCTCGACTCCTATCCCTCGACCAAACCCTCGATTCCTATCCCTCAACCAAACCCTCGACTCCTATCCCTCGACCAAACCCTCGATTCCTATCCCTCAACCAAACCCTCGACTCCTATCCCTCGACGATTCCTTTAGCCCCTCTCGTCCATAACCAGGCGACCTCAAGGGATGACGAAGAAGAGCTGGGTGCCCCTTAGGAAGTGCCATGGCTCCATCCTTTTTTGAGTCTTCTCTTTTGTCCTCATGTTTTCTGCTCCTCGTATCCAGTCCCTCATGTCTCCTGCCTCCCCCATGTATCGTGCCCCTATATATATATTCACGTATGTAAATTAAAAGCTATGAATTTGTTATGTAGATATTCACTTAACTCATTATAAACATGTGGAGTGCCTGCACAGAAACTGTCCGACCCATGATGAAAATATAACAGGCCGGAGGGAGAAAGAGGTTAATTATAATCTAATTTTTACAACTTGCTGCTCCCAAAAAATCCCTTATCTGAGCCGGGAAGAGAAAGTTCGTGCACGAAGTTTGTCAAATTTTCCCACACACAGGATGAGGTTCACTTTTCCCACACACAGGATGAGGTTCACTTTTCCCACACACAGGATGAGGTTCACTTTTCCCACACACAGGATGAGGTTCACTTTTCCCACACACAGGATGAGGTTCACTTTTCCCACACACAGGATGAGGTTCACTTTCCCAACCTCTTCTCTCCAAATTACATCTCGCTAACCCTATTGTCAATCAATTCAATGACTAATAATTAGTTTAAATAGCAGGCTGGGGAGAATGCTTGAGTCAAGTAGATCACTAAAACTATGACACAAAACCTGTTCAATAACATTGCCCAGAAAATATGCCAAGATTGGGTCGAAACGAGATACAGACTTCAGGAAAGGCATGGAAAATTATATACCAGATCCTCCAGTGTTGCAACTTCACTCACCTGGTCCTGTGTTGCAGCCTCAATAACCTGCTCCTATAAGTGTCGCAACCTCACTTATCTGGTTCCTTTCGTGTTCCAGCCAACACTTCCCTGGTCGTTGTGTGTTGCAGCCTGGCTCACCGAGCACAGCAACAGCTTGCTTGCTTGCCACTATATGACAACAATCAAATATTTCATATTTTCCGGACAAAATGTAAGAATTAATCAGAATAAAAATTGAAACACTATAAAGAGGAGCCGAACAGAAAATGGGAGGCAAAAATCTAGCAATAAAATGAGGATTTTGAGCAAAGAATACAGACAATAAAGAAAGAAGTGGGAAAAAGACTGGAGGTGCCACGGGGGGGTAGGTGAAACAATCAAAAAGTACCCAGGGGGGTAATAGGAGTAACAGACAGAAAATAAGACAGGTGAAACAAACAGTATGTGCCATGAGAGCACGTGACAAACTGACAGGAACTGTCAAGGGTGCACATTAGAACAGCTGTAGGGAAACACCCTACCCGCAACACATACACATAAGGACCTACTGTACACCCTACCTGCAAGACATGAGGACCTACTACACTCCACCCGCACACATAAGGACTCTCCACCAGGCAGAAATCCTAAGAAATCCCGGTTAATGTCACGATTTTAACGGAGCGCGCACGATACTTCTTCCCCCCTCTACCACAACGACCTACTCCTACAGGCATGTCAAACTGAGGGTCCTACAAGGCCCATAGGGGTCACATTTGTGTTGTCGTGAGGGGCCACACACCACAAATAATTGAAGTCATTTAATACAAATTACTGAAGAATATTTGTATTACTTAAACTTAGAAACATACACTGTGCATACAAATGATTTAGCGGCTAGCAACATTCATGACTGCAAAGTAATGTAGTAGTTTAACAAATAAAAAAAAATAATTTAAAAGGTAATATAGACTTATATACAACAGCAACAAATACACTGTACAAAAATTACAACAGTTCAAAATGAACAATTATTTACGACTATTCAATCATTTTTCGTGTTTTGTCCTGAGGCTTGACACCTTTTTAATGACAATTTTTGCCATGTCTGGCTGAAATGTCTGTGCAGTTCCCACTTTGATCAGAAATGACAAGTGTTGATCAGTCAACCTTGTTCTCTGAGAAGTTTTTGTTGATTTCATGAAGAAAAATAACTGTTCACACACAGGAAGAACCAATCCTTGCCATAATCCTTGTGGCAAACTTTCTGAAGTTTTTAAATTTTTTAGGAAGGTATGAAAAGAAACCAGGAATCCCCACTTCAAGATACTTAGCTCCGAGTGTAGAATCCGACTGCATTTGTAATAGTTATACAGTGTCTGCAGCTTTCTGTTGCCTTGGTAACATCAAAGGTGAATGGTGCTGAGAATAATGCAAAATGGTGTTCAGAAGATGAGAAATTACGAAATCTATCCGGAAATTTCTTTGACAACAATTCCATGTGACTGTCTAATATCATGTCTATTTTTAGAAGTCTTAACTCGCTTGCCTGACAGCTGTATTCATGCCTCTTTTGTCTTTTGAAATCTATTAAAAAGTGATAATTTATGTTATAAAACTGCAATTTTGGCTGTTAAATTACCAAATTACAGTATCCTTTGTACGGGCCGCATGCGGCCGGCATCTTTGACATGCCTGCGTCTACACCATACCAGAGCATGACTTGCCCTACCCAGCCATGGATCTTATCCTTTCTAACCCCCTCCGCACTCTGATGTCCGTGCCCAACTCCCACCGCCCTTCTCCCCCTTCAGTAGCTCACCACCTACAACCCTGACCTTACCCTATGAGCCTACAAACATGAAGGTGTCCAAACAAGGTTATCCCATTTTCCTCCTTTTTTAAGCATCAAAGAAATCCCCGTAATATCCACACCTCGCACTTGGACAGTGGCACCATTCCTATTTCCTAAGATCCCTAATTTTTTAATATCACCGGGCCCCTGTGGCGCATTAGCCAGCGCAGTTGCATAACTACCAAAAGGTTCCAAGTTCGATACCCAAGGCAGGACATAAATGACTGAGCCCGTTTTGTTTCACCTGATGCCTCTATTAAGCTAACAGTAAACAGGTACCTGGGAAATAGGCAGCTATTGTCGTTTGCATCCTGGGGAAGGCGAGAAGCTGGCCTAAGGGATCTCTCGAGCAGATTAACAAGATTCCTGTCACTAACAATGAGAATTAAAGCAAAAGTTAAAATAGCCTCCTCCAACTAACATCATAAATCGAGTAAAAGTTGTTTTGCATGAGCTCCCACAATCAACACCGCAGATATCACCCACCTCGGAGCCTCCCGGAGGTGGTGACGACGCTACAGGGTAATGAGAACTCTGTGTCGCCTACAGGAGGACGTGACGATGCGGGAAGGTGATGAGCCCTCATTGTGGTCAACGTCCCGTCCCACCGCCAGCCTCTCTACTATGGTAAACATTAACACTCAATCGCAATTTGATCCTCATCATGACTTTGCATCATAATTGTTGTTGTAAGTCCTAAACTTAGCTTTAAAATATCAAGTTTCCTCATCAGTCGCCTACTGTTCTCACCCGTCAATGATCTTTGTTCCTTTATGTTTTACAATTTAAGCTGCAGAAAAAAGCCCCTTTTATTGAAATAATAATTTTAACGCGAGATCCTAGATAAGTACTATATGTTGAGTAAACATTATCAGGAAACATTAACGTAATATTCAACAGTACAGAGGGAACATTAACGTAACATTCAACAGTACAGAGGGAACATTAACGTAACATTCAACAGTGCAGGGGAAACATTAACGTAACATTCAACAGTGCAGAGGGAACATTAACGTAACATTCAACAGTGCAGAAGGAACATTAACGTAACATTCAACAGTGCAGAAGGAACATTAACGTAACATTCAACAGTACAGAGGGAACATTAACGTAACATTCAACAGTGCAGGGGAAACATTAACGTAACATTCAACAGTGCAGAGGGAACATTAACGTAACATTCAACAGTGCAGAAGGAACATTAACGTAACATTCAACAGTGCAGAAGGAACATTAACGTAACATTCAACAGTACAGAGGGAACATTAACGTAACATTCAACAGTGCAGAGGGAACATTAACGTAACATTCAACAGTGCAGGGGAAACATTAACGTAACATTCAACAGTGCAGAAGGAACATTAACGTAACATTCAACAGTGCAGGGGAAACATTAACGTAACATTCAACAGTGCAGAGGGAACATTAACGTAACATTCAACAGTGCAGGGGAAACATTAACGTAACATTCAACAGTGCAGAGGGAACATTAACGTAACATTCAACAGTGCAGAAGGAACATTAACGTAACATTCAACAGTGCAGAAGGAACATTAACGTAACATTCAACAGTGCAGAAGGAACATTAACGTAACATTCAACAGTGCAGAAGGAACATTAACGTAACATTCAACAGTACAGAGGGAACATTAACGTAACATTCAACAGTACAGAGGGAACATTAACGTAACATTCAACAGTACAGAGGGAACATTAACGTAACATTCAACAGTACAGAAGGAACATTAACGTAACATTCAACAGTGCAGAAGGAACATTAACGTAACATTCAACAGTGCAGAAGGAACATTAACGTAACATTCAACAGTGCAGGGGAAACATTAACGTAACATTCAACAGTGCAGAGGGAACATTAACGTAACATTCAACAGTGCAGAAGGAACATTAACGTAACATTCAACAGTGCAGAAGGAACATTAACGTAACATTCAACAGTGCAGGGGAAACATTAACGTAACATTCAACAGTGCAGAGGGAACATTAACGTAACATTCAACAGTACAGAGAGAACATTAACGTAACATTCAACAGTACAGAGGGAACATTAACGTAACATTCAACAGTACAGAGGGAACATTAACGTAACATTCAACAGTACAGAGGGAACATTAACGTAACATTCAACAGTGCTGGGGAAACATTACCGTAATTAGAAAACGGAACAACTGATTGAGGTGATCACTCTAATGCTCTCAACACTCCAAAGTTAAATTTAGGCTTTATACGTTAATAAGAAGTGTTTTGTCATTTTTACTCCAGAGAGGGAATTATAAAATACTCGAAGAGGCATCGATGAAATACACAGAGAAAACACTTCTTCAGTGTAAGGACAGTAAACAAGTGGAACAAACAAGAAGGGAAGAGGGGTACAGAATAAAAAACTTGCCGTAGTTTTGTAATCAGATTTGATAAATAGTTGGAAAGGTATGGCCCGGGCGCTGAAGCACGGCCCCAACCTCTTACGTATGTACACGCACGGGGACGCGGACACACTAAAACACACACACAAAGTTCACTGCACTGTCCTTCAGTGCAGTGGGATAAGCCGTCGGCTAACAAACGAGAATCGCAGGTTCGATCCCCGTGACAGAACAGAAGCGTTTGACCTATGTTTCCTTTCACCTAATGGGACTGTTCACCTACTATGAAACAGGCACCTTGGTATTCGACAGTTATTGTGGGTTGCCTCCTGGAGATAGTCAGTGGTTGGTTTAGATATGAAAAGTGAAAATTGTATGGTCAGCACAGTAGCCGGAGAAGGCAATGTGATGTAGTCATTGCGCGAATTCGCCTTGGCTATACACACATCTGGCAGGTTACTGAGGCTGAGCCACTACCAGAATATTCAGATTGTAAACTCTGTGACAAACCTTTAATGCATTCACTAGAACACTATATTGTTGAATGCGAAACCGTAAAAGATTTTAGACCTCCTGGCCTAACCACCAACTGTGTTACTATTTCACTGAATCTGTTGTACTCTACGACATCGCAACAATTTATCCAAAATTTGCTTGTTTATTTTAAAGAATGAAGAATTTTATTTTGTTGTTGTATTTACATATTCGTACAACAACAAATGAATCAGAAATGACAAGTGTTGATCAGTCAGCCTTGTTCTCTGAGAAGTTTTTGTTGATTTCATGAAGAAAAACAACTGTTCACACACAGGAAGAACCAATCCTTGCCATAATCCTTGTGACAAAAAGAATTGAAACGTGTATACAGTCTAATGTAGTTGATTGTAACCATGAAATATATGTGCTTCAGCCTACAGTTTAAACCTATTGTCTTGTGTATGACCCTCTGCCCTGTGTGACAGTGAATACCAGCATTATCCTCAATATAATAAGACTTAATTGAATTCATCAGATTAGGCAAAATTGTAATTAAATTTTGTCAACAAAGATGTTAATAATAATAATAAGTGAAAATACGTCGGGAGTTATTACATTAGAGAACAGACGGTTAGAAAAGCGGGGTTCAAGAGTTTCGGTCCATTCTGTAGGCAGGAACAGGTGAGTACACACACTCATCATCGCGAGCGCCGCTCCGAAGGCTACTGTGATTAATCAGCTGTCCTTGTTAATACCTTGTTTATCTCCAGTCTTACTGGCTCTGTTTGAATGTTGACTGAAGATACTGAACACTGCTCAACTCCGGAGTTCTTACTCTCAACAAATCCACACATTTCATAGTGATTGTGAATACGTACGCATCCTAGTGTTCACTTAATCCATCACATCCTATTGGCTCATGCTTCAGGTTCAAGCTACTCGGGCTCACTCTGTGGGCTCACGCTACTCGGGATCACTCTGTGGGCTCACGCTACTCGGGATCACTCTGTGGGCTCACGCTACTCGGGCTCACTCTATGGGCTCACGTTACAGCTTAGTGCGCCCTTCGCATATCAACATAGAGGAACTGCCACCTGATGCTGCGTTCATCACTGTCGTACCTTCAAACGAACATCCTCTGGTGCTCTCTGACGCTGCCAGTTTCCAAGGTTATATGGCACCATGTGACCAAGGCATGGCACCCTGGTGGCTGAGGCGTGCTTAGTAGCAGCAGCACACAACATGTCCTTGTAATGGCTTCAAGCCTCCTTTGTTAAAGTTTATACAAATTATAACATAGGTGGTGACGCACAAGATGTCTCTTGTACCGTTTTTGAACAGCTCTGTTTGTACCGTCCTTGTACTGCAATGGACCGTTTTTTTATCATTCTTGTACCGCACTTGTACCGTTCTAGCTTGTACTGATAGTGTAGCACACTTGTACTGCTAATGTATCGCTCTTGAACCACATGTTTCTCATCTACTACTATCAAGCATTTATCCATTAACATAATGAAATTCTGGGGAAATTCAACACGTGTCTAATACGCTTATTAGTAATTTAATATATTTATATACTATACAGCGTAGCACGTGAGGGCATTAATGTTGCGTGGAGCATTAGGCTTTATAATCACATGCCAGACTTAGTGGCCCTACACTAGTAGTATCACACTGGGGGCAGTAGTTTCACGTCATAGGGACACTAAAACCACTTTGAAATCATTAGGTTCATCTTTCAAAGCTTACCAGAATGTACATTAAAATTAAGTTGTTGGCTAAGTACTTTTCTTAAAATGCGCACATTCCATTATCTTCGCTACCATAAACTTTCTCAAGACAAACTTCCTCCTTGGAGCACAGTGAACCGTTTGATCCAGTTTGTGTGTCACTGAGTATGCTTGTGAGGCTCAGAGGCTAACAGAACCTCAGAGGTTCTGAGACGAAACAACTGGCAGATAATTAAATTCCAAGACTTAGATAATGCTCCACAAAGCAAAACATTAATTTACCTCACATTGTTATATACAACCAACAGATAGAAGTAATAATCTGAGCTGATGTCGAAGTTGAGGGGCCAATGGTGCAGATCTTCACTCCTGGCCAGCCCATAGTTCTTGGCCTCCCATCACTTCACCCTGGGTCTAAGGTGAGGGGCCCAGCCTGCTAACAAAGGTGCAAACGTTCACCCTGGGTTTAAGGTGAGGGGCCCAGCCTGCTAACAACGGTGCAGACGTTCACCCTGGGTCTGTGGTGAGGGGCCCAGCCTGCTAACAAAGGTGCAGACGTTCACCCTGGGTCTGTGGTGAGGGGCCCAGCCTGCTAACAACGGTGCCGACGTTCACCCTGGGTCTGAGGTGAGAGGCCCAGCCTGCTAACAACGGTGCCGACGTTCACCCTGGGTCTGAGGTGAGGGGCCCAGCCTGCTAACAAAGGTGCAAACGTTCACCCTGGGTTTAAGGTGAGGGGCCCAGCCTGCTAACAACGGTGCAGACGTTCACCCTGGGTCTGTGGTGAGGGGCCCAGCCTGCTAACAAAGGTGCAGACGTTCACCCTGGGTCTGTGGTGAGGGGCCCAGCCTGCTAACAACGGTGCCAACGTTCACCCTGGGTCTGAGGTGAGAGGCCCAGCCTGCTAACAACGGTGCCGACGTTCACCCTGGGTCTGAGGTGAGGGGCCCAGCCTGCTAACAAAGGTGCAAACGTTCACCCTGGGTTTAAGGTGAGGGGCCCAGCCTGCTAACAACGGTGCAGACGTTCACCCTGGGTCTGTGGTGAGGGGCCCAGCCTGCTAACAAAGGTGCAGACGTTCACCCTGGGTCTGTGGTGAGGGGCCCAGCCTGCTAACAACGGTGCCGACGTTCACCCTGGGTCTGAGGTGAGAGGCCCAGCCTGCTAACAACGGTGCCGACGTTCACCCTGGGTCTGAGGTGAGGGACGCAGCCTGCTAACAAAGGTGCAGACGTTCACCCTGGGTCTGAGGTGAGGGGCCCAGCCTGCTAACAACGGTGCCG
Source organism: Procambarus clarkii (assembly GCF_040958095.1). Taxonomy (NCBI): domain Eukaryota; kingdom Metazoa; phylum Arthropoda; class Malacostraca; order Decapoda; family Cambaridae; genus Procambarus; species Procambarus clarkii. Next base: position 13,724,008 of record NC_091174.1, read on the forward strand.
ACGTTCACCCTGGGTCTGAGGTGAGGGGCCCAGCCTGCTAACAACGGTGCCGACGTTCACCCTGGGTAACTTTGTACCATTCGGCATAAATTACCATGTAACACGAACCAGAATCATGTTATGGATATCTCACGGCTTACAAAGCCTAACGGAATACTTGAAGCGCAGTAATAAGCGCATTTAGCTTACAACCTATTGGTTCGATTTCCGGAAAGGACTAGGCATTTGGACACGTATTTTTATTCACCCGATGCCTCTACTGACGTAGCTGTAAATAGGTACCTGCCAGACGACTGATTGATTGTTGCCGCCGGAAACGGTTAATTTATTGTGCACCCCATACTCATCCTGTGAGCGGTAGCGCAAAAAGCATTACAGAGGACACAAAAGGTCTTTATCAGACCGATGAGCGTTGCATCCGGTGAGAAGCCCCGTTGCTGGCTGTGAACAGCCACGTTAAAGCTATCAGGCTCCCTGTCCCAACAATGCTGCATCATAAAGATAAATGCACATAATTCATTAGGAAATACGGTTTCTTAGTAATAGTAATATACGCGGTTATGTCTCTGAATAAGTATTTCTCCTCTTAATGAGATGCTCCGTTAATCTCTCCCTCGATTATACATTGCAGTAATAATCTAAACCAGAACGAAGTATTGCTACAACAGGACGAAACAGAAGCTCCAAAAACACGAGAACGACTTTACTTTTTACTGGAGGGCCAGCTAGTGCACAACATATGAAGAACAGAGGCCAAACAGCCTCAACTACAATATGCAATACATCAACCTCTTCACTGAGTAACAATATGGATTGAGAATTCACAGATGCACCGAACATGCGACAACACAGTGGACAGCATCCGCAAGCACAAGCAAACTGCACTAATACCCACAAAAGATGAACAGTAAATCTTAGAAAGGCTTAACTACGACGACCTAATGAACAAGATCTCAAACATTTCTATCCAACACGGGATCAGAATCTATCTTGAATACATTTTAGTGTAACACGCAGGAGTAGAAGCTCCCAGGGCCGCGTCCATAAGCATTGTGTTCCTGCACATATTTTTGAAGAACCTCCCTCAACTCCCAGGCAGCCAACGGCGTCATACAGGTAATAACAGGGAACCCTATATCCTATGCCCAAACACATGCTACATGTTAAGAGAGAATAGAGACTCACAAGATCTACGTCAGCACAATAGATTGTTAAGCATATACGATGGTATATGATAGTGGTATCGAATAAGAGGAGACCCCCATTACCATCAACATCAAAACGATTAAGGGCTACGAAACAGCTAGAACGCTGAATTCCACGAACATGTTAACGAATGCGTCGAGATAGTCCAAAGCAATCTATAATTGCTGTGTGGATTTGCAGAAGAAATTATCCAAATAAAATGCTTCTCGTCAAACGCACATTTTATACAATTGACCAGAAGCGTTGGAGGAGAACTACTGGAGCAATTACCAGAGTACTTGCGGGAAATGCTTAAAACCCTGATTCGGCTTCAGTTGTAAGCCTCGGGAATCCTAGAGGCCTAGAGGATTCAGTGGAATCCCAGGTCGTATTTCTTTTACCATGTCGTGGCGAGATGGTCTAGGGCACTAGCTTGCGTGTACCAGTTAGCGGGTTCGAATCCTCCTTATGGCTCTACTGATTTTCTCATTGATAAATCAATTTAATGTGATTTCATTGTGCAATAATAATAATAATAATAATAATAATAATAATAATAATAATAATAATAATAATAATTATTATTATTATTATTCAATTTCTTTCTTTATTATGCACCCCATACCCATCCCGTGGGCGGTGGTGTAAAGGATTACAGTCACATAATAGGTTCAGGAACTGAACCCTCTAGTTCGTTTGGCTAAGCAAATTACAATCTTTTAACGCTAGTTACAAAATTATTAATGTTATATATACATGTACACATACTCATACATACATGTACATGCGAACAAGCCTGAATGGTCCCCAGGACTATATGCAACTGAAAACTCACACCCCATAAGTGACTCGAACCCATACTGCCAGGAGCAACGCAACTGGTATGTATAGGACGCCTTAATCCACTTGTCCATCACGACCGGACAAAAACTGATGGTAGCCGAGGCTATTTAGCCCATCAGCCCGCCGGCACTCTGATGGTAATCTTGGGCATAGCATTTTATCAAATCACCTCATTCTTTGGGGCACACGTGAGGAACACAAATGCGAACAAGCCTGAATGGTTCCCAGGACTATATGCAACTGAAAACTTATACATGTACATATATATACGTATATATATATATACATACACATACATACTTAATCACCCACACAAATACACACATCAATAATCTTTTGTGTCACAAGTGATTCAACAAGAGGCTCACAACAGTCACTATACAAGGCACTTTACATCTATGGTGAGTCATACAGTTACTCCACACCTACCCAACTGGGCGGCAGCTTTACAGTCATGTGCACGCATTACTTATAGTAAGCAAATTTTAGATACTTCGCTAAGATTTCGAGCAGCACATCATTATGAATGAAGTACTAATTATTCTAAATTCATGATTACCAAATAAATTAAAATTATAAATATATATAAGCCTCTTCAGCCCTAACATAAAAAACATGCTCAAAACATGTTAAGAAAGGATTAAGAAATCCAGGAAACTACCCGCAAATCTAGGGAGATGACACTAATGACATCTGGCGTGGCATAATGGGAGGACAGGAACTAGAGGCAGCTGGCCTGGAAGGATTCTAGGTCAGATAATTAAAAAACAAATATTGAATTCCGTTGTAGATCCAGCGTGTTAACACAGCCTTTGAACTGCTTCATAGTTTAGTCAGGAGGAATTGTGGATGTAAGGGCGGGGAACATGACAAAGCAGGGAAGCGGAAAAGAGGGAGTTGGGAACCTTTGTTGCCTGCCAGTGACTTAATGTATGGCGAGGATGGAGAAAAATCTCAATTTCCATCAACCTCTCCATGAGGGATCTCATACAAAGGATTCTCTATTGTGGAAAGCATGTGGTCTCCCTCGTGACTAGATTTTTACAGTAAAACGATGTTCAGGCATCTGAGATCAGGCGCATTGCCGATATCACTTAAGGTACTGAGAAAAAGAAAAGGGGATGTTGCAATAGTATTCCTTAAAAATGATATGCCGCATTTACAATTTGAGCCTCTCGTCGAGGAGAGCGAGTGTGAGTAACGAGTGATGTGAGTAACCAGACAACATACACACTGTAGGATCTGGAGTAGACTGTCAAGGTACTAATTATAAATGCACCAGTAGACAAGCTACTCTTTATCTCAAAGTGGAGGATTGAACTATTCCATAATTCAGCTGGACGTGTTCTCATACGGAGCAACCCGTCCTCTTACAAATTACGTCGCTCTTCGCTGGTATGCGCACTCAGGCTAAAAAAACGACGTAATTCACAATGAAATCGGCTCCCGAAAGTAACGTACCGTCCCGTTTTCTATTTTGGATCCTCTGGCTTAGGCTGTTAGGTTTGAAGAGATAATTTTCAATTAACGGTTTTCTAGACGTTTTGAAACTTTAGGAGAACTTCCTGCCCTTCTAACCTACCAGAGGACCTTTAACTTGCGGTTTTGAAAAAAGAACTCCAAAATTTAATTGGAAAATAAATTTCCATTTTGAATTACGTCGATATTTGGCCGTGGCGCGTACAGGGCGAAAAGCGACGTAATTTGTAAGAGGACGGGTTGGCCATGAGGTACATGTGAACTGTCAGGACGCCTGACGCTTTTCTCCTATGCAAAATCAAGATAAAAAAACACATCTAGTATCGGGCCCCTGCGAAAGGGAGATGGAACTTTCGCAGATGACAACAAAGAAATGAGCGAAATATTGAGGAATAAGTATGACTGTTTTCAGCGAGCCACTAAACACACTAAAGAATGATAACCCAAATAAATTTTTCATGGATATAATACCAACATCAAATCATATATCAGATTACACCCTATACCCACTGGATTTTGAAGCCATAGACAGTATGCCTATGCACTCTGCACCAGGCCCTGATTCTTGGAACTCTATATTCATCAAGAACTGTAAAAAACCACTATCGCAGGCCCTTCACATTCTTTAGAGACAAAGCCTAGATACTGGCGTTATCCGACATACTAAAAACAGCAGAGATAGCACCACTCCATAAAGGATGAAATAATGCAAAAAGAGGCAAAATATTACAGACCGATAGCAATAACGTCACGCTTCATAAAAATCTTTGAGAGAGTGCTCAGAAGTAAGATCACAAAATACATGGACTCGCAGCATCTCCATAACCCCGGACAACTTGGTTTCAGAACAGGGCGCTCTTGCCTATCACAGCTGCTGGACAACTATGACATGGCATTAGATGCCACGGAAGACAAACAAAACGCTGATGAAATTTACACAGATTTCGCAAAAGCCTTCGACAAATGTGACCATGGTGTTATTGCACATAAAATGCGTTCAATAGGAATTACAGGAAAAAATAGGCAGATGGATCTACAATTTCCTGACTAACAGAACCCAATGTGTAATAGTCAACAAAATAAAATCCGGTCCATCAACCGTGAGGTGCTCAGTCCCCCAGGGTACTGTGCTTGTTCCAGTACTTTTTCTCATCCTGATATCGGACATAGACAAGGACACAATCTATAGTACTGTATCATCCTTTGCAGCTGACGCTAGGATTTTTATGAGAGTAGGCAACATAGCTGGAGCAACCGTGGACATCTTGAAGAGAAAACTAGACTGTTTTCTAAAAAAAAAAAAGTGCCGGACCAACCGGGTTGTGGTGGGTATGTGGGTCTGCAGGCCGCTCCAAGCAACAGTCTGGTGGACCAAACTCTTACAAGTCAAGCCTAACCTTGGGCCGGGCTTGGGGAGTAGAACTACCAGAACCCCATCAAGCAGACTCAAGCAGAGAACACGGCATACCTCCAATCAGAATGTAAATCAGGTCTTTCTATGGGCTACAGAAAATAATATGGTGTTTAACGAAGATAAGTTCCAGCTCATGCGCTACGGAAAAAATTTAAACACAAAAACAGAAACCACGTACAAAACGCAGTCAAATCATAACATAGAACGAAAAGGAAATGTAAAGGATTTAGCTGTACTAATGTCTGAAGACCTTACGTTTAAAGAACACAATAAAGTAGCCGTCACAACTGCAAGAAAAATGACAGGTTGGATAACAAGGCCTTTCACAAGGCCTTTCGAGCCTTTCACACTAAAGATGCAATACCGATGATGATACTTTTCAAGACGCTGGTGCTCTCTAGAGTAGAATACTGAAGCACAATGACAGCCCCATTCAAAGCTGGAGAAATTGCTGACCTGCAGAGATCTTTTACTGCTAGAATCCACTCAGTAAAACATCTAAACTATTGGGACCGACTAAAGAGCCTAAATCTGTATTCTCTTGAGCGCAGGCGGGAGAGATACATAATAATTTACACGTGGAAAATATTAGAGGGGGCTGGTCCCAAACCAGGACACAGAAATAACTACACATGAGACCAGAAGGCATGGCAGGATGTGCAGAATATCCCTGTTGAAAAGCAGAGGTTCTCTTGAGAGAGAACTATCAACATCAGAGGCCCGAGACTGTTCAACAAGCTTCCACTACACATAAGGGGCATAACTGGCCGTCCCCTCACAGTGTTCAAGAGTCAAGAGAGAACTTGACAAACACCTCCAAAGGATACCTGATAAGCCAGGCTGCGAGCAGCCGCGTCCAACAGGCTGGTTGACCAATCCAGCAACGAGGAGGCCTGGTCGACGACCGGGCCGCGGGGTCGCTAAGTCCCGAAATCACCTCAAGGTAAGGTAACGCCGCAGCTATCCACATTTCCTTACCGCCAGATACGTTACAGATGCATCATCACCCCAGAATCTTGGTTTATTCCTTCGTTCTACAAACGTGGAGTGAGAAATGTCAAGTAACGAGCACTACACATTTCCAATCTTCCACGCTCGGTCACCACACTGATTTCTCTTGGAACCTCTGTGTGTATTCACCTATTTGTGTCTGCAGGATCGAGCATTGACTCTTGGATCCCGCCTTTCGAGCCATCGGTTGTTTACAACAATGACTCTGGTCCTATTTCCCTATCATACCTAGTTTTAAAATTATGAATAGAATTTGCTTCCACCACCTGCTCCTTAAATGCATTCCATTTTTCCACTACTCTCACGCTAAAAGAAGACTTCCTAACATCTCTGTGACTCATCTGAGTTTCCAGCTTCCACCCACGTCCCCTCGTTCTGTTACTATTCCGTGTGAACATTTCGTCTATGTCCACTCTGTCAATCCCCCTGAGTATTTTATACGTTCCTATCATATCCCTTCCTCTTCCTTCTTTTGTCTAGTGTCGTAAAGAAACTGCCCATTTTTGTTTCTCGCCGGCGCCGGGAATCGAACCCCGGTCCACAAGATTACGTGCCCAGCGTACTGTCCACTCAGCCACCGGCGCCCCTGCGTGTGTGTATGTGTGTGTGTGTGTGTGTGTGTGTGTGTGTGTGTGTGTGTGTGTGTGTGTGTGTGTGTGTGTGTGTGTGTGTGTGTGTGTGTGTGTGTCAAACATATAACCTGAAGTTTATCAATTTAATTATCTATATAGAGAGAGAGAGATTGATGAACTGAAAAAATATTATAGGGTATAGATATACAATGAAAGCTAATGCTCAACATAACTAATATGGTAAGATTCACTGCAAGAGAGAAACGCGATGTGAAAAGCCAGAATACCGCAAGTTAATAAAAGCCTAATGAGAAAAGGGAAACGAATAACGAAGGAAAACACCCGAGAAAACTTTCAAAACATAACGTGGAAGACATGCATAATACAAACAGTAGTAAAACAACCTTAAATTTAATGCTATGACTGCTTTCCTTTCTAATTTAAAAAAAAAAATCAACTTCCTAATACACGTTTTACCAAGCCTTTCATTCAAATTTAATGTATCTGGAGCGTCCAAAAGCATTTACACTTCAAAAACCACATAACTTCAATTTTTTTCTTAAAATATAATCACAATATGCAAATTTGGGGTTTGCAATAGTTTGCCAACTCACGAATTTGGCAACACCTGTTTTCGCGTAAGGGAACAAGATCATAGATCCTAAAATAAATCAAAGCTGACATTAATGATATCAACAGAAACTAGCCACTAATTGGAAACAAGTCCAACCATTACCTCCTCGTGATGTATTTAAGAAAAAAGTATTTAGTATGAAGTGATTAGCGAAACATCAATATTTAATACATGACCAAAATATAGCCTACGATAAATTAAAACGGGTCAAGGTAATAGTGGCATGGATTTTGTGGTATTCGGGTCTTTTTCAAAGACTAACTGGGAAGACAGTTAAATTCCATAACAAGTAACTGAAAAATGTGCGCCACATGAAGTGATGGTGGCGCCCCCACCATCTTCTAACGACCTCTGTAAACTTTTCGAAACAATCGAAGGAGAGCAGCAACGGAATAATATGGGCGTTATTCACAAATATAGATCTTTTCTTATTATTGATTTACTTACTTTTATTTTTTTATTCCACTTTCTTCGTTTTCAGACGAAGCATTTCTATTTAATATTTCCAGTTTGTAAAAAATTTTGGAGGCATAATTATTCCGCATTTTAAGGCATTCTTCTAATATTGATATATTTAAATCTTAAACAAGGGGCGTCGTTCCTCCCACGGATTTGAATAAAGATGCCTTTCAGCATACATAACAGCTTGTTGGGTGAAAATTGTCAAGTTGCTGCTTTCCCTTAGACGAAGCAAGATCATAACATCTTAGCTACGAGGTTGAACTGGTACTGTTCAAAATTCAACGTTAGATATAAAACAGTAACACATAAAAAAACCTGCACTATTTTAATGCTAACATCTAAAACAGAGGTGGTTAAGGTTAATGTGCAAAGTGATCACATCAAAGTGATTAATGTGCAAAGTGATCACGTAAATGCACCTGCGTTTATTTGAATGTTAACAAACTTGGAGTAGCTGGTTATGGATAAAACCGATAATCTTAATTTTCCTATCTTCTCTCTAGGTTCTTTGGTCATCCTGTAGTTGAGGAGATTTAAAGCAAGACAGCGATTAAGTATTCTCCGGCTGATCTAATAACATGAGCCTAAACGACATAATGCTTTTCAGTGACGTTTCCGAAATAATATGGAAAACATTAACATAATAGTAAAGACAGCTCATCCTTCAATAATACCAGTACATATAGCAACCATTTGACCAAACGTACAAATATGGACTGTTCGACTTTAAAAAGTCGTTCCTTATTACTGAATTAGCCCAAATGGCATACTAAAAAATTTAAAACAAAAGAACCTAATTAAATTATCCTAACCTGTCCAAGCAATCATAGGCTATACAGACAGAATGTTGTACATATGTGTGACATACTTGGCATATGAATGTTTAAGTTTTTTTCTTTCCCTCTACAAAATTAATATTAAAAAATGTAAACATTGTTAGCTACAACAGTCCGTTCTTGTAATTTTGACAAAATAGTTCCATAAGTACTATCATTTTAGGAGCATGGGTTGAATAACGAAGTATATCCGGTAAAATGTACAAAATGTTGAATGTTTTCCCTGGAAGCCTAACCCCAAGATAATTTACCTTTATAAAAGTCCCCTATCTAATACAGCTACAAATATTGCCTACCCTTATGTTAATATTTACCAGTAAGTATATGAGAGAGGAGGATTTGGGGAGGCTAATGTAACGGCTGAAAGCCATTTATTTGTATTTTAGTTTGTGTTTGACAGGGAATTAGGTATGCTTAGGGGTGCCTTCTCGCCATGCTCAGTGACTGGGGGGATTGGTGCCTTGAAGCTTCATAAACACCCTATACCCCCTGAAGTGGCAAGGGGAGTTAGGGGACAACATAGCCAAATTTAGTGTATTAATTACTGTACTAATGTTACAGTTCAGTAATGTACTAAGTCCCCTTAGTCATATATCTATATATATATATATATATATATATATATATATATATATATATATATATATATATATATATATATATAGATATACCTCTGGCTGGAAGAAGGGGGACCCATAGCCTCGGAGGAAACCACGCATAAGGCATTAGAGGGAATGTTTAGATCCCCTCCAATACAGTTTCTGTGTGCTTTTCTCCTACCACCCCCTTCCTTTCTTGTGTATGTGCTTTATTATTATTATATATATATATATATATAATGTCGTACCTAGTAGCCAGAACGCACTTCTCAGCCTACTATGCAAGGCCCGATTTGCCTAATAAGCCAAGTTTTAATGAATTAATATATTTTCTCAAATTTTTTTCTTATGAAATGATAAAGCTACCCATTTAATTATGTATGAGGTCAAATTTTTTGTATTGGAGTTAAAATTAACGTAGATATATGACCGAACCTAACCAACAATACCTAACCTAATCTAACCTATCTTTATAGGTTAGGTTCGGTTAGGTAGCCTAAAAAGTTAGGTTAGGTTAGGTAGGTTAGGTAGTCGAAAAAACATTAATTCATGAAAACCTGGCTTATTAGGCAAATCGGGCCTTGCATAGTAGGCTGAGAAGTGCGTTCTGGCTACTAGGTACGACATATATATATATATATATATATATATATATATATATATATATATATATATATATATATATATATATATATATATATATATATATATATGTCGTACCTAGTAGCCAGAACTCACTTCTCAGCCTACTATGCAAGGCCCGATTTGCCTAAAAAGACAAGTTTTCATGAATTAATGTTTTTTCGTCTACCTAACCTACCTAACCTAACCTAACCTAGCTTTTTTTGGCTACCTAACCTAACCTTACCTATAAAGATAGGTTAGGTTAGGTTAGGTAGGGTTGGTTAGGTTCGGTCATATATCTACGTTAATTTTAACTCCAATAAAAAAAAATTGACCTCATACATAGTGAAAAGGGCAGCTTTATCATTTCATAAGAAAAAAATTATAGAAAATATATTAATTCAGGAAAACTTGGCTTATTAGGCAAATCGGGCCTTGCATAGTAGGCTGAGAAGTGAGTTCTAGCTACTAGGTACGACATATATATATATATATATATATATATATATATATATATATATATATATATATATATATATATATATATATATATATATATATATATATATATATATATATATATATATAAAGATATTTACTTACACGAAAGCTGATTTAGAAACCAAAAAAATAAGTGCATTGATAATGAAAAAAATCTATCATGAACATACGAAATTAGTCAAAAGCGAGCTTCACCCCACATTACCCTTCCCCCGGGCTTACTTGACAGCTGATATTCTGGTAGTAAATGAGACATCGTTTTAGTGCCCATATTATTAATTTTTTGTTGCGCTTTTCTTTCAAGGGGTCTTAAAAAAGACACTAGCTTCCCTAAAATTACGCAATAATTATAAAATATGACACAGCTTATTGAAATTATTGCATTTCAAGCTCATTATGTCTAATTATCACAAATAATAAAAAGTCGAAGTCAATATATTTTCATAAAATCATTTTTTTTATATATTTTCGTTCACGTCACGCTACTGACAATATTTCTTGCTTCCACCATTTCTCCCCATTTTTTTTTTTTTGTTTGACATGTGGGCAGATGATAAGCATGCTTTTTTAAGTAAATGGCGTGATTGCTACACGAGTTTGTGGGTAAAAATTTTAATTTTTGGTAACATTTCAGGCCTGACTGAAACGGTGGTAGATATACTGTACGTGTATATATCTAGACAAGTAACCAAACTACATTTCTCTCATACTTTTATTTAAAGTGAAAAAAAACAGATAAGATCATTTAATCCATGGGTTGTGAGAACTAACAATCGTTGTCATTGGCTTCGTTTAGCATTTGTTATCTTTAGTAAGTTCATCAAATGATATAAATATTTCAGAAAATATAAAATTAAATTTATTTACACACATGTTTCTTAGCAGCATCTACTTACATGCCTTGTCAACATCTACTTGAATGCCTCGTCAAGAATTACTCTCCACAGACAAATTTTCAAATAAATGGGGAATGCGCAATTAGTACTGTCTTAAAATATAAATATAGTATGAATAAGCAATTGTAATTTTTGTACATAATACGTATGCATCAAACCCAACAGGGTTATAAACATGGTACAATTATCTAACAAAGCAAACAATACGACAGAAACACAAACTAGACTAATATTAGCTTTTCGAATTTCTACCCAGTAATTATGTTTTTATTTGTTGGTAAAAAAAAAAATAGTCGTCCCTATGGGTCATTTGGGCAGTATCAACTAACGAAAAACAACTAAGAAAAATCTGTCGGTGAATATGGAAACATAATTTGCCCCAAATTGGAAAAGTATTCTATAAATTTCGAACGTCATGTGTGTTGACACGAATACAAGACCATACTAAATATTAAACATTTCTGAATTAATATTAATATTAATCTAAATGGTTGATGTGCGCGGGCTCATCTTAGCAACCACAGTACATCTTTAATACGCCTAAGAGTTTAAAGGATATAGAAAGCATTTTAGCTTTTATTAAGACGTGTCTGGAATAAATAATGACTGAGCAAGATGGTGCAACCAACAATTTAAAAAATGGAGATGCGAAAGATTTAGAACAGACATAAAAGTGAACATGCTCAATATATTAAGACCTGTCTCTAATCGAATCGATGAGTGTCGATTAGTTCCACACACACACACAAACTTTTCTTCTCGACAATCTTAAAGTTCCTACCTCCAAACACCCTACTCACCAATACCGGGGTGTTTATCTCGTGTGTGTGTGTGTGTGGGGGGGGGGCGTGTGAGGAGTTATTTCAAGCCATGTTGTTCGTCAAAATCAGCATGCGTGTGAATAGGACTTCACAGAAATCTCATTTGGTCGTTAGAGGCAAATATAGAACTTAACAATTTTTTATCCTTGTAAAATGTTATGGCCACTACGACACCCTTGCGCTCCTCAAAGCAGTTGGCTCCCTTGTGCACAAAGAGATCTTTAGCATTAGTAACGCTCATCCCATGTCGATAATCAATGCAAATATTTAAGTTGCATTTAAAAAATTACTGTAATTGCCAGTTTCACTGCTTTCTGGGAAGATGTGGCGAAAATAAGTTGCTGAAATATGATCCCTTAGTGGGGGTGAGTTTTGGCAAGAATCCTCGCCACCCGGTAGTTGCGTCCTGATCGCCAGAGGGGGAAGATGTCACTAGTCGGAGTCGTCCAATACTGATCATTATTCATGCTCTGTATAGTTAAGAATTCTTCCATTTTAAACATAATGCCAGTGATTACTGAGAACGTTGTAAAATACAAACTTAGGGCCGTTAAAGTTTAATAACATTAATAATAGGGGCTTGTAGCTTCGTGTCACCAACCAGGAGTGACGAAGCTAGCACCTATTTTATGTGATTTGCTTCAACCAATAATGGTAGTGCCTACTATGAATGGAATGTACAAGGTAAGGCCCGTTGCACCCCTAATAAAAGCCACGCCCTACGTATAAATAAGCAATCATAGACCAAACAATAAGCTTCGTTCTCGAATATTTGAGATCCCGGGTTTCATTCTTTGGCGGGATAGGTGGTACCGCACGTTTCCCTTTCATCTAATGCTCCTGTTAGCCTAGCAGTAAATAGGTTTCCTGAAGTTAGGAAACTGTTGCGGGGTTGCATCCCGGGAGGCGTCATAGTTCGACCTTGCGAGGACCTCGATACAAGCCTATGTATGTACAGATTTCTATGTACAGGCTTCCGTAACCAACAAAACGAATTATATTTTTAGCCCTATTTATTGCAATAATTTAATTTAATGCATTCCTAAGTCTATTATATGTACTATAATAGGCTAAGGAAAATATAAACTGGTTATTACCTTCCTTATCGGGACCTACACAAAACTAATAACACGTAAACGTTTTTTGGTTACAACAGTCCAAATCTGTTACATTCCGGGTGTCAAGGTATTTCACAGTAACCCGGGAGTTTAACGGGAACCCGGACGTTTCACAAGTGTCAGAGTGTTTCACAGATATTCGGGTGTTTCAAAGGTGTCCGGATATCTCATAGGTGTCCGGGTGTTGTATAGGTGCCCGGGTGTTTCACATGTGCCCAGGGATTTCACAAGTTCCTAGGTATTTTGCAAGTGCCCGGGTGCTTCACAAACGCTGAAGTCTTTCACAGGTGCCCGTATGTTTCGCAAGTGCCCAGGTGTCTCACACCCCCTTATAGTTCTAATACGTCCAATACGCACTAAACCAATTTACATCCCATGCCCGCTCCCTACCGTTTCTTTAAAATCCCCTCACCCCTCACACAACATGTATATAATATTTTATACTCTATCTCGTATCCACAAAAAAGTGTAGAAATATTTAGCGGTCGCCGGAAGAGGTGTGTCGGGATTCTCTATCTCCCAGAGCTCGGATACTGGCTTCACAAGCATCAAACTGTGCACGCCGGTGATATTAGACATCTCCCAGGCCCTTTGATCTCTGGTATACCAGAGAGAGCAGTTTGCTAGTATTTCCTCGCTGAGCAAAGGCATCGCGTAACGCAATGCAGTTGCATTACGCAAAGTTAAATTCAGCGACGCAAAAACTTCAAATAATTCCAAGATGAATGGGAAGATATACACATAATATATTTTATAGAGGGGGGCCTGTGGCTGAGTGGACAGCGTTTGGGACTCGTAATCCTAAGGACCGGGGATCGATCCCCGGTCACGCCGGAAACAAATGGGCAGAGTTTATTTCACCCTGATGCCCCCTGTTACCTAGCAGTAAATACCTAGCACTTGGTGAATACAAAATATATAGTGAAATGTTGGGACCTGAAGACAATCGTCAGATCTTAACCTAACTATGAGACATTAATATATTATAAATCAATGAATTTAAAAAAAAACGTAGATAGGGTAAATAGCCAGAAGACTGATAAACATTAGACTTAAAAGAGAGATAGCAGAATGATAAAGATGAGTCTTGGAAAAAACAGATGGATAAACAAGTCTTTGGATATACTTTAATAGCTCACAATTTAAGTCCACAAAAAAGACCAACTACATGATGGCCAGTTGAACAAAAATCTGTAGGAGGGGCAGATGGAAGGGGATTGTGGAAGCCTAAACTGCGCCTCTTAACACCCATTACCTACCTTAATAACGTCGCCTCAGCATAATGATTTAAGCCGAGATCGTTCAAAGAACAAAATGTCTAACTGTGATATGAAAAAAAAACATTGGATCGTGTTTTTCTCACATTATTAGTAAGAATACTGTGCGTCTTTAATCATGACTTATTGTGTTTACTCAAATCAATTGCTCGCCTGGGTTACAACGATCGAATAGATTAAATCTCTTATTTTCGATCTGACTTCCTACTGAAGAACTTTCTTTACAAGTCGAGTTTTCTCAAAGCCATTTTAAGAATAATTTGGATTACTTTTGTAATTTATATCTCGCAGTTTGACTCTTGAAATTCGCCTCTCGCAATTTACATTCAGTATTTGCCCCCCTAGTAATTTGGCTCTCACAAATTGCATCGTGCAATTTGCCTCTTACGACTATGGAAAATCCCGAGCAATAATGTTTGCATCGATCCCATATTCACATTCTTGAGGAATGATGGTAATTTAAGCTTTAAGATTACTCAAGAGTTGAACTTTATCGCTGAGCTTCTTGCCTGACAGTTAAACAGCTTGACTCAGCTACGGCCTCGCTTCTTGCACAATTAGCGTTCGATCCCGTATAGTACAAATGATTGAGCACCGTTCTTTCTGTGAGTGTTTTGGTAGGTTAGGATTAGGCACGACAGTACGACAGTTTCTTGACGTTGGGAACCCTCACGAGAACGGGCTGCTTTCACTCCGTTTTCCTTTCCTTTCCATGGGATATATAATCACATTGGCTTAACTTTTCTCCATTATTTACTTGATCTAAATTCTATTTAAAAAATACCTCTTGTAATTAACTTCTGCCACTGTAATTTACGATTTCGCCTCACAAAGCAATTATAATGTTAATTGATCTACAAATATTGTATTCTGAGGAATGGTAAAAAATCTCCAGTGTGTCAGCTCTGCATTTATTTTTTTATTTATGTTACATTTTATCCAATTTTACCATAAAATCTTTTGGAAGTTTAACTTTTCATTTAACTGTTTTGATTGAACTCCCACAAAGGTTAGAAGCTTTTTGTTTCTGAAATATACTATTCTAAATAGCGAATTCTATACGACGATTTTTTTAAATTTATCCATAAGCATTTCATTTTGTTTAAATGTGTACATAACTGAAGATTACGAATGTCCGCAATGTTAACTCTTCTATGATGGAAGATGTCAGCGTGTCTCACACTGAGTCCACATAGTTTAAGTTAATGTCTTTTCTTTTTATAAAATATCTTCATTTTTATTGTATATTTTATGTACCTTACACACACATTGCTTCAGCACTGTTGACCAGTATTGTTTTGCTGGATACGTTTTTGACTGTTGTGTTGACACATGGATGATTGCCCTGATTCTCGCTGGGTGTGTCTGTTGTTGACACTGGGAAAACTGTTGGAAGCTCTCTGGGTATGTCTGGTTGACACACGAATTACTGCTGTGAACTCTGGATTTATTTTTTATTTGCAGGTATATTCCTGCGCGGGCCCTAAGCCTCTACCTGACCCACTAAGTGTTACTCGTTTCTATCTTACTTAGGCGGTGTATGAGCATTTGTGACTCGCATGTTAGCTTCATTAAGATTATACCCATGTACTTAACAACTTCTGCTCTGTTAAATTTTATTTGAAATCTTATTTGGTTTGTAACTCTACAATGTTAGATAATTCCAGTGGTCTCTCTCTGGATGCATCTGGTTGACAAATGGATAACTGCTGTGAGCTCTCTGTGTATGTCAGTTCTTGACACAAGGATACTGCCAAATATTCAATTCCTTTTTTAATTTTATCTTTTTAGAATTTTCTGTCCATATAACAATTGGTTATCTCCTACAATCAATGCATTACAAGAGTATACTTCTTTTGTAAGGCATACCTCATTTCATCTACAGTTTGTGATGTAGACAACAAGAAGAGAGCAGACTTTAATAACAGAAAACGTTTCGCCCATGAGGGCTTTATTAAATCTAAAGCGTGCTTTGGTATTGCAGTCTGCTGTGATATCTTCCTAATTGCATTCCATGTTTTGCAGGCTCATTTATATATAGATGCTTAAGTTTCCTGGGATGGATTTATCAATCACCACACCTAGGCTTTCATTGTCACCTTCCCTCTCACCTTCCTGCATGACAATGGGAAATTATAAACTTAACATAGTTCCATCTGTCTCCTTCACACTTCTATTTCTGCTATCCTTGTTTCAACAGAAGTTGCTATCATCCCTTTAACCCCCCCCTCTTTCATTCTTCCAAATTCATCTTTTTTCCTGTATCCATCTCATCTTTAGTGATGTCCATCACTTCACACTGTACCTCGTCTTTCTTGCAATTTCATATTTCAACATTTTTAATCTATTTATCTCATATTTGGTGTCCTGGTTTTGCTTGTGTTGCGTGTTGCTATACGCTCTAAATATATTACTGCATTTTCCCATCATTATATCTTCTAATTCCCTGGACAATGATCACCACCAACTTGGCGCTTTCCCCTGATAATTCCCTCCCTTCCTCCCCTTGATTCAGTTTGTGTTCTTCCATTATTGTTATCCTGTTCACATAAAAAAATTTGCTTTTTTCGCCTGTTCCTAAAGAATTGTTCATAACCTTCGAATCACTAACAAACCCCTAGAGCGCCCCTTGCTTGGCACAGTGTTGCACTGGTGAGTGATGCATGGATGAACGCTGTGCGCTCGCTGGATGCATGGATGAACGCTGTGCGCTCGTTGGGTGTGGTTGTTGAGATCATCTGCGTGTGGTTGTCGTGACACACTGAGTGTGGTTCGTGACATACGGATGGCTGCCATGAAAAGGTGGATGTGGTTGTTGACACACAGGTGCCTGCAGTAAAACTAGATGTGGTTGTTGACACAGATGGCTGCCGTGACACGTGGGTGTGGTTGTTGACACAGTTGGCTGCCGTGACACGTGGGTGTGGTTGTTGGGCACAGTTGGCTGCCGTGACACGTGGGTGTGGTTGTTGACACACATGGGTAGCTGCAATGACACGCTGAGTGTGTTGATGACACGGGTGACTGCCGTGACACGCTGCGGGTATGGTTGTTGATACATACGGGTAGCTGCGATGACACGCTTGGTGTGGCTGTTGACACGGGATTTGCTTGTATAGGCGATAGTAAATAAATGGATTACGAAATCCTTCTGAAACTTAGCACAGTGATTACAATTGGTTTTCCTCTGCTCCTGTAATTTTCGCGAGAACATGACTTCTGAAGACCTCCAGTTTTTGTAACAATGTTTATATGGGAAGGTTTCAATAACCATGAGACGATATTATGTAACATATGGTAAAAGTTTTATATGATATTGATACGTAAGGAAAGAATTACGCTTAGTTGATGCAGTGTCACACTTGCGACACCCCGAGAAGCATTCAGGATGATTTTGATTTCATGTCTTGAGTCACGACCGTATGAAACTAGCTTCTGCATTCTTCTTTGTGGTTGTTTTGCTTTTATAGATAGATAGGATTGATGGTAGGCCTAGGAATGAAAACAAAAATAATGTTGCTTCATCTTTCTTGGAAATTATACAATCATATATAGCCTTAAGAAGATGAGTTGAACCTATTACTTGAAATCTTAAAATATTTACTTCATTGATATAAGCCTATTTAAATGAGCTATCCTTAACATATTAAAACCGAAACTATCTTTCCGCAACCCTAATACGGAAGCCTCTGGAATCTCTCTCTCCCTCGGATACTTAACGTTTATCAAAATAATGAAAGCAAAGTGAATCACAGCCAGAGAACGAACTCAGAATCCACTCCGATCCAACTGGAGACCAGATTAATAATTATTTTTAGAACTGAGAATAATGGATAACAGAAGTTCCACAAAACAGATGTAAACGTTGTCATCCTTTCTTAATATTAAAGCAAGTTAAAATAATTCAATAACACTAACCATCAGTTGGTTATCAATCTACTACTTAAATATCAAAGTGAGAACAAGGCATAATATATTACTAAATAAAACAGACTTTATCTTTTTATAAACACATAAGATCGTTTAAGTCACTATGCAAACGTTTGAACGTGGAAGTTGTATTTTAACCCCCTGTATGTAGGTAGTGAAATTTGTGAAAAATGGCACCTTTACGAACCTTGTCATCCCATGAACGCCGAAAGTTATATGTATATCCTGATTAAGGGTTAATGTCTTTATACCAGAACATGCTTAGTTTGGATTCCTTTGTTTTATAGTTCTTTCCGGGGTTAATATAATTGTCTACGGAGAAGTCACTGTTTATTAGAGACGTCTAATGAATAGAGACTTCTGTTCATTAGAAGCTGGAATACTCCTGTTAACAGTATGAGCGCGTGAGTCCACTGTTAAAAGTATGACAGTTAGTGTCCGCTGTTAACAGTATGACCAGGACAGTGTCCACTGTTGAAAGTATGACTATGACAGTATCCGTTGTTAACGGTATGACCGTAACAGCGTCCGCCATTAATGGTACGACCGTGTGTGTGTGTGTGTGTGTCCGCTGTTAACAGTATGAAAAAACGGCAAGGTAAACTTGAAGGAATATGAAATATAAGAATTCATCTATAATTTATGCTGAGTGGAAAAAAAGTGAGTCAGAAGTGTTCCATTAAACGAGAGCGACTGACATGTGTGTTGATTAACAAGCCAGCCTCTCTTGCCTGCAGGTGTTCATTTGCAGGTGGCGGCGGCTACGAAATTAAGGTACCATCTGATGCAGTGATCCAATGAAACAATAAATAGTTCAATGAGCCAAAGAGGCACTTCAGTGAAATAGTGGATCCACAGTGAGGCGGTGGTCAAAATAGCCAGACTCAGTGAAAGTAAAGCAGTGATGTAGAGATCCAGTGAGATAGTGAACCAATGAGGCAGTGATTCAGTGAAACAGTGACCGAATGAAGTAGTGATTCAGTGATGCAGTGATCCAGTGAGGCCGTGATCCAGTGAGGTCATGATCCAGTGAGGAAGTGACCAAAGATGCAGTGGTCCAGCGAGATAGTGATGCAATGATGTAGTGATCCAATGAAGTGGTGACCCAGTGAGGCGATAATCCAGTGAGTCGCCGATGCAGTGAGGCGGTGATGCAGTGAGGCAGCCATCCAGTGAGGCAGTGATCCAGTGAGGCAGTGATCCAGTGAGGCGGTGATCCAGTAAAATAATGACACACAGGCGGTGTTCCCGTGAGATAGTGATGCAGTGAGGCGGCGATGCAGTGGTCCTGTAAAACAGTGATGCAGCAATGACGCATAACACAAATGTCGTTCTTCTCTCCCGACGGCGAGATTTGTGGGACGACTTACGAGCTCAACAGAGCTAAATATTTTCATCACAGACCAATAACCTGAATATTGCACCACACAAACTAAAGTTGAATACTGCACCACACAAACTAAAGTTGAATATTGCACCACACAAACTAAAGTTGAATATTGCACCACACAAACTAAAGTTGAATATTGCACCACACAAACTAAAGTTGAATATTGCACCACACAAACTAAAGTTGAATATTGCACCACACAAACTAAAGTTGAATATTGCACCACACAAACTAAAGCTGAATATTTCACCACACAAACTAAAGCTGAATATTTCACCACACAAACTAAAGCTGAATATTTCACCACACAAACTAAAGCTGAATATTTCACCACACAAACTAAAGCTGAATATTTCACCACACAAACTAAAGCTGAATATTTCACCACACAAACTAAAGCTGAATATTTCACCACACAAACTAAAGCTGAATATTTCACCGCACAAACTAAAGCTGAATATTTCACCACAGACACAAGAGCTGAATATTGCACCACATAAACAGCAGAATTAGACAGCGGACCACAGAAACAACATAATTGAATATGGCACCATAGAAACAAGTGGATAGCCTAGTGCACCATTGACAACAGAGCTGTATATTGCACCATAAAAACAAAAAAGCTAAATATTACACCACAGAAACAAGAAACCTGAACATTGTACCACAAAAAGAAATTGAATATTGCACCAGAAACAAAATAACTAAATATTGCATTACATAAACAAGAGAACCGAATATTACTCCACAGAAACAAAAGAACAAAATATTACTAAATATTCAGCCCATCCTCCTGTGTTGGTGGTACTTATAGTAACGATGAGGACCATAGTATATATACCGACGTACACCGAAATTAGAACGTAGAAATATGAACTATTGAGTTGGACAAACCGGAAAACTATTTTTTTACTTGTGTTGCTTTGACAAACTAAATTAACGTATCCTAACCTCTCTAGGCCTAATACAAGATATCTGCATGAGGCCTAATATAGTACATATGTATGCTATACTAGGCCTAGGAATATTAAAGTTTGTGTTTTAGCTTTATTTATTTTAAAATAATTCCTTACTAGTCAGTATACTACTATCCACAACCTAAGAACGTACGAATTCGTGACTATTGATGATCGTCACAATAGGTACTATCTAAACAGGAGGAAGGGTTGAAATATTGCACCACAGAAACAAAAGAACTAAATATACCTAAATATTGTACCATAGAAACAAAGAAACTAAATATTGCACCACACAAACAAAAGAACTAAATATACCTAAATATTGTACCATAGAAACAAAAGAACTAAATATTTTACCACAGAAACAAAAGAACTAAATATACCTAAATATTGTACCATAGAAACAAAGAAACTAAATATTGCACCACAGAAACAAAAGAATTAAATATTGCACAACAGAAACAAAAGAACTAAATATTGCATTACAGAAACAAGAGAACTGAATATTACAACACAGAAACAAAATAACTAAATATTACACCACAAATACAAAGGAATTTAATATTGCACAACAGAAACAAAAGAGCTAAACATTGCTACAGAAACAAGGGAATATTGCACCTCATGCATAAGAGCTAAATATTGCATCACAAAAACAATGGAACTTAATATTGCACAACAGAAACAAAAGAGCTAAACATTGCTGCAGAAACAAGGAGAATATTGCACCACATGCACAAGAGCTAAATATTGCACCACATGCACAAGAGTTAAATATTGCACCACATAAACCGCTGACCAATTTCTCTGAAACTCTGGATGATGTGTCAAAATGCTTGAGAAATCAAGTGAACACCCCTCAAGGAGAGCTACTCCCGTTACGCTCTTGACCTTTTAATAGCAACAATTTGATTATTCTTGGTAAGGAAATACTTTGTGCAAATACAGTTGTAATGAGTCGAGACGGACTGGTAGCACGGCTGAAGTTGTCCTGGTGAAGACGATAGTCGTCCAGTAAGATGCATCATGATGTACTAATAGTACTCGTCCAGCAAGTTGCTTCATCGTGAATTAATGATGGTCGTCCCGTGAGTTGCATAATGGAGAAATAATGGTAGTCGTCCAACAACTTGCATCATGTTGAGTTAAAAGGTAATCGTCTAGTGAGATGCATCATTGCAATTAATGGTAGTCTTGTAGTTGCATCATGGTGAACTAATGGTGGACTTTCAGTGATTTCTAGCATGATGAACTAATAATGGTCGTCCAATGAGTTGCATAATGGTGAACTGATGGTGGTCGTCCAGTGAATTGCATCATGATGAATTAATAGTGGTCGTCGAGGAGTTGCATCATAGTGAACTAATGGTGGTCTTCCAGTGTATGGCATCATGGTGAACTAATGGTGGCCATCCTGCAAGTTATATTATGAAGTAGTGGTGGTCGTCCAGTGAGTTGAATCATGGTGAAATAATGGTGATCGTCCAGCAAAATGAAGCAACTAATGGTGGTTATCAAGCAAGTTGCATCATGGTGAATTAATGGTGGCCATCCTGCAAGTTACATTATGAACTAATGGTGGTTGTCCAGTGAGTTGAATCATGGTGAAATAATGGTGATCGTCCAGCAAGATGCTGCAACTAATGGTGGTCAACACGCGAGTTGCATCATGGTGTACTAATGGTGGCCGTCCAGCAAGATGCAACGTGAGCTAATGGTGTTCGTCCAGCAAGTTTCATAATGGTGAACTAACTGTAGCCATTCATCAAGTTACAATGGTGGTCGTCCACCAAGTTGCTTCATAGTGAACTAATATTGGTGGTCCAGTGTTAGCCACAAGGCATTTTTTTTAGAAGCTCCAGTGTTATTTATTGATTATAATTCCTCGATATTTTATGAAATTACGCAAACAGTTTCGTATCAATAGAAGCACTATACAATAGAGGTGTTTCATCTCTATGCACTGGCTTAAAGTCAAATTTTAAAAAATATTGTAAGTAAACTTCTTTCATGCTCTAAGGTACGGCAATACATAATTAACAGATAAAAAGAGAAGATATTTTTTCTTCTTCGAAACTGTGTAACAGTAAAAGCCTGCAGGATCTGGAAAATACAGGATAACCATGTAGCTGCTTTTACATATTTTGTCAAAATATTTTCGTTATTATAGCATGGCTGCCGTAGGCTACTTAAATTTCACTGGCATTAACTACAGGGCGTTCACACCAACACACGCACAAATACCTCTTCGTTGTGTCACCAGAATAATACCATATATCCTACTGGTTCACATTTAATGTGATAAGAGGCTGCTCACTGATGATTTCGACAATGTGGTGAGTTGATGCATTACAGGACTAGTCGAGCAATGGGGTTGATTTTGCAAGCTGAATGAAGTCAGCTTTCGTCACTTTTGCACTCACTGGACTGAAAACTCTCAAAGCATGACAAACTGAATGGTGGAATAGCACGAGTCCACAAGATAAGAGTGGGATTCACAGTAAACCTGTGTTTGGTGCATAACTGAGTAGAAAGCTTATCTGCGGTGGTGGAAGGATGACACATGTACCAGTTTACATTTCGTTTTCGTGGCAGTAGTGAAGGTAGCTGGGGCCTTTAGCTGGTTAGGTTAGGGCACTTTAGTACAACAGTTTTTTCGCGTTTGAAAACCCTCATGAGAACTGGTTAAGTTGGGAAAGGCTACGAATAAATCATATACAAGCGTTTCGTACGCAACTGGTTTTATTATATTTAACTGTTAAAACTGTGGAGATTGGGTTCACAGACATATATTGAACTGTGAACCAGACACAGTCCCCAGTATCGTGTCTGGTTCAAAGACAGTACTGAGGACGATGTGAACCAAGGCCTCTGGAAATTAAAGTGAAAGTTGACCGGGTACTGTGCCACAGGTCAGAGTTACTGTAGAACGACTGTTTTTTATATAGTATGTAATTATCTCAAGTATATGAAAGGACTAGAACGGTTTACTAAAAGTCCTCGTATGTTTCAATAAGCTGCTTACATTGGAACTTAGCTGAGACCTGTACTGGTACGGGTTTTAAGTCTTGTAATAAGGACTACGCTACAGCTGCTAATAAATCCGTGCCCCGATACGGTATTAAAGAATTCAGTGATCGAGTGATACAGTACTTCAGTGATATACTCATGCTGAAGAGATACAGTGATTCAGTGAAAGCATAATAAAGTTAAGAATGATTCTGCTATATTATATTATAATTTAATTCATTAGTACAGTAACAATGACTCAGTAATACAATAGCCTAATTGATTCAGATAAAAAATAACTGATTCGGTAATACAACGACATTGATTCAATGATACAGCATCAATGATTCGGTTATACAGCAATAGTAATTTGACGATACAGTAACACAGTTACTCGTTGATATAGTGGCACGATATTCCACACAGTTCAACAGTGGCAGGGAGGCTGGCAGGCAGGGGGCGTCCATCAGTTAGCCAGTGAATAATTGACGAGGACCTGATATAGCCTATTTGCCTGTTGAGCGTGGGTCTTTCTCTATGTAAGTTGTGAACCCATAGAGACGGCTAAGAATTTTTTGTTAGCGCTCATAACTAGCAGGCCCGGCTGTGAGTACTTTGCTAGTGCTCACAACCCGAAGGGACGGCTGAGTGGTCTGCTGGTGTTCACAGCAGACGGCTGTGAGAGCTCTGTTGGGCTTCACAACCCACTGAGAAGGCTGTTGGACCTCACAACCCACTGAGAAGGCTTCTGAGTGCTCTGCTAGCGCTCACAACTCATTTCGACGGCTGAGTAGTCTGCTAACACTCACAACCCGTTGCGACGGCTATGAGTGCCCTGCCATCGATTACAACCCGTTGGGACGGTGGTGAGTGCTCTATCAGCTCTCATAACCCGTTGTAACGGCTGTGAGTGCTCTGCTAACGTTCAAAACTCCGTGGGACGGCTATAAGTATTGTGCTGGTGAAACAACCTGCAAGGGACAGTTATGAGGACTGTGTTGGGGTTACAACCTATGAGGGCGGTTATAAGTGCTGTCATGGCACTCAAAAGCCTGTATGATGATTATGAGTATTTTGCTGGCGCTCACAACCTGCAGGAACGATTATCAGTATTATGATGGCAACCACAACACGTAGGGACGGTTATAAGTACTGTACTGGAGCTCACAACCCGTAGAGACGGTTATAAGGACTGCGCTGGAGTTCACAATCTGCAAGGGCGATTATGAGCACTGCGCTGAAGCTCACAACCCGTAGGAACGGTTATAAGTACTGTGCTGGAGCTCACAACCAGTAGGGATGGTTATGAGTACGGTGCTAGCGCTTACATCCAGTAGGGATGGTTATGAGCACTGTGCTAACGTTCACAATCAGTAGGGCCAGTTGTGAGTACTGTTGTGACCTCATAGCCCATAGGAATGGCTATGAAAACTCTGCTGCCGCTCATAACCTATTGTTTCCTGACTAAGGCTATCACTAGCCCACAATTTGAATATTGACTGTAAGCTCCAAGCTCCAGCAGAGACTGAAGCCTCTTTATTCGGCGTAAGCGGCTTGAGCGTATGGAACCTGGCTCCTCAAGATTACCAGAATTCGATTTCGAACAGAATCGCAATGTAACTGAATATATAGGGTCATACGAAGATAATTATGGCTTAAATAAAAATATTCGGAGTCAAGCACGAACGAAAGCAAGCAAGTGCAATGAAAGCCTGTCGTAGACCAGTAGTAGAAATTAATATAGATCTTTCTTTAACAGTGAGAAAGAGAATACTGTAACTACTGTCCGATGAACATCTTACTGACCTAACAAATTCGCAAAGTTCTGTATGCTAAAGCATTAAGCATTATGATGAATACCGTGAGAAGACATTTATATATATAAAGCTCATAGGGCAAGAACTCTGCAATGCAATGTTATAGTGGCCAGAATACGCCTGGGATACAGAAGTATCTGGCAGTTTTCTCAAAGCGCAAGTGTCGCATACACTATGTGCCAACTTTGTGAGAGAGAAAATATGCATTTCATTGAAATTTATATTGTATAATGTCCCATACTGATTGACATTCGCTGCCCCTGGGTTGAGATATGCTGAACTCTAAATATTATCTGAATACTGGAACACTTGATGATATACTGCACTTGTACCCAAGACTGACTATGTATGCATCAGTTATCCAACATATGTGATGTACTTATAATTTGAGCTTGTAAAGGCACCTTAATCATTTTCTGTGTTTGAGTATTAATAACCAGCCCATCCTCCAGTTTTAGTAGTACTTATAGTGTCGATGAGGACCATAGTACATATACCGATGAACAACGCAATTAGAAAGTAGAAATCGGGTATTGGATTTGGACAAACAGGAAATTATTTTCTATTTATGTTGCAAAGACAAACTAAATTGCTAGGGCATTATAATCATCTATGGTTGAGTGCTCAATAACTCATTACACAGAATGACACCTAACAGATCTCCAACCCTGTCCATGGAGGACTGATTAAAATGTATATGCTGGTTATCATTGTAATGTCTGGCCACATCTGTTGTACAAAATAAATTTAAAAAATGCACAATCAACCACGCATTTACAATTAAACGTGCGCACACACACGCTCCCACTCTATCGTCTATAACTAATCAAAAACAAAATGAATCTGACTTTTAAATAACCTTGTAATAATCCAAACTAAATATTACCCCTTCAACCTCCCCCCCCCCCACCCCACACTTCTGATACCGGGCATCTCAGCCTTATTAATGTCTCCCGTGAGAACTGTATCAAAGGCTTTGCTAAAGCCCAATATATGTCACGAACCTTTCCATTTTTAACTTCTTGAAAAATGCCTGAAAATAATGATTGTAAATTTGTTACATTTGAGCGGCCCCTAGTAAAACTGTTTTACTAGGGGCCGTTATCTGCCCGGAATGCTATGCGTACTAGCGGCTTTACAAGAATGTAAAACGTCAATTCTCAGTACTCTAATAAACCCAATGTACCTTCTTGTATATAGTATTAGTATATTTTGGTAGCAGTCTTTCTTGTAAACATTTATTGTTGAATATGACCGAAAAGGTAAGATTAATAATTCTAACACGAATTTTCTCTTGTAAATAAATAAATAAATAAATAAATAAATAAATAAATAAATAAATAAATGTTCTGAACCCTTTATTAATTCTTTTAAGATCGAATTGCTTTTGCTATTATTCAAGCAGTTTTCCTACAATACATATCAAGGTAATTAAATTCAACGCGTTAAGTCTTAAAAAGGATGATACTAAAGCCCTGTTATCTTTAGCATAGAGTAACACCGTGCTTCCCCTAACTTGAATAGTGATATTCTACCTAGACTTACTAAAATGAAGTGATATTTCCCCCTATTCAATAAAAAAAATGATGCGGAATGGACAATTCCTATTTTTTTTTAAATTGATATAATAATATCTATTTTATAATACTAATATAATAAATAATAATATAATAAATGGATACCGCCAGTGCATTATTGTGGGTTCACCTATATACTACGCTTAAGCTAAACAATAATTATGCTACTTTCTGATTACTATACATCTTTTGTGTGTGGATAGGCGGCTAGGAGGATTACTCAGTAGACAAAATATTAAAGTTCTTGCGAGGTAGGATCAAGTATAACTTTTGGGGTTTACTGCTCATGCTGTGATATAAAAAATTGGTTTAATGAGAATTATATAAACTATATATGACTGCAGTATTTCTCCTTGTAAACTGATGTAAATATTGTATATTATTTAATAAAGAAAAACAATTCTTATATTGATTGATTGATAAACATTAAGCCACCCAGGAGGTGGCACGGGCATGAATAGCCCGTAAAATTCTTATATGTTACTACACTTCTGATATATTCTCTTAAATATGATAAGCAGCCACATCTACGCTTTTTATATAATACAAAATTTTATTATAAAAAATTTATAATAAATTTTATATTTCATTAATTTTTATTATTTTATAAGCTATTCTATTATTTTCTAATTGGACACAATATATTTTATCGTAAATGTTATTTCATATTTTACTATTTTAGTTTAGTTTTATATGTATTTATTTACTATTCTGTGAATCTTAGCTAATATGTAAGTTTTTTGTTCTATAAATGTTTGTATATTTTATGTTGAGATTTATTCAAATATGCTCAACTCCAAGAAGCCTAATGAACCATGTTTTTTTAAGTCCCACATAAAACCTATACTACTGTATCCTTTTCATTAATAGTGTTTCATATATTTACCCCGCGGTTGTCCTGCAGATATTTACCCCCACTATAGTCTTGCAGATATTCACCACCACAATCGTCTCTCAGATATTTACCCCACGATTGTCTTGCAGATATTTACTCCACGATCGTCTAGCAGATATTTACCCCACGATCGTCTTGCAGATATTTACCCCACGATCGTCTTGCAGATATTTACCCCACGATTGTCTTGCAGATATTTACCCCACGATTCTCTTGCAGATATTTACCCCGCGATCATCTGGCAGATATTTACCCCACGATCATCTTGCAGATATTTACCCTTCAATCGCCTTACAGATATTTGCGTTCTATTTTTCTAACGCCACAAAATTATCATTGCGTATTGTATTTTTAAATAAAAAACTTTTATATTAAATAATCGAAATAACGTTATATTACTAAATAATTTAAATAAAAGAAACAACATAGCGGGGATTGAACACCGACCTGCATGAAGCGAGACCGTCACTCTACCGTCCAGCCCAAGTGGTTGGACTATGAAATGTTATGAACTCATGAATGTTCGTGGCATATATGAACACTTGGCTCTTGCACACCGCCTGTCTTGCCCGGGATCTTGTCACTATTCTTACAGTTCAAATTACTACATAAAGATGTCCCCTATATGTGACTTATGTTAATAGGTTTAAGGCTTTAACAGCTATATCTCGATTTTAATATTAAATATCATCACTTATAAGATAATTGCGTTGAGAACTTCCAAGCTTACGAAAGCTGTTTCTTGAACAATCAGGTCATTAGCAATATGACGTCTTATTAAAACCATTAACTTTTGACGCGGATTCCGAACCATTTTTACGCTTTCCATCACTAACATAATCTTTTTGCACATATATTGCTGAACTACTCATAAAAACATGCTTACGTGGCTCGCCGGTTCGAAGCACAACGTCCCTCCCTCGCTTCGTCTCCGCTACTGCGCCGTGACGCGGATTTTGGAGGGACTTCGGCAGCGGCAGTACATTTTTATTATTCAAATATGTAATCATACTATTATCAATAGATTCAGAAGATGCATAACTTTGTAAAAAGAATATTGCTAAGAATAAACATTTTCATATGCATAATAATTAAGCTCAACATATAACTAATAATCTAAATATTTATGAAACATCTATGCCACACAAAATTAATTTAAACTCATTTAACGTCTCGGTACCTATATATTCTTAAAACTTGTTCCATAAAATTCCATAACAAATATTTTGCCAACAAAATATATATATATTTAAATATGCGACGCATAATGGACATTTACTATGAGTACATACATCTTCCGAAAACTTTGCGACAGTTAAGCAGTCATCAGCACATGTCGCCACGTAAACAAAGATGAAATTAGTTATTAGGCTGTAGTGTATATCAACAACAACTCTTATTACGGTCTAAACCATGCAGCTCTAATGTTTGGAGGACGAAAAGCATTGTATGGCAATGTAAATTATGTGCTATATAGAGCACATCTTATATAGTGGCGTAAACTATTGTCTTTGGTAACACTTAAAAAGTACAGTCCCTAGGTTTGGCGTCTTTTATATAATTATTTCTTTTGGTGTCTTTATTTTTCAAGTATTATTGTGAACTTCTACAACAAGTGACTTATTTTTTTTATAAATAAGTAATAAATTGTCTGTAGTGGAAAGTACTTTGTAAGATGTTAAAGAGAGTCAGGTCAAGTCACCCTCTTTTATAACTCGCTGATAATATCAGGCTACCTGTACTAGTCTTGTAAACTAGGCTACGTTCTCTTTGTACGTCCAATCTTTTTATGAAATACTCTCGAAAAGAGGCTCGAATCTTTTTATGGTATAGTAATATATAGTCAAACTGGCTTGGTGGTTTCTTTTGATGATTATAGGTACAGGGCATCATTTTTGGTTAGATATAATTAGTTATATAACTACTCATAAGTTACTACTCGCCCGTCACAACGAATTAGTTATATATAAATTGTTCGACGAAATGTCGAACAATGAAAATGGAAAGATTAAGTGATGTAGTGTTTCTTCACCCTCTAGATGATAGAATATAATTGCATAGAAAGAAAAATATTTAAAAAATAATAATATTCACAATGCTGTTGTGTTTAATGACATGTGTATTAGAGAAAAGCTGCTCGAAAGATATAATGTATATATATATATATATTATATATATATATATATATATATATATATATATATATATATATATATATATATATATATATATATATATATATATATATATACACGTGACTTCTTGCTTTATTAAATCAATATTTAAAACACTTTTGAAGCTGCAAGCTCATTGCCTCCAGGGATTAGAGCTGTGTGATATAAATGCACTGCAGAGTGATATGAATTTTTGTTAGTGCACCTCTCAGCAGACCTAGTGCAAAGACCAAGGACTAGATGCGTGCAAAGACCAAGGACTAGCTAATCACCTCGTTTTTTATTGACTAATCGTGCGTCAAACTCCTTCATCACTGTATATTATTCACAAAAACGTCTTATCATTTAATTTATCTGGTTATACATAGTATTAGGTCGTTAGTAAAGGCTAGGGTAATATAGATTAGAACAGGTTGGTATTCATTAAAGTAGGCCAGTCTGAGGCAGGCAGGGTTTATGTTACATTAAGTTTGGTTACATTTGGAGCGCGCGCAGTTTCCTCCCCATAACCATTTTCCCTATACAAATTAAAAATAGGATTTCCTGTTTTTATATAACACGGTTACATGGTTCTTAGCATATCGAAAATTGCATTTCTGCGAACTAATATTATTTGAACCATGTTAAACATTTATACCACAGATTTTCCGGGAATTTCTATTCTACAAAACATAATTTCATCAACATTCTAAACATTTATACCATAGGTATCTCACTATATCCTTCCAAATATATTTTTAACCATTACTGGTTATATTATCTTGACTGAGTAGGTTAATGTTGGCAGAAAATGTAATATGATGACTTGTGGTCACCATTTGTAAATATCACTATCCCTATTCAGTAAGAAGCCGGTTTGCCGAGCGGATAGCACGCTGGACTTGTGATCTTGTGGTCCTGGGTTCGATCCCAGGCGCCGGCGAGAAACAATGGGCAGAGTTTCTTTCACCCTATGCCCCTGTTACCTATCAGTAAAATAGGTACCTGGGTGTTAGTCAGCTGTCACGGGCTGCTTCCTGGGGGTGGAGGCCTGGTCGAGGACCGGGCCTCGGGGACAGTAAAGCCCCGAAATCATCTCAAGATAACCATCCCTGTCGGGTTTTTTTCTTTTCAAAGCCTAACTATGTTGGAAACAGACTCAAGATGTGCCAAACTATATGCAGTACAACCAAACCAAATACTTTGAGTCAGACCTAGCAATGCAAACTATTTTTTTTTTTGGTCTTCGTCAAGCCTACAAAATTCGAGTGTTAAGCGACATCGGGTACATATTCGCGGGGCGGAAATTATTTATAGGACATATTTGTAGATAGCGCCTGGAGTATGTGGCAACATCATGTGATAACAACGCCCGTCTCGGCTGGATTCACACATTATAAAGTTTTCATATAACCATATAAATGTTAAAAACGAGGTGTGGGGTCCAACTGAGCTTCCTGACAAAAAAAAATAATATTAAGAACAACATTTAATATCCTCAAATCACCTTTGTTATGTTAGACGAAATTATTAATATTAATTTGAATATTTACACACTGTATGACTGTGCCTGGAGTATACTGATGGATAAGTCAACTTTTGCTACACTGGAGGATCACCGTTTAAATACACCAAATTTTAATTGAATAATAAAAACTATGATTCTTCATACGAGAAGAATGTTCATTATATTAACATTGAACATGTTATGACGTAACACTGTTAACATAGTTAACAGTGTTACATCAGCCACACACGGCCAACGCAAAATAATAATAATATAAAACACTCAAATAACAGGAATGAGTGTTGGTAAAAAGTCCAATTAAACACTAGTCATGGTTTTTTACAGGTCACGGGACTTGGGTAATGTTCTATTGTGATCTATTCCCTTGTTTGATTGTTTGCGCTTAGTAAGCAGGATTATATTCACTACGGTTGTTGGTTGTTTGTTCATGAGAATAAATTCATGTAATTATATCAAAAGGTCAAATCGCCGCTCACAGCAGAAAGTTTGAATCTATTAAATACATTTATCCGTTGACTTTGAAGCTTATATTGTTCTGATCAAATTGTTGTGCATATATTCGTAATATGCCCCAGGCGCTTTAGAGTTTGGACTACGCTCATATTACTGCTATGTGTAGCGCTTTAATTACACAGTTTTCAGTAAGCCACATACGGTACGTGTAGTGGTTGTGGTGGTAGTGCAGGTGTGTGGTTGTAGTGGTGGTGGGTAGTGAGTGTGGTGGTAGTGGTAGTGCTGGTTTGTGATGGAAGTGTTGGTGTGTGGTGGTAGTGCTGGTGTGCAGTGGTTGTGGTGGTAGTGCTGGTGTGTAGTGATTGTGGGGATAGTGCTGATGTGTAGTGGTTGTGGTGGTAGTGATTGTGATGGTGTGGCAGTGCTGGTGGTGGAATGGTTGTGGTGGCGTGACTATGATGGTGGTTTTTCGTTGTGATGGTTTATGGTACTGGTTGATGGTGGCGGAGTGGTTATGATTGTTGTTTGTTGTAAAGTGTAGTTGGTCTAGTGACTATAGTTTGTGGTGGTAATATGGTACACATGAGGCTGCTGGTAATATGGTATACATGAGGCTGCTGGTAATATGGTATACATGAGGCTGCTGGTAATATGGTATACATGAGGCTGCTGGTAATATGGTATACATGAGGCTGCTGGTAATATGGTATACATGAGGCTGCTGGTAATATGGTATACATGAGGCTGCTGGTAATATGGTACACATGAGGCTGCTGGTAATATGGTATACATGAGACTGCTGGTAATATGGTATACATGAGGCTGCTGGTAATATGGTATACATGAGGCTGCTGGTAATATGGTATACATGAGGCTGCTGGTAATATGGTATACATGAGGCTGCTGGTAATATGGTATACATGAGGCTGCTGGTAATATGGTATACATGAGACTTGTGGTAATGCATATACCAGTAATCTATCTTACACATGCTCTTGCAATTGTTATGCATCTCACAATAACAAAGCGAAATGTTTTTGGCATCCACTGCTTTCTCAGTTAATTTGTTTCAACCATCTTAACTCTACTTGCAAAAGAGAACTGTGTATGTGTACTCACCTAGTTGTACTCACCTAGTTGTGCTTGCGGG
The DNA here is from genome assembly GCF_040958095.1 of Procambarus clarkii. Taxonomy (NCBI): domain Eukaryota; kingdom Metazoa; phylum Arthropoda; class Malacostraca; order Decapoda; family Cambaridae; genus Procambarus; species Procambarus clarkii. The sequence continues at coordinate 13,757,141 of NC_091174.1, forward strand.
GGTAGGGCTTTGGCTCTTTGGTCCCGCCTCTCAACCGTCAATCAACTGGATGTGTGTGTGTGTGTGTGTGTGTGTGTGTGTGTGTGTGTGTGTGTGTGTGTGTGTGTGTGTGTGTGTGTGTGTGTGTGTGTGGTAGAATGATATTTGTGTAGTATAAATGATAAGAGGAAAATAGTTCTTCAGTTCATTAAACATCTGACGATTAGAAGGGCGGGGCCCTAGAGCTAACAGTTTAATCCTGCAGGCACAAATAGTAAATACACACACACACACACACACACACACACACACACACACACACACACACACACACACACACACACACACACACACACACACACACACAGTATGCGGCCCCAGCACAGAGCCCGTACCTTGTCAAGCACAAGACGAAGCTGGAAAAAGTCCAAAGGTATGCTACTAGACTAGTCCCAGAACTAAGAGGCATGAGTTATGAGGAAAGGCTGCGGGAAATGCACCTTACGACACTGGAAGACAGAAGAGTAAAGGGGGACATGATCACAACCTACAAAATCCTCAGGGGAATCGACCGGGTAAACAAGGATGAACTATTCAACACTGGTGGGACGCGAACAAGGGGACACAGGTGGAAGCTGAGTACCCAAATGAGCCACAGAGACGTTAGAAAGAACTTTTTCAGTGTCAGAGTAGTTAGTAAATGGAATGCACTAGGAAGTGATGTCGTGGAGGCTGACTCCATACACAGTTTCAAATGTAGATATGATAGAGCCCAGTAGGGTCAGGAATCTGTGCACCAGTTGATTGACGGTTGAGAGGCGGGACCAAAGAGCCAAAGCTCAACCCCCGCAAGCACAATTAGGTGAGTACACACACACACACACACACACACACACACACACACACACACACACACACACACACACACACACACACACACACACACACACACACATGGAAGTTTAAGATAATGTTTAAATTTGTGATCCAGTGATATGGTTACCATATTGTCGTAATGGCTTTTTGACAGACGCTGTCACACGCGTTGGCTGCTTTATCGCCATCATGGCCGCCATATTTAAATGCCCAGAGCCGTAAACAAATGCAAATCATAGCATAGATTTTATATCAACAAAGTTTCGAAAAGCTTGCATTTGACTGTTGAAGTCAACAACGTGTGGTGGGGATGGTGGGGAAGTGGAGCAACTGAGGCAGGGACAACAGGAACACCACCGAGGGAGGGTGGAAGGAATGGGAAGGAAGGGAGTGAGAGCTGAAGGAAATGATTGATGGAGCAAATAATGGAAAGATATTCGTAGAAAGCCAGAGTCTAAAACAAACGGAAGACGCTCAAGTGGGAGCAGATATAAGACAGCGAGGCGGGACTGTAGTGGACACACACACACACACACACACACACACACACACACACACACACACACACACACACACACACACACACACACACACACACACACGCACACACACACACACACACACACACACATACAACGGGCGCTGGTGGCTGAATGGACAGCACGCTGGACACGTAATCCTGTGGACCGGGGTTCGATTCCCGGACTACGCAGAGACAAATAGGCAGAGTTTCTTTCACCCTGATGCCCCTGTTACCTAGCAGTAAATAGGTACTTGGGAGTTAAACAGCTGTTACGGACTGCTTCCTGGGGTGTATGTGTGTGGGGGGGCGGAATAGATAGTTAACAGTTAGTAACAGATGATTGATTGACAGTTGAGAGGCGGGCCGAAAGAGCAGAGCTCAACCCCCGCAAGCACAACTAGATGAATACAAGGGAACATCCCAGGCAGAGTGAGACGTATGGGCGAGTCTCCTTACACCCATTGCCTCTGTTCACCTAGCAGTAATTAAGAACATGGATGTTAGTCGACTGTTGTGGGTGGCATCTTAGGGGATGGTCAAATGCTGCATATATCCCAGGTATATCCCAGGAAATACTCGAACTTCCCACAAGCGCCGCAAGGCTACAGTGAAATATGCCGCAAGATAAAGAAATTAGCGCCGCAAGGTCACTGCAGCGAGTGGGCCGGAAAGTCCAAAAAAAGTCCATAAAAGGGTTCACGCCCAAACAAAGTAACTACTACACACACTTAAGCTATGATAAAAGACTAGGAGAACTGGAAGATACCTCACTGGAGGCCAGGAGAGATAGGGGGGATACGATAACATAAGATTCTCTGGGAAATTGATAAGGCAGACAAAGCAGAATTGTTCAAAGCTGGGAACAGCAGAACGAGGGGACATAGATGGTAACTCGAGACGCAAATGAGTCACAAACATGTCAGAAAGAACATATTCAGTGTCAGAGTTGTCATTAAATGGAACAGGTAAGACACACAAGTCGTTGAAACTAATCCGATTCAAAGTTTTTAATGTAAATATGATAAAAGCGTTAGAAATAAGTCATTACATTAATGTAAGAACGTTGGGACGGCGGGACTTGGAGCCTAGCTCGACCCTGCAAGCACATGTGTGTCAGTACACACACTATAATTAGAAGATAAACTACTCCCAAAATCGAATAAAGAGCGCGGCGTAACTAAGCATGTGCGCGCCTCTCCGATATTCATACATACATTACAAGCAACTACAAGAACACAATTACTCAAGTGTTAAACAGCCGCGAATGCAGTTACAGAGAGCATCTCTCGCCTCACTAATGTTTCACATTTGGCCCAGTCCTATTTTTAGCGCCTCAACACGGGTCTGGGAACAGGAGCCTCGCTGCTAAATGCTACCTATATATACAAGTTGTGGCGCCGTTTGACAAGGCTGACACGGTCTCGCTAGCGCTGATATTGGTCTCAGATATTGGTCTCTATTTGCCACCGCGGACACCAGCTGATAACAGTGGTAATAGTTGCGGGTGTCGATACCACCTGACACGCTCTTAAGAAAACACTTGATGCACAGAACACGCCTAAATATATTCCGTTTCATGGTGCGGCTTCTTTGGAAATAACAGACAATAGTTACTTTGTGGGCGTGATATACCACCAGCCAGTGGTGGGCCAGCACAACACACTGGGTCCCATATAACACCAGCCAGTGGTGGGCCAGCACAACTCACTGGGTCCCATATAACACCAGCCAGTGGTGGACCAGCACAACACACTGGGTCCCATATAACACCAGCCAGTGGTGGGCCAGCACAACACAACTGGGTCCCATATACCACCAGCCAGTGGTGGGCCAGCACAACACACTGGGTCCCATATACCACCAGCCAGTGGTGGGCCAGCACAACACACTGGGTCCCATATAACACCAGCCAGTGGTGGACCAGCACAACACACTGGGTCCCATATAACACCAGCCAGTGGTGGGGCAGCACAACACACTGGGTCCCATATACCACCAGCCAGTGGTGGGGCAGCACAACACACTGGGTCCCATATAACACCAGTCAGTGGTGGGCCAGCACAACACACTGGGTCCCATATACCACCAGCCAGTGGTGGGGCAGCACAACACACTGGGTCCCATATAACACCAGCCAGTGGTGGACCAGCACAACACACTGGGTCCCATATAACACCAGCCAGTGGTGGGGCAGCACAACACACTGGGTCCCATATACCACCAGCCAGTGGTGGGGCAGCACAACACACTGGGTCCCATATACCACCAGCCAGTGGTGGGCCAGCACAACACACTGGGTCCCATATAACACCAGCCAGTGGTGGACCAGCACAACACACTGGGTCCCATATAACACCAGCCAGTGGTGGGGCAGCACAACACACCGGGTCCCATATAACACCAGCCAGTGGTGGACCAGCACAACACACTGGGTCCCATATAACACCAGTCAGTGGTGGGCCAGCACAACACACTGGGTCCCATATACCACCAGCCAGTGGTGGGGCAGCACAACACACTGGGTCCCATATAACACCAGCCAGTGGTGGACCAGCACAACACACTGGGTCCCATATAACACCAGCCAGTGGTGGGGCAGCACAACACACTGGGTCCCATATAACACCAGTCAGTGGTGGGCCAGCACAACACACTGGGTCCCATATAACACCAGCCAGTGGTGGACCAGCACAACACACTGGGTCCCATATAACACCAGCCAGTGGTGGGGCAGCACAACACACTGGGTCCCATATAACACCAGCCAGTGGTGGACCAGCACAACACACTGGGTCCCATATAACACCAGTCAGTGGTGGGCCAGCACAACACACTGGGTCCCATATAACACCAGCCAGTGGTGGACCAGCACAACACACTGGGTCCCATATATCACCAGCCAGTGGTGGGGCAGCACAACACACTGGGTCCCATATAACACCAGCCAGTGGTGGACCAGCACAACACACTGGGTCCCATATAACACCAGTCAGTGGTGGGCCAGCACAACACACTGGGTCCCATATACCACCAGCCAGTGGTGGGGCAGCACAACACACTGGGTCCCATATAACACCAGCCAGTGGTGGACCAGCACAACACACTGGGTCCCATATAACACCAGTCAGTGGTGGGCCAGCACAACACACTGGGTCCCATATAACACCAGCCAGTGGTGGACCAGCACAACACACTGGGTCCCATATAACACCAGCCAGTGGTGGACCAGCACAACTCACTGGGTCCCATATAACACCAGCCAGTGGTGGACCAGCACAACACACTGGGTCCCATATAACACCAGCCAGTGGTGGGCCAGCACAACACACGGGGTCCCATATAACACCAGCCAGTGGTGGGCCAGCACAACACACGGGGTCCCATATAACACCAGCCAGTGGTGGACCAGCACAACACACTGGGTCCCATATAACACCAGCCAGTGGTGGACCAGCACAACACACTGGGTCCCATATAACACCAGTCAGTGGTGGGCCAGCACAACACACTGGGTCCCATATAACACCAGCCAGTGGTGGGCCAGCACAACACACTGGGTCCCATATAACACCAGCCAGTGGTGGACCAGCACAACACACTGGGTCCCATATAACACCAGCCAGTGGTGGGGCAGCACAACACACTGGGTCCCATATACCACCAGCCAGTGGTGGGGCAGCACAACACACTGGGTCCCATATACCACCAGTCAGTGGTGGGCCAGCACAACACACTGGGTCCCATATACCACCAGCCAGTGGTGGGCCAGCACAACACACTGGGTCCCATATAACACCAGCCAGTGGTGGACCAGCACAACACACTGGGTCCCATATAACACCAGACGTGTTGCATCCCATACAGTACCCCACCCGGGGTGGCGGGGTACAGTGGTGAACATAGTTACAGTTACGGTGTAACTGGGCGGGAGAGGGTTGTCTCCAGAGCAAGTGAGGCGGGCCGGAAGGTGGTGTTGGGGTCCACCTGGACCACAAGTTCACCCTCCACACCAGAGGAAAGTCACCATTAAGGATACCTTATAAACACAGCTCCTGACGGACGGAGGAAAGAAAAATGTATGTTGAGTAGGATCATACTGGTGTCTGGACTTTAAGAGGCAGCTACGAGCCTTCCTCATAATAAGGACATTGTTGTCAGAAGACCCCATACAGCCCTACTATAAGTCATCCTCAAAATCGATGAATATGTTGAGATGATGAACTTCATCCTCTATGATCAAACTAAATTCCATAGGTTCACGAGGGATACTACTGTCAAGATGAATATCACAGTTAACATTCGTTGAAACTGTTACTGCTAAAAGATCTTGACTGCCCTTACCGTAAGCTATTGAAGAGTACAAGCTTGATTACTTTAAGAGTGTTATCAACACCCACAAGTCTATGAACCGGCCTCCTGGTGCTACCATGCACCAGACACCACACCCACCTGGTGCTATCATGCGCCAAACACCACACCCGCCTGGTGCTATCATGCGCCAGACACCACACCCGCCTGGTGCTACCATGCACCAGACACCACACCTGCCTGGTGCTACCATGCACCAGACACCACACCCGCCTGGTGCTATCATGCGCCAGACACCACACCCGCCTGGTGCTACCATGCACCAGACACCACACCTGCCTGGTGCTACCATGCACCAGACACCACCCCTGCCTGGCGCTATCATGCACCAGACACCACACCGGCCTGGTGCTATCATGCGCCAGACACCACACCTGCCTGGTGCTATCATGCACCAGACACCACACCCGCCTGGTGCTATCATGCACCAGACACCACACCCGCCTGGTGCTATCATGCACCAGACACCACACCCGCCTGGTGCTACCATGCACCAGACACCACACCTGCCTGGTGCTATCATGCACCAGACACCACACCCGCCTGGTGCTATCATGCACCAGACACCACACCCGCCTGGTGCTACCATGCGCCAGACACCACACCCGCCTGGTGCTACCATGCGCCAGACACCACACCCGCCTGGTGCTATCATGCACCAGATACCACACCCGCCTGGTGCTACCATGCACCAGACACCACACCCGCCTGGTGCTACCATGCGCCAGACACCACACCCGCCTGGTGCTATCATGCACCAGACACCACACCCGCCTGGTGCTATCATGCACCAGACACCACACCCGCCTGGTGCTACCATGCGCCAGACACCACACCCGCCTGGTGCTACCATGCGCCAGACACCACACCCGCCTGGTGCTACCATGCACCAGACACCACACCTGCCTGGTGCTACCATGCGCCAGACACCACACCCGCCTGGTGCTACCATGCGCCAGACACCACACCCGCCTGGTGCTACCATGCGCCAGATACCACACCCGCCTGGTGCTACCATGCGCCAGACACCACACCCGCCTGGTGCTACCATGCACCAGACACCACACCCGCCTGGTGCTATCATGCACCAGACACCACACCCGCCTGGTGCTATCATGCACCAGACATCACACCCGCCTGGTGCTACCATGCGCCAGACACCACACCCGCCTGGTGCTACCATGCACCAGACACCACACCCGCCTGGTGCTATCATGCGCCAGACACCACACCCGCATGGTGCTACCATGCACCAGACACCACACCCGCCTGGTGCTATCATGCACCAGACACCACACCCGCCTGGTGCTACCATGCACCAGACACCACACCCGCCTGGTGCTATCATGCGCCAGACACCACACCCGCCTGGTGCTACCATGCACCAGACACCACACCCGCCTGGTGCTACCATGCGCCAGACACCACACCTGCCTGGTGCTACCATGCGCCAGACACCACACCTCCCTGGTGCTACCATGCGCCAGACACCACACCTGCCTGGTGCTACCATGCGCCAGACACCACATCTCCCTGGTGCTACCATGCGCCAGACACCACACCTCCCTGGTGCTACCATGCGCCAGACACCACACCTCCCTGGTGCTACCATGCGCCAGACACCACACCTCCCTGGTGCTACCATGCGCCAGACACCACACCCGCCTGGTGCTACCATGCGCCAGACACCACACCCGCCTGGTGCTTCCATGCGCCAGACACCACACCCGCCTGGTGCTACCATGCGCCAGACACCACACCCGCCAGGTGCTACCATGCACCAGACACCACACCCGCCTGGTGCTACCATGCACCAGACACCACACCCGCCTGGTGCTATTATGCGCCAGACACCACACCCGCCTGGTGCTACCATGCACCAGACACCACACCCGCCTGGTGCTACCATGCACCAGACACCACACCCGCCTGGTGCTATCATGCGCCAGACACCACACCTGCCTGGTGCTATCATGCGCCAGACACCACACCCGCCTGGTGCTACCATGCGCCAGACACCACACCCGCCTGGTGCTATCATGCGCCAGACACCACACCTGCCTGGTGCTATCATGCGCCAGACACCACACCCGCCTGGTGCTATCATGCACCAGACACCACACCCGCCTGGTGCTATCATGCGCCAGACACCACACCTGCCTGGTGCTATCATGCGCCAGACACCACACCCGCCTGGTGCTACCATGCGCCAGACACCACACCCGCCTGGTGCTATCATGCACCAGACACCACACCTGCCTGGTGCTACCATGCGCCAGACACCACACCCGCCTGGTGCTACCATGCGCCAGACACCACACCCGCCTGGTGCTATCATGCACCAGACACCACACCCGCCTGGTGATACCATGCGCCAGACACCACACCCGCCTGGTGCTACCATGCGCCAGACACCACACCCGCCTGGTGCTATCATGCACCAGACACCACACCCGCCTGGTGATACCATGCGCCAGACACCACACCCGCCTGGTGCTACCATGCGCCAGACACCACACCCGCCTGGTGCTACCATGCGCCAGACACCACACCCGCCTGGTGCTATCATGCACCAGACACCACACCCGCCTGGTGCTACCATGCGCCAGACACCACACCCGCCTGGTGCTATCATGCACCAGACACCACACCCGCCTGGTGCTACCATGCGCCAGACACCACACCCGCCTGGTGCTACCATGCGCCAGACACCACACCCGCCTGGTGCTATCATGCGCCAGACACCACACCCGCCTGGTGCTACCATGCGCCAGACACCACACCCGCCTGGTGCTATCATGCACCAGACACCACACCTGCCTGGTGCTACCATGCGCCAGACACCACACCCGCCTGGTGCTACCATGCGCCAGACACCACACCCGCCTGGTGCTATCATGCACCAGACACCACACCCGCCTGGTGATACCATGCGCCAGACACCACACCCGCCTGGTGCTACCATGCGCCAGACACCACACCCGCCTGGTGCTATCATGCACCAGACACCACACCCGCCTGGTGATACCATGCGCCAGACACCACACCCGCCTGGTGCTACCATGCGCCAGACACCACACCCGCCTGGTGCTACCATGCGCCAGACACCACACCCGCCTGGTGCTATCATGCACCAGACACCACACCCGCCTGGTGCTACCATGCGCCAGACACCACACCCGCCTGGTGCTATCATGCACCAGACACCACACCCGCCTGGTGCTACCATGCGCCAGACACCACACCCGCCTGGTGCTATCATGCACCAGACACCACACCCGCCTGGTGCTATCATGCGCCAGACACCACACCCGCCTGGTGCTACCATGCGCCAGACACCACACCCGCCTGGTGCTACCATGCACCAGACACCACACCCGCCTGGTGCTATCATGCGCCAGACACCACACCCGCCTCTATACTGGCTAGGCAACTCCCAACACTTGTGACTCTAAACGGGTCACTCACAGCCACTATTATTTCTCCCAAGGAATGTGTGGAATAGTTACGAGGTTGACAGTGTCTAGTGCGAGATCATAGCTGGATGGTGAGTCTCTTCACCGTCGCTACTATCCATCACAATTATTAAATTGACAAGCTTCAAAACAATTTAAATTTAGAGTTTCTCACCGCAGATACTCAGTTTTATGTGCTCAAATATCTAATGCTTTATTCATACATTTATCTGAAAATACTTAATTGATTGGGAGGGTTCATCTTCCTACTCTAACTGTAAGAACATTTTAAATCAAAAATTTATTGAATGACTTTAAAACATATTATTAATACATCACAAATGCTAGCAATGGATTGATTGTTGGTCCCGGAGGCGGCTAGTTTACTGTGCACCCCTAGACCCATCCTGTAAATGGAAGCTCACTAAAAGCTTAAAGATGTCATACACTCTTCGTCCTTTTTTATTACTTTATTTAAGTTGATTTTAGTAAGAAGATTACTGGACAGCTACTCCACTCTCTCCTTTTTCTTGTCTAGTCCATGCCATGTGCTTATTGGCCTTACAGTAGACAAGTTTGGTCTAGCCTACAGTGACTCCTCTACACCGACAGTTTCCGTGTCAACAGGTCCCAGCCGGTTCCCTGAAGGTGTCCTCTATAGTCACTTTATACATTCCCGAGATTCTTATATACTGTTGTCATGTGTCCTCAAGTTGGTCTCTACAAGTATTGTGAAGTTCCGCTCCCTCATCCTCTCACAGTGTACTCCTCACAGCTCTGGTGTCAGCCTCTGTGCATACCTCTGTCGTTTTTAAAAGTTTGATTTTAAATTTCTTTAAATGGAGGCTGTAGGTTTGGGCGGCATAGGCCGGTATGGGACTCCTTAGGCTCTGTAAAGAATCCTGAAGGTCTCATTCTCTAGGCTTCTTAATGTTCTTCTTATATTTGCCAGTTTGTCTTAAGCTGATGGTATGGTGCAACATAGTCTTCCCGGCTTGGTGCAGTCTTTGATAATTACTTAAGCTGGTGCTGGTATGCTATTTATATGACCCTCCTGTGCCAGGAACGAACACACTCGCAAGAAGAATCCAGGTCATGGCTATACAAGATATACATATTCATATGTAATATTTTTAGATTCAGAGGTCAGAACACTGTGCCAAGGACCACAATGGGAAAGCTGCGCCATAGATAACCGACTTTCACGACCTGTGCAACAGACAGGTTATGAACGATGCTCGTCTGAGCTGTCCATCATAATACTTTCCTCCTACTTAAGAATTCAAGACGGTTCTGGAGGGACTTCACCTCGTTCTGTCGTTCTCGAGTGCTTCGATTTGGTATTCCTGTTGGAATTTTTCCGTATCATGGATGCAATTTTCTGCACGTGGATGTCGAGGTGGAATATTTTAATAATATTTTTGGTGTTGAATTTATTTGTGCGTGTTGCTATGATAGTATGCTGTTTGGTTGTTGTGTTGCGTCCCGGGGAGCTTTGTTTGTTGTGTTGCGTCCCGGGGAGCCTTGTTTGTTGGGCTGTTGTGTTGCGTCCCGGGGAGCCTTGTTTGTTGTGTTGCGTCCCGGGGAGCCTTGTTTGTTGGGCTGTTGTGTTGCGTCCCGGGGAGCCTTGTTTGTTGTGTTGCGTCCCGGGGAGCCTTGTTTGTTGTGTTGCGTCCCGGGGAGCTTTGTTTGTTGTGTTGCGTCCCGGGGAGCCTTGTGTGTTGGGCTGTTGTGTTGCGTCCCGGGGAGCCTTGTGTGTTGTGTTGCGTCCCGGGGAGCCTTGTGTGTTGTGTTGCGTCCCGGGGAGCCTTGTTTGTTGTGTTGCGTCCCGGGGAGCCTTGTTTGTTGTGTTGCGTCCCGGGGAGCCTTGTGTGTTGGGCTGTTGTGTTGCGTCCCGGGGAGCCTTGTGTGTTGTGTTGCGTCCCGGGGAGCCTTGTGTGTTGTGTTGCGTCCCGGGGAGCCTTGTGTGTTGTGTTGCGTCCCGGGGAGCCTTGTGTGTTGGGCTGTTGTGTTGCGTCCCGGGGAGCCTTGTTTGTTGTGTTGCGTCCCGGGGAGCCTTGTTTGTTGTGTTGCGTCCCGGGGAGCCTTGTGTGTTGTGTTGCGTCCCGGGGAGCCTTGTGTGTTGGGCTGTTGTGTTGCGTCCCGGGGAGCCTTGTTTGTTGTGTTTCGTCCCGGGGAGCCTTGTTTGTTGTGTTGCGTCCCGGGGAGCCTTGTGTGTTGTGTTGCGTCCCGGGGAGCCTTGTGTGTTGTGTTGCGTCCCGGGGAGCCTTGTGTGTTGGGCTGTTGTGTTGCGTCCCGGGGAGCCTTGTGTGTTGGGCTGTTGTGTTGCGTCCCGGGGAGCCTTGTTTGTTGTGTTGCGTCCCGGGGAGCCTTGTTTGTTGTGTTGCGTCCCGGGGAGCCTTGTGTGTTGTGTTGCGTCCCGGGGAGCCTTGTGTGTTGTGTTGCGTCCCGGGGAGCCTTGTGTGTTGGGCTGTTGTGTTGCGACCCGGGGAGCCTTGTGTGTTGTGTTGCGTCCCGGGGAGCCTTGTTTGTTGTGTTGCGTCCCGGGGAGCCTTGTTTGTTGTGTTGCGTCCCGGGGAGCCTTGTGTGTTGGGTTGTTGTGTTGCGTCCCGAGAAATCTGACGACGAGTTTTGGCCTTAGGTAGAGTGTACGTCAAAAGACAGGTAGAGTAAGGTAGAGTGTACGTCAAAAGACAGGTAGAGTAAGGTAGAGTGTACGTCAAAAGACAGGTAGAGTAAGGTAGAGTGTACGTCAAAAGACAGGTAGAGTAAGGTAGAGCGTACGTCAAAAGACAGGTAGAGTAAGGTAGAGTGTACGTCAAAAGACAGGTAGAGTAAGGTAGAATATACGTCAAAAGACAGGTAGAGTAAGGTAGAGTGTACGTCAAAAGACAGGTAGAGTAAGGTAGAATATACGTCAAGACAGGTAGAGTAAGGTAGAGTATACGTCAAAAGACAGGTAGAGTAAGGTAGAGTATACGTCAAAAGACAGGTAGAGTAAGGTAGACTATACGTCAAAAGACAGGTAGAGTAAGGTAGACTATACGTCAAAAGACAGGTAGAGTAAGGTAGAAGTAAATTTGTGTATTTATGTTTAGATTAGCATTTAGATTAGCTGAAGTTAGATTAGCATTTTAAAAACATTACAATCACCTTCTGTGGTTGATTGTTCAATAAATCACTGAACTATATGTTTAACACATCTCTAACACTGTCCATGGAGGACAGAAGAAAATGTATATATGTTGGTTAGCATTGTAAATGTGTGGCCACGTCTGTGGTAGACCAAAACACTTCTTACTTATCGGTGTATGCGAGGGAGTGAGGTGTTGCTCTGTATGCTGCCCGTCCTCCCCACCGTTCACAACGTCTCTAACCTGATGTACAAAATTGCCCCAACCTAACCTTATCGAGAACCCACGAATAGAAAATGGAACATTACGTCAGTTTTGCGAGCCGCTATGCTTTTTATTACATTAGTTTGTTATGTATTAAGGGGTCAAAATGTGATATACAGTTCAAGAGGACGGGTTGCCTGCTAGCCTTTTTTGTACACGTTCGAATTCTTTGTCAACTGTGGCATTAGAGTTGTGGATGGAGGTGGCTTCCACAACTTCTTTCATTGCATTCCTTTTGTTGACCAGCCAGACTGGGCACGAGTATTTCTTCGATTGACTTGCGTTTCCAGCTTCCATTTATATTCTCCTGTCCTATTTTATCTCAATTTAAAGTGGCTGTCACGACTTTTACTTTTTGTAAAGCCATGCTGATGTTTCACTTTAGAGTTGACCCTCTCCGCGTGCACCATCACGCTCAACCTGATTACTTTGTTCAACACTTTACAATACACATTACAGCACGAATACTTGTTAGTAACACTGACCTGTAATTTAATGTCCCCCGTCTGTCCTCTTGTCTTATATTGGCACGATGCGTGACTTTTTCCAGAATTCTAGATTTCCTGTCTCAATGGTTTTATTAAACAATTTAGGTGGCAGATAAGAAAGCTCTACTGCAGCCTCCTTCCACAGCCATGGCGGGAATAAGTCTGGCGATGTTGATTTTTTGTTCCTTCATTTTTTTTTTACCAATTCTACAGCGACTACAATGTCATCCATTGTTTCTTCCAACTTTTTATCTCGTAGTCATGGTCTCATCATTAGTTCTATTGTAAAAACATAAAATGTTTTGTTGAGCTCCTCACATACCTCCTTATCTTTTTCTGTGAGAATTCCCTCTTTTGTCTTTAACCTGATTATGAGGTCTCACTTTTGTTTTTCTCCTTACTTGACTATAGAACAGCTTTGGTTGGTTTTTAGATTTTGACACTAATTATCAAATTTCCTCTCAGCTTCTTTCCTGACTCCTTTCTGCTTTCCTTATGTGCCTCTCTATTGCCGTCCGGTCATACTTCTTTGTACTTTTCCCGGCACTTTTAGTCCTCTCTCTCTCTTAAGCTTCCGGGCATTGTCTGATGAACCAGGGGCTTGCTTCACTTTCTCCTCCACCTCCTTCTTGTGTGTTATCTGCTTCGTGGTGTCTGAAAAGTTCTGAGCTCTAAATTCCATCATTTTATATGCTGACTTCCCTTCCAGTTCTCTCTCTCTCTTCCATTGTTCTTTACACAGAAAATCCCTCACTTTACTGTAGTCGCCACGCCTGTAATCTCTCACCTTCCTCAACATGTTTCTTTGTCTAAGTTCTTCAGCTCCAGTATGTACTCAAGTACGGTAAATGCATTGGTCGCGAGCCCCTAGAGGCATCTCATGTTCTATCTTGTCAACATCCGCCCGACTTTGTAAAAGTGGCAGGTCTAGTGTGGGTGGTGGGTCTTCTCCTCTTACTCTTGTTGCTTTGGTAATTTGCTGCTTTAAGAGGTGTTTATCCACCAACTCCACCAATTTTGCTCTCCATGTTTCATCACCCACGGGTGTGTGTGTGTGGGGGGGGGGGGGTCTTATTTATCACTTATATTTATCTGTGGTTATAATTCCTTAGTATTAGACATTTAGCTCTTGATCCTCCTCTTGCTACTGTGGCTGCTTTTTCTCCAGGCTTTTGTTTGGTGAGGTATTGTAAATCGCTGCCTCCACACTCTCCATTTCTGCCACTGCTGCTATTGCTAGTATGTGCTCTTGCAGGTCGATTTCTTCCGGTAATTGCATTTCTTCAACGCTCGGGTGCAGCTGTAACAACTGGGCTACACCACTTCCTGTTCGCCTCCTTCTCCTTCTATTACTTGGCGTCCTTCTGCCAAGATTTCATTTCCTATAAGGTTTCGTTGCTATTCGTTTCCGTTATCATTACAATGTGCGGATGTTCTTCAGTTGCGCTTTACCGTAACTCTATTCCTTTATTTGTAATTCCATCTGCATTTGTGTAGACAACTTTCATGCTGCTCATAACAACTGGGTTGTTTTCGTTCTTCCTAAGAGGCAGTTGTTGGTGTTGCTGCAGGTCCACTTCTAATGTGGCAAGAGTGAAGGATGATCTAGTCACTGCTATCCTGGTATAGGTCACTTCTATCCTGGTATGGGTCACTGCAATCCTGGTATGGGTAACTTCTATCCTGGTATGGGTCACTTCTATCCTGGTATGGGTCACTGCTATCCTGGTATGGGTCACTTCTATCCTGGTATGGGTCACTTCTATCCTGGTATGGGTCACTTCTATCCTGGTATGGGTCACTTCTATCCTGGTATGGGTAACTTCTATCCTGGTATGGGTCACTTCTATCCTGGTATGGGTCACTTCTATCCTGGTATGGGTCACTGCTATCCTGGTATGGATCACTTCTATCCTGGTATGGGTCACTGCTATCCTGGTATGGGTCACTTCTAACCTGGTATGGGGCACTCTTAAGCTGGCCACCCACACTATTTCTCTCTGTAGTACCCTCTCTGTGTTGTGGGTGTGTTGTATGGTGGGTGTATAGTGTTGGGGTTGTGTTGTATTGTGGGTGTATAGTGTTGTGGGTGTATTGTATTGTGGGTGTATAGTGTTGAGGTTGTGTTGTATTGTGGGTGTATAGTGTTGTGAGTGTGTTGTATTGTGGGTGTATAGTGTTGTGGTTGTATTGTATTGTGGGTGTATAGTGTTGTGGGTGTATTGTATGGTGGGTGTATAGTGTTGGGGTTGTGTTGTATTGTGGGTGTATAGTGTTGTGAGTGTGTTGTATAGTGAGTGTATAGTGTTGTGGGTGTGTTGTATTGTGGGTATATAGTGTTGTGAGTGTATAGTATGGTGGGTGTATAGTGTTGTGGGTGTATAGTATGGTGGGTGTATAGTGTTGTGGGTGTATACTATGGTGGGTGTATAGTGTTGTGGGTGTATAGTATGGTGGGTGTATAGTATTGTGGGTGTATAGTATGGGGGGTGTATAGTGTTGTGGGTGTATAGTATGGCGGGTGTATAGTGTTGTGGGTGGACAGTATGGTGGGTGTATAGTGTTGTGGGTGTATAGTATGGTGGGTGTATAGTGTTGTGGGTGTATAGTATGACGAGTGTACAGTATGGTGGGTGTACAGTATAGTGGGTGTACAGTATAGTGAGTGTACAGTATAGTGAGTGTACAGTATAGTGAGTGTACAGTATGGTGAGTGTACAGTATAGTGAGTGTACAGTATGGTGGGTGTACAGTATAGTGGGTGTACAGTATAGTGAGTGTACAGTATAGTGAGTGTACAGTATAGTGAGTGTACAGTATAGTGGGTATACAGTATGGTGAGTGTACAGTATGGTGAGTGTACAGTATAGTGAGTGTACAGTATGGTGGGTGTACAGTATAGTGAGTGTACAGTATGGTGAGTGTACAGTATAGTGAGTGTACAGTATGGTGAGTACAGTATAGTGAGTGTACAGTATAGTGAGTGTACAGTATAGTGGGTGTACAGTATAGTGAGTGTAGAGTATGGTGAGTACAGTATAGTGAGTGTACAGTATGGTGGGTGTACAGTATAGTGAGTGTACAGTATGGTGAGTGTACAGTATAGTGAGTGTACAGTATGGTGGGTGTACAGTATAGTGAGTGTACAGTATGGTGAGTGTACAGTATAGTGAGTGTACATTATGGTGAGTGTACAGTATAGTGAGTGTACAGTATAGTGAGTGTACAATATAGTGAGTGTACAGTATGGTGAGTACAGTATAGTGAGTGTACAGTATAGTGAGTGTACAGTATAGTGAGTGTACAGTATGGTGAGTGTACAGTATAGTGAGTGTACAGTATGGTGAGTGTACAGTATGGTGAGTGTACAGTATAGTGAGTGTACAGTATAGTGAGTGTACAGTATGGTGAGTGTACAGTATAGTGAGTGCACAGTATAGTGAGTGTACAGTATAGTGGGTATACAACACTGTGCTGGCCTCGACTGATTGTGTTACAGCAAGACCTTGTATACCCGTAGTGTTACACACCCGAAATTCTATACGTGTCTATTTTTAAAACAACAACACACCAGCAACACATATTTCTCTTTTCACAGGCAGCCAGGCATTCATACAGCGCATACTGTATTGTTCACATGTATTTGGTATTGATGTGCTCCTCACTTTTGGTCCGTTGCATCATTTATTGACTCAATTTTGAATTGGTATTTTGTATACTTCTAGTCCTTTAATTTTGCAGTTTTACTTATTGATTTATTTTGTTATACAGTTGTATATTTTATTGTTATACAGCTGTATATTATTTTGCTATACAGCTGTATATTATATTGCTATACAGCTGTATATTACATTGTTATACAGTTGTATATTTTATTGTTATACAGCTGTATATTATATTGCTATACAGCTGTATATTATATTGTTATACAGCTGTATATTATATTGTTATACAGCTGTATATTATATTGCTATACAGCTGTATATTATATTGTTATACAGCTGTATATTATATTGCTATACAGCTGTATATTATATTGCTATACAGCTGTATATTATATTGTTATACAGCTGTATATTATATTGCTATACAGCTGTATATTATATTGTTATACAGCTGTATATTATATTGTTATACAGCTGTATATTATATTGCTATACAGCTGTATATTATATTGTTATACAGCTGTATATTATATTGTTATACAGCTGTATATTATATTGCTATACAGCTGTATATTTTATTGTTATACAGCTGTATATTATATTGTTATACAGCTGTATATTATATTGCTATACAGCTGTATATTATATTGTTATACAGCTGTATATTATATTGTTACACTGCTCACTATTGTATTTATTTTTTCTGTTTTGCTTTCTATATTGCCCGGTTGTGTTTTCGTGTATTTCATTTATGTATTTTTTTGTTTGTAACACTGCTGTATTTATTTGTTGTATTGATACACTTTTGTACCGTTTTGTATTTTGCTTTCGTCTGCTACTGTATTTAAAATTGTTGTTTTGTATTGCTGTATTTTATTTTTCTGTATATTATTCTGTTGTATACAGCTGTATACTTTTAACCTATACAGATGTATATTTTGGCTGCATACATCTATATGTTATTTTAAAACTGAATAGCAGTATATTATCCTGCCGTGCTGTTGTATAATATCCTACACTACTGTTGTGTATTATCCTGCCGTGCTGTTGTATAATATCCTTCTCTACTGTTGTGTATTATCCTGCCGTACTGTTGTGTATTATCCTGCCGTACTGTTGTATAATATCCTACACTACTGTTGTGTATTATCCTGCCGTGCTGTTGTATAATATCCTTCACTACTGTTGTGTATTATCCTGCCGTGCTGTTGTATAATATCCTTCACTACTGTTGTGTATTATCCTGCCGTGCTGTTGTATAATATCCTACACTACTGTTGTGTATTATCCTGCCGTGCTGTTGTATAATATCCTACACTACTGTTGTGTATTATCCTGCCGTGCTGTTGTATAATATCCTACAATACTGTAGTGAATATTATATACGGATATATTATTATGGTGGAGCTGCCTGGCGTACTCACACTCCCTAATCACATACAAGTCGGCTCCAGATGTTTGTACAATTTAGTACAAACATCTAAATTGTACAAATCTAAACTAAATTGTACAAATCTTTTTAGATTCTAAAATTGTGATTTTAGATTGTGATTGTAAATCTTTTTGGTTTTGAAAGAACTTCACATCAACAGTATATGCCAACCATATCCCTCGTGTACCCGCAAAGATATCCGTTACGTACCCGGAAAGCCCTGCTCGTGTACCCCAAAGATATCCATCGCATATTTGCAAAGATATCCGTTGCGAACCTCAGTGCTCCCGCTCACCTGCCCCCAAAGATCCCTTCATGTACACAAAGGAACTCATTCACCTACCCACAAAGATATCCCTAGCGTGCTCCGAGGATATCTCTCGCATCCTCCAAAGAAGTTCTTCACAAACCTAAAAGAAGATATCCATTGTGTACCCCAAAGATATATTCATGACGCACGGCGAAGATCTTGCTCAAGTACCCGGGGTGTGGCTCACGTGCTTGGGGTGTGGCTCACGTGCCCGGGGTGTGGCTCACGTGCCCGGGGTGTAGCTCACGTACCCGGGGTGTGGCTCACGTGCCCGGGGTGTGGCTCACGTACCCGGGGTGTGGCTCACGTGCCCGGGGTGTGGCTCACGTGCCCGGGGTGTGGCTCACGTGCCCGGGGTGTGGCTCACGTGCCCGGGGTGTGGCTCACGTGCCCGGGGTGTTGCTCACGTACCCCGGGGTGTGGCTCACGTGCCCGGGGTGTGGCTCACGTAGAGGTACAGTCTTCAGCACCTGACGGAGCACAGTAAAGTCACAACAACTCACTTGTTCAACACAATCCTGCCTAAACTGCTCACGTGTCAGACAAAGGACTTCCAGTAGACGGAGTTAGTACACATGGACTTCTCTAAAGCTTTCGGTGCCACATGAAAGACTAACTAGGAAATTACAAGCACATGGAATAAATGGTAAAGATAATAGAATTGTTTAATGAAGAAATAATGTAAAAATCCTGGTTTGTGCCTCGGAGAGGCTACGGGATCCAGTAAGTTCATTAGAACTTCGGTTTCAACTTTTTTACCCTGTCGTAGCTCAGTCGATTAAGGCAGTGTCTTGGATGCTCCCGGACGCAGGTTCAAATCCTCGTCACGGCCCTTGTGGATTTGTTCATTTGATGCATCACGTTAGTGTGATCTCTGGGGGTAATGTGTAATAGAATTGTTTATTTATTATTCTATTGTTTGATAATAGAATAACCCGTTTTGTCATATACATCAATGATATATGACTGTTACAAACCACATCATCAGATGTGCAGGTAACACTAAGATTTATGAAAAAGTAGGTGAAGCTATTTGGATGACTTACAAAGAGATCTACATGATCTCTTTTTAATCCACAAATGGTCAGAAGACTGACAAGTGCTTTTCTATATTGGAAAATAGCCAGAAAGTAAGACAATGGACAACGAGCGACGCTCAACAAGCCAAAAATGTCAAGACATTACTTCAATTTACAATTCAGATAAAACAAAATGCTCAGCAACAATAGGGGACCTGTCACAAGCCTCCGGCTTTCTGTCCCCGTCGAGGCCACTAGGGAGATATTGGGCTTCAGGTTAATAATAAAGGTCAGTGTTAAGCGCGTACCCCAAGATTCTCAGTTGCGTACCCGCCAGATCACCCTCGCACACCCTAAACATTACGGAGTGTGACAGTGTGGCGGGGTCACGGAGGTGACACCGCCACACTGTGTTGCGAGAGGTGACACCAACACACAGTGTACAGAGACATGTGTCACCGCCACAGTGTATGGTGACAGGCGACACCTCACCTTGACCCCTCCACCGCGGGGGTCAAAGTTACACAACAATTAACCAGCTAAAATGTTATTAACTGGGAAATGAAGGCAACTTTCAGTGTTTCATTATCGCCTGATGAGCTCTTAAAGTTGTTACTACGGGTGATAACAGTCCGTACAGGAGTGGCCGCTCAGACCCCGCTCCTACGGCCTGTGTAGCACCAGTCCGGGCACGGGTGGTGTTGTGGGGGCCTGTGTAGCACCAGTCCGGGCACGGGTGGTGTTGTGGGGGCCTGTGTAGCACCAGTCCGGGCACGGGTGGTGTTGTGGGGGCCTGTGTAGCACCAGTCCGGGCACGGGTGGTGTTGTGGGGGCCTGTGTAGCACCAGTCCGGGCACGGGTGGTGTTGTGGGGGCCTGTGTAGCACCAGTCCGGGCACGGGTGGTGTTGTGGGGGCCTGTGTAGCACCAGTCCGGGCACGGGTGGTGTTGTGGGGGCGTGTGTAGCACCAGTCCGGGCACGGGTGGTGTTGTGGGGGCCTGTGTAGCACCAGTCCGGGCACGGGTGGTGTTGTGGGGGCGTGTGTAGCACCAGTCCGAGCACGGGTGGTGTTGTGGGGGCCTGTGTAGCACCAGTCCGGGCACGGGTGGTGTTGTGGGGGCCTGTGTAGCACCAGTCCGGGCACGGGTGGTGTTGTGGGGGCGTGTGTAGCACCAGTCCGGGCACGGGTGGTGTTGTGGGGCCTGTGTAGCACCAGTCCGGGCACGGGTGGTGTTGTGGGGCCTGTGTAGCACCAGTCCGGGCACGGGTGGTGTTGTGGGGCGTGTGTAGCACCAGTCCGGGCACGGGTGGTGTTGTGGGGCCTGTGTAGCACCAGTCCGGGCACGGGTGGTGTTGTGGGGCCTGTGTAGCACCAGTCCGGGCACGGGTGGTGTTGTGGGGGCTGTGTAGCACCAGCCCGGGCACGGGCTAATACACCTGCAGGTGTGCTGGCTCACACACCAGCAGGTGTGCTGACTCACACCCCAGCAGGTGTGCTGACTCACACCCCAGCAGGTGTGCTGACTCACACCCCAGCAGGTGTGCTGACTCACACACCTGCAGGTGTGCTGACTCACACACCTGCAGGTGTGCTGGCTCACACACCAGCAGGTGTGCTGACTCACACCCCAGCAGGTGTGCTGACTCACACACCTGCAGGGGTGCTGACTCACACCCCAGCAGGTGTGCTGACTCACACACCTGTGGCCACATTCCTCAAAACTCTACACTCTCCCTCACAAAAAAGTGTAAGTGTTGTATCACTGAATGTTAAGATCATAACAAAACATGAAACAGTCTGACAATGAACCTAAGGTAACCTAGGCCTAAATTAGTTATCCCGGGCCTAACACAGTACATAATCTTACGGCCAGTTTAGTGCGTATATGTACCTACTGGTGAGTGGTGGGAGGAAGCCAGCGTGGGCGGGGAGTGGTGGGAGGAAGCCAGCGTGGGCGGGGAGTGGTGGGAGGAAGCCAGCGTGGGCGGTGAGTGGTGGGAGGAAGCCAGCGTGGGAGGGGAGTGGTGGGAGGAAGCCAGCGTGGGAGGGGAGTGGTGGGAGGAAGCCAGCGTGGGAGGGGAGTGGTGGGAGGAAGCCAGCGTGGGAGGGGAGTGGTGGGAGGAAGCCAGCGTGGGAGGGGAGTGGTGGGAGGAAGCCAGCGTGGGAGGGGAGTGGTGGGAGGAAGCCAGCGTGGGAGGGGAGTGGTGGGAGGAAGCCAGCGTGGGCGGGGAGTGGTGGGAGGAAGCCAGCGTGGGCGGGGAGTGGTGGGAGGAAGCCAGCGTGGGCGGGGAGTGGTGGGAGGAAGCCAGCGTGGGAGGGGAGTGGTGGGAGGAAGCCAGCGTGGGAGGGGAGTGGTGGGAGGAAGCCAGCGTGGGAGGGTGCCAGCGTGGGTGGTGAGTGGTGGGAGGAAGCCAGCGTGGGCGGTGAGTGGTGGGAGGAAGCCAGCGTGGGCGGGGAGTGGTGGGAGGAAGCCAGCGTGGGAGGGAAGTGGTGGGAGGAAGCCAGCGTGGGAGGGGAGTGGTGGGAGGAAGCCAGCGTGGGAGGGGAGTGGTGGGAGGAAGCCAGCGTGGGAGGGTGCCAGCGTGGGTGGTGAGTGGTGGGAGGAAGCCAGCGTGGGCGGTGAGTGGTGGGAGGAAGCCAGCGTGGGAGGGGAGTGGTGGGAGGAAGCCAGCGTGGGAGGGAAGTGGTGGGAGGAAGCCAGTGTGGGAGGGGAGTGGTGGGAGGAAGCCAGCGTGGGAGGGAAGTGGTGGGAGGAAGCCAGCGTGGGAGGGGAGTGGTGGGAGGAAGCCAGCGTGGGAGGAGAGTGGTGGGAGGAAGCCAGCGTGGGAGGGGAGTGGTGGGAGGAAGCCAGCGTGGGTGGTGAGTGGTGGGAGGAAGCCAGCGTGGGCGGGGAGTGGTGGGAGGAAGCCAGCGTGGGAGGGGAGTGGTGGGAGGAAGCCAGCGTGGGAGGGGAGTGGTGGGAGGAAGCCAGCGTGGGAGGGGAGTGGTGGGAGGAAGCCAGCGTGGGTGGTGAGTGGTGGGAGGAAGCCAGCGTGGGAGGGTGCCAGCGTGGGTGGTGAGTGGTGGGAGGAAGCCAGCGTGGGTGGTGAGTGGTGGGAGGGTGCCAGCGTTGGTGGTGAGTGGTGGGAGGAAGCCAGCGTGGGAGGGGAGTGGTGGGAGGAAGCCAGCGTGGGAGGGGAGTGGTGGGAGGAAGCCAGCGTGGGAGGGGAGTGGTGGGAGGAAGCCAGCGTGGGTGGTGAGTGGTGGGAGGAAGCCAGCGTGGGTGGTGAGTGGTGGGAGGGTGCCAGCGTGGGTGGTGAGTGGTGGGAGGAAGCCAGCGATGCTGTACACAATGTTTACTTCGAGCTAACTGTTGGTGACTGGAGTCATCAATAATCCTCTACATGTACACTCGTGTACCCACTCTGGGGTACATGTACACTCGTGTACCCACTCTGGGGTACATGTACCTCGTGTACCCACTCTGGGGTACGTGTACACTCGTGTACCCACTCTGGGGTACATGTACCTCGTGTACCCACTCTGGGGTACATGTACCTCGTGTACCCACTCGGGTACATGTACCTCGTGTACCCACTCTGGGGTACGTGTACACTCGTGTACACTCAGGGAGATTACTCTCTCCTTCACCCGAGTACTGTGTACAGTGAGGAAGGTTCGCATGTCATCCAAATCGCAGAGACATCGCTGGAAGCCTATCAACTAGGAGAGGTTATCAGAGGACGAGGCTAGCGCGCCCCGGCCGCCACACACACACACACAATGGTGTTTTAGATTCAGTTACACGGAACAACAGCTCCAAGTAGCACGGGCTATGGTGAGCCCGTGTTGATCTCCACACACACACACACGTCCTCCACGACAAGTGCTGAGGCTGTGGTTCTTCACCTGCTAAACGCAACCTCCTGGAGCATTCTGAACACAACAGAGCGAGGCCACAAGACACAACAGAGGGCAGCGAGCGAGGCAACAACAGACACAACAGAGGGCAGCGAGCGAGGGTACAACAGACACAACAGAGGGCAGCGAGCGAGGCAACAACAGACACAACAGAGGGCAGCGAGCGAGGCAACAACAGACACAACAGAGGGCAGCGAGCGAGGGTACAACAGACACAACAGAGGGCAGCGAGCGAGGACACAAGACACAACAGAGGGCAGCGAGCGAGGCAACAACAGACACAACAGAGGGCAGCGAGCGAGGGTACAACAGACACAACAGAGGGCAGCGAGCGAGGCCACAAGACACAACAGAGGGCAGCGAGCGAGGCTACAACAGGTACAACACAGGGGAGCGAGCGAGGCTACAACAGGTACAACAGAGGGGAGCGAGCGAGGCTACAACAGGTACAACAGAGGGCAGCGAGCGAGGCTACAACAGGTACAACAGAGGGCAGCGAGCGAGGCTACAACAGACACAACAGAGGGGAGCGAGCGAGGCTACAACAGGTACAACAGAGGGCAGCGAGCGAGGCTACAACAGGTACAACAGAGGGCAGCGAGCGAGGCTACAACAGACACAACAGAGGGCAGCGAGCGAGGCCACAACAGACACAACAGAGGGGAGCGAGCGAGGCCACAACAGACACAACAGAGGGCAGCGAGCGAGGCTACAACAGACACAACAGAGGGGAGCGAGTGACGCCCCAACAGACACAACAGAGGAGACCGAGCGACGCCACAACAGGTAGAACAGAGGAGTTACCTTGCAGTTACTTGCGATGATTTCGGGGCTTAGCGTCCCCGCGGCCCGGTCGTCGACCAGGCCTCCTGGTTGCTGCACTGGTCAACCAGGCTGTTGGACGCGGCTGCTCGCAACCTGACGTACGAGTCACAGCCTGGTTCATCAGGTGTCCTTTGGAGGTGCTTATCCAGTTCTCTCTTGAACACTGTGAGGGGGTCGGCCAGTTATGCCCCTTATGTGTAGTGGAAGCGTGTTGAACAGTCTCGGGTCTCTGATGTTGATAGAGTTCTCTCTCAGAGTACCTGTTGCACCTCTGCTTTTCAACGGGGGTATTCTGCACATCCTGCCATGTCTTCTGGTCTCATGTGGTGTTATTTCTGTGTGCAGGTTTGGGACCAGTCCCTCTACTATTTTCCACGTGTAAATTATTATGTATCTCTCCCGCATGCGCTCAAGAGAATACAGATTTAGGCTCTTTAGTCGGTCCCAATAGTTTAGATGTTTTACTGAGTGGATTCTAGCAGTTAAGGTCAGCAATTTCTCCAGCTTTGAAATGGGCTGTCATTCCACTCTAGAGAGCACTAGCGTCTTGAAGAGTATCATCATTGGTATAGCATCTCTTGTGAGATGTTGAAGCCAAGGAGAGCAACCGAAGCCACAACAGCTACAACAGAGGGAGTGACCACAGCTACAACAGAGGGAGTGAGCGAGGCCACAACAGAGGGAATGAGCGAGGCCACAACAGAGGGAGTGAGCGAGGCCACAACAGAGGGAGTGAGCGAGGCCACAACAGCTACAACAGAGGGAGTGACCGAGGCCACAACAGAGGGAGTGAACGAGGCCACAACAGCTACAACAGAGGGAAGCGAGTGCGACCAACTCACCTGTAGAGCGTGTAGTTCCTTGTCGCTCTTCCTGCCCTAACGTTAGGTGCCGTGGTGAGCGGTGGCGGGTGTCTGGCCCCCTCACACAAGCAGGTCAAGACAGACACACACGCCGAGTCAAACAACCACGTGACCAGCTCCTCAACGTGGACCATTTCCTTCACAGTTTTCTGAATAAATAACAGTAAAACCAAAGTTGTTTTTATTTTATTTTCTACTTAACTAACATTTAAATTAATAAATATTTTTCTTTTTTGTGGGAGTACGCATTCAATGTTGTCTGGTGAGAGAGAGAGGCGCACTGAGGGGCATGCGCAGGTGGGGGTTGACGCACAGGTGAGGGTAGAGGTGGAGGCAGCGGCGGGCGCAGTGCGCAGGGCGGCCCGGGAGTGTAGGGTGTGTGGAGGTGCTCCAGGCACGGTCAACCCGGGACTGGCGGCTGCCTCCTCCCGACACCACACCAATACCTGCACCACCACACACAAAGCGCGACGCCCACCCTCCTCCTGCCTCACACACACACACAGACGGAGAGAGAGAGAGAAACAATAAGAGAGAGAGAGAGAGAGAGAGATAGAGGGTTAAGAGTGGGAGTACCAGAATGTTTGTGGAAGAGAGCGAAAAAAAAGAGATCAGTGTTTGTGTGTGTGTGTGTGTGTGTGTGTGTGTGTGTGTGTGTGTGTGTGTGTGTGTGTGTGTGTGTGTGTGTGTGTGTGTATGTGTGTGTGTGTGTGTGTGTATGTGTGTGTGTGTGTGTGTGTGTGTGTGTGTGTGTGTGTGTGTGTGTGTGTGTGTGTGTGTGTGTGTGTGTGTGTGTGTGTGTACTCACCTAATTGTGCTTGCGGGGGTTGAGCTCTGGCTCTTTGGTCCCGCCTCTCAACCGTCAATCAACAGGTGTACAGGTTCCTGAGCCTATTGGGCTCTATCATATCTACACTTGAAACTGTGTATGGAGTCAGCCTCCACCACATCGCTTCCTAATGCATTCCATTTGTCAACCACTCTGACACTAAAAAGTTCTTTCTAATATCTCTGTGGCTCATTTGGGCACTCAGTTTCCACCTGTGTCCCCTAGTGCATGTGCCCCTTGTGTTAAATAGCCTGTCTTTATCTACCTTATCAATTCCCTTGAGAATCGTGAATGTGGTGATCATGTCCCCCCCTAACTCTCCTGTCTTCCAGCGAAGTGAGGTTTAATTCCCGGAGCCTCTCCTCGTAGCTCATACCTCTCAGCTTGGGTACTAGTCTGGTGGCAAACCTTTGAACCTTTTCCAGTTTGGTCTTATCCTTGACTAGATATGGACTCCATGCTGGAGCTGCATACTCCAGGATTGGCCTGACATATGTGGTATACAAAGTTCTGAATGATTCCTTACACAAGTTTCTGAATGCCGTTCTTATGTTGGCCAGCCTGGCATATGCCGCTGATGTTATCCTCTTGATATGGGCTTCAGGGGACAGGTCTGGCGTGATGTGAACCCCCAAGTCTTTTTCTCTCTCTGACTCTTGAAGAATTTCATCTCCCAGATGATACCTAGTATCTGGCCTCCTGCTCCCAACACCTATCTTCCTTACATTACATTTGCTTTGTGTGTGTGTGTGTGTGTGTGTGTGTGTGTGTGTGTGTGTGTGTGTGTGTGTGTGTGTGTGTGTGTGTGTGTGTGTGTGTGTGTGTGTGTGTGTGTGTGTACTCACCTATTTGTGCTTGCAGGATCGAGCATTGGCTCTTGGATCCCGCCTTTCCAGCCATCGGTTGTTTACAGCAATGACTCCTGTCCCATTTCCCTATCATACCTAATTTTAAAAGTATGAATAGAGTTTGCTTCCACAACCTGTTCCCCAAGTGCATTCCATTTTTCCACTACTCTCATGCTAAAAGAAAACTTCCTAACATCTCTGTGACTCATCTGAGTTTCCAGTTTCCACCCATGTCCCCTCGTTCTGTTATTATTACGTGTGAACATTTTATCTATTTCCACTTTGTCAATTCCCCTGAGTATTTTATATGTTCCTATCATATCTCCTCTCTCCCTTCTTTTCTCTAGTGTCGTAAGGTTCAGTTTCCTCAGACGTTCTTCATATCCCATCCCTCGTAACTCTGGGACAAGCCTCGTCGCAAACCTCTGAACCTTCTCCAGTTTCTTTATGTGTTTCTTCAGGTGGGGGCTCCATGATGGCGCGGCATACTCTAAGACGGGTCTCACGTAGGCAGTGTAAAGCGCCCTAAAACCCTCCTCACTTAGGTTTCTGAATGAAGTTCTAATTTTCGCCAGTGTAGAGTACGCTGCTGTCGTTATCCTATTTATATGTGCCTCAGGAGTTACATTAGGTGTCACATCCACTCCCAGGTCTCTTTCTCGAATCGTTACAGGTAGGCAGTTCCCCTTCATTGTGTACTGTCCCTTTGGTCGTCTATCACCTGATCCCATTTCCATAACTTTACATTTACTGGTGTTGAACTCCAGTAGCCATTTCCCTGACCATCTCTGCAACCTGTTTAAGTCCTCTTGGAGGATCCTACAATCCTCATCTGTCACAACTCTTCTTATTAATTTTGCGTCATCCGCAAACATTGACATGTATGATTCCACTCCTGTAAACATATCATTTACGTAAATTAGAAAGAGGATTGGGCCCAGCACCGATCCTTGAGGTACTCCACTTGTTACTGTTCGCCAGTCCGACTTCTCGCCCCTTACCATTACCCTCTGGCTCCTTCCTGTTAGGTAGTTCCTCACCCATGCTAGGGCCTTTCTGCTTACTCCTGCCTGCCTCTCAAGTTTGTAAAGCAGTCTCATGTGCGGTACTGTATCAAAGGCCTTTTGGCAGTCAAGAAATATGCAGTCTGCTCAGCCTTCTCTGTCCTGCCTTATCCTTGTTACTTTGTCATAGAATTCTAAAAGGTTTGTTAGGCATGATTTCCCTGTTCAGAACCCATGTTGGTGCTTGTTTACAAACCCAATGCTCTCCAGGTGCTCAACAAGTCTTAGCCTAATTATTCTGTCAAGTATTTTGCAGGGGATGCTTGTCAGTGATACGGGTCTGTAGTTAAGTGCCTCCTCCCTATCACCTTTCGTGAAAATCGGTACGACATTTGCCTCCTTCCAGCAACTGGGCAATTCTCCCGACATAAGTGACTCATTAAAGATCATTGCCAGAGGCACGCTGAGAGCCTGCGCTGCCTCTTTTAGTATCCACGGTGATCCAGATGTGTGTAGGTGTGTGCGTGTGTGTGCGTGTGTGTGCGTGAGATAGAGAGTGGTGGAGGGAGATCATGCAGGAGAAGCACAGACAAAGGAAGGAAATGTGTAAGGCACTATAAGCGTCCAGTGAGGCACACACACCAGGTGACACAGGTGGAGGGACACACACCAGGTGACACAGGTGGAGGGACACACACCAGGTGACACAGGTGGAGGGACACACACCAGGTGACACAGGTGGAGGGACACACACCAGGTGACACAGGTGGAGGGACACACACCAGGTGACACAGGTGGAGGGACACACACCAGGTGACACAGGTGGAGGGACACACACCAGGTGACACAGGTGGAGGGACACACACCAGGTGACACAGGTGGAGGGACACACACCAGGTGACACAGGTGGAGGGACACACACCAGGTGACACAGGTGGAGAGACACACACCAGGTGACACAGGTGGAGGGACACACACCAGGTGACACAGGTGGAGGCACACACACCAGGTGACACAGGTGAAGGGACACACCAGGTAACACAGGTGGAGGGACACACACCAGGTGACACAGGTGGAGGGACACACACCAGGTGACACAGGTGGAGGGACACACACCAGGTGACACAGGTGGAGGGACACACACCAGGTGACACAGGTGGAGGCACACACACCAGGTGACACAGGTGAAGGGACACACCAGGTGACACAGGTGGAGGGACACACCAGGTGACGCAGAAGCAGACAACGATGGGAAAGCACTCCAGTGGTCACCTGTCCCGTGACCTGTGTGACACACCAGTGGTCACCTGTCCCGTGACCTGTGTGGCACTCCAGTGGTCACCTGTCCCATGACCTGTGTGACACTCCTGTGGTCACCTGTCCCGTGACCTGTGTGACGCACCTGTGGTCACCTGTCCCGTGACCTGTGTGACACACCTGTGGTCACCTGTCCCGTGACCTGTGTGACACACCTGTGGTCACCTGTCCCGTGACCTGTGTGACACTCCTGTGGTCACCTGTCCCGTGACCTGTGTGACACACCTGTGGTCACCTGTCCCGTGACCTGTGTGACACACCTGTCCCGTGATCCGTGTGACACACCTGTGGTCACCTGTCCCGTGATCCGTGTGACACACCTGTGGTCACCTGTCCCGTGATCCGTGTGACACACCTGTGGTCACCTGTCCCGTGACCTGTGTGACACACCTGTGGTCACCTGTCCCGTGATCCGTGTGACACACCTGTGGTCAGGTCACCATAATATTAATATTTCCATTATTATTATAATTATTAATATAATTCACCGGAGCCGTGAGGGGGTTCGAACCCATGCGGTGGGTGTTCCCAGGTGGCCGCTCTAGACCACCGGTCGCCAACCAGTGGGCTGGAGAAAAATCTGAACATTATTTGCATTTTTTAGGTTTTATTAATAATAAAAATTAATAATATTCAAAGAAATTTTTATATTCTGAATGTTTTATTTAATTTGTGCATTGTATGTAACTTTATTTTATTTAACTGTTATATTTAATGGCATCAAATAGTTTGACTTTAATAACTATCATTTATTGTTTGGTTATAGGTTCGAATGCAATAAATTCATAATGAGAGTAAAAAGTAAAGGAATATTTTTCATTTCTGTAGTACTGGAGAAGATAATGTAAGTAATGATAACAGTAACAAGAGTAATATGTGTACTGGAGTTAACCGTGTGGAGCTGACCAATGGTTGAGAGCCTCCACGCTCCTCCTCACCCACCATCACCAACAACACTAAAACGGGAGGAGAAGAACAAACTCAAAATATCAAGAAAATATGATTCGAACTGCTTGAAATTTATATTCAAGAACCAGGAGTCAGATTCACGAAGCAGTTACGCAAGCATTTTCGAACGAGTACATCTTTCCCCAATCTTTGACGGCTTTGGTTACATTTATTAAACAGTTTACAAGCATTAAAACCTCCCAATCAACTGTTGTTATTGTTATAAACAGCTTCCTGATGCTTCGGAGCTCATTAACTGTTTAATAATTTTAAAGAAAGCCGCCAAAAATTGAGAAAAGATGTACAGGTTCGTAAGTGTTTGAATAACTGCTTCGTGAATCTGGCCCCAGGTAATGAGGTGCAGCCTCCCCGGCCGCTGTGAGGTGTGTGGTGTGAGAGTCTGTCCCATCATGCCAGGACACCTTCCCAACACCTAAGACACTGGCCATCAAAACACCCGGATTTACCTAGGAAACCGTTTGAATATTTTCAAAGAATGGGTGAAAATATGCAAAAGCAAGTAATGGCTTTAACAAAAACGTCTGTTGGAGATAAGTTCTTATTAGTGGTCCGCCGGATTATATTAGTGGTCCGTGAGGCCCGAAAGGTTGGCGACCGCTGCTCTTAACGACTACGCCACGACATGGTAAAGGAATTACAACCTGGAGTACTACTGACCCACTAAGATTCCTAGAGGGTGCAGTAGTACCCCAGGTTGTATTTCATTGACCATGTGGTGGCCTAGTGCTGCTGGCAAAGACTAGGAGGAAACATTACTGGAATAGTGAGGAATGACAGGTGAATGTTGTTCACACAGACTTAGCTACGGTGAACCAGGCGACCAGCTCGCCCACATGGTCGACCTGTTTGCCCACATGGTCGACCTGTTCGCCCACATGGTCGACCTGTTCGCCCACATGGTCGACTATTCCTGGTGGAGGCCGCCCCGCTGATTCACACAACAGGGGAACAACAACAACACCTTACTCACTACTTGAGGTAAGAATACTTGTGCTAGGTGGGCGGCTGCACGTGTTGTTGTGGTAGTGTGGCTGGGATGGGTGTGGCTGGGATGGGTGTGGTTGTAGTATTATGTGGCTGTGACAGGGTGTAGCTGTGGTTGGTTGTAGCTGTAGTAGTTTGTGGTTGTAGTACGGTATGGCTGGTATAGGGTGTGGCTCTAGTAATATGTATAAACACACATGTATATAAACACACTCTGGCTGCCTGTCCCCCGACACAATGAATTAGATTTGAATAGGGTAGGTTGTGGATGTGGGAGGGTGTGGCTGGGGGTAGAGTGTGGCGGTGTAGTGCTGTAGCTATCTTATGATGTAGCTGTGAAAGGGTGTGGTTGGTGTAAGGGTGAATGGTTGTGAGCGTGTATGGCAGTTTAGTATGACGATATCCTGGCCGGGGAGGATTTACTCGGCGCAAATCCTTAACTGTAGCCTCTGTTTAACTCAACAGTAAAATGTGTACCTGGTTGTAAAAACGATTCTTCGCGGCGGGGATCGTATTCCAGGGACTTGCCCGAAACGCTACGCGTACTAGTGGCTGTACAAGAATGTAACAACTCTTGTATATATCTAAAAAAAAAAAATATGGGAACCGTAGACTCAGGAAAACTTTGTGAGCGTCTAGGACTTACGAGTGATACTAAGGTCCCAATCTGGTAGTCTGCGAGCAGATGTTGTGTCGAGAAAGCCTAGAGGCTAGTGCAGGGCGCCCTGGTGACGATTGGGCTCAATCATCAGAGCAAATATGATGCTCGCAAGACTGTGACAACGGAGGCATTTGCTTCATGTGTCACTGGTTTGTGAAGAGGAAGAAGCCCATTAC
Organism: Procambarus clarkii; assembly: GCF_040958095.1. NCBI lineage: Eukaryota > Metazoa > Arthropoda > Malacostraca > Decapoda > Cambaridae > Procambarus > Procambarus clarkii. The sequence continues at coordinate 13,789,031 of NC_091174.1, forward strand.
CTTTGTTTGTGACGGGTGTGTGTGTGTGTGTGGTGCTTGGGTGGCGGAGTCCAGATACATTGTACCTGAGTGACAAGTAGAGGTCACGCTCAGGTTGGTGCGGCTGTACACAGTCTTACTCAACTAGTTATCATATAATGAGGGGATTTACTGTGCTACTTTCAATCGCTGGAGTATTGAGTACACAAAATAACTTATCTCTTAATGCTCATGTTGATCCTCTTTATTCTATTACGTAGTCATGTTGACTTTTATAAGTTTTCTCTATATTAGTGGGAAGCTTTAGTTCTTCCTCATGGTTATCTTGAGGTCATCTTGAGATGATTTCAGGGTTTAGCGTCCCTGCGGCCCGGTCCTCGACCAGGCCTCCTATTTGTTACACATCCTCAAGAAGCAGCCCATAATAGCTGTCTAACTCCCAGGTACCTACTTACTGATAGGTGAACAGGGGCATGAGGGCGAAAGAAACTCTGCCCTTATCTTTCCGCCTCTACCGGGGATCGAACCCGGAACCTCAGGACTACGAATCCCAAACGCTGTCCACTAAGCTGTCAGGGCCCTGACAGGCCAGTGGTTGCCCAACCACTTGGGCTGGGCGGTAGAGAGGCGACAGTCTCGCTTCATGCAGGTCGGCGTTCAATCCCCGACCATCCAGGTGGTTGGGGACCATTCCTTCCCCCGTCTCATCCCAAATCCTGATCCCTTCCAAGTGCTATATAGTGGTAATGGCTTGGCGCTTTCCCCCTGATAATTCCCTCCCCTCTTCCTCGTGGTAATGATTCTTGTGCATTTTGGGGCACCAAGAGTCACCCTCATAGCTGCCTATTGCTTAACTTCTGGCTCGTTTAGAATAGTTGTGGACAAGTTAATAAAATGGAAGGCTATCTTGAGGTTATCTTGAGATGATTTCGGGGCTTTAGTATCCCTGCGGCCCAGTCCTCGACCAGGACTCCACCCCCAGGAAGCAGCCCGTGACAGTTGACTAACACCCAGGTACCTATTTTACTGCTAGGTAACAGGAGGCATAGGGTGAAAGAAACTCTGCCCATTGTTTCTCGCCGGCGCCCGGGATCGAACCCGGGACCACAGGATCACAAGTCCAGTGTGCTGTCCGCTCGGCCGACCGGCTCCCTCATGGGAGCTGGTAATCAGCTACAGAACTGACAAACATCATGTCAAATAGTGTTTTTTGTGTTGAAGTCTTTGTTTTAACGAGTGATGTTGGTGATGTCTGCTCCGAGGTATTGTGCTGGCCGCAGGTGTCAATGTTTTGATTGTTCACGTTGAACGCTGAAGGGTCACTTGTTCTCTCCAAGGGCTGAAGAGCTCTGGGTTTTGTTACAAGATAATTACACCACAGTCAACGAATCAAGTGCAAGAGAATCAATAGAAACGTGTTGTCGAGTTTGAGTATTTGCAACAATACAAATGGTTTTCCGCTTAACACGTAGCATGTTAGGCTCATCGAGGTCTCCCTGGACCAAATACTGACCTTCTCCAGATTGCAACCTATAACACTTGCCTAACTCTAAAGCAAATACGACTAAGTTGGGGGCTAACTTGATCCATCAAGTTGCCGAGTATAATCTTCTCAGGAACTTGTGCATGTAGAAAGTCGGAGAAATAGATGTGAATTTGAGTTAAGCTTGGGTGTAGTGGTCCGCCAGTGTGGCAAGAGTTAAGCTTGGGTGTGGTGGTCCGCCAGTGTGGCAAGAGTTAAGCTTGGGTGTGGTGGTCCGCCAGTGTGGCAAGAGTTAAGCTTGGGTGTGGTGGTCCGCCAGTGTGGCAAGAGTTAAGCTTGGGTGTGGTGGTCCGCCAGTGTGGCAAGACATCCAGCCTCAGACTGTGACTGAACGGTTCTAGTAGAGGACTATTAGGCAGGTGAACCAGTTGTATGAATGCGGTGTATGTTATAGCATCCTCTCCTCGACTGGCAGCCCTACATTTCGTGAGTGTATATTTTGCTTCAAAGAAATGTATGCCAGTCATTACCTGAAAAGCATATTCGTTGTCGAAATAACGATTAATATTGGTACTTGCATAATGGTGTTGTCTATTCATTTGTCGGTGTTGTGTCCTGGCAATACTTGTATAATGTTCAAGCAACCTGTTGGTGCAGGCTGCATGTGAGTGGTGAACACGTTAAGGAGTCTGTACTTGTGAGAACACCTTAATTTTGTTCCATATTTGGTCTAAGGATGTTGCATGATTGCCGCCAGCGTCGCTCATGCGGCTCCTCGTAACATGTTTATTAATTTAATCAAATGTTGCATGTTTTATACCCTTCAAATAATGTAAGAACTTCGTGATGCAATGACTTATGGCGCGAGAAAAAGAGGCGGTTGTGCCCCGTGCTTGTCAATAATGTCTTGTAAGTGGGGATATTACTGCCATAGGGAGCAGCACAGCAGTAACAAGGTTGTCATATATAGTGGTGACCACACCACGAAGAGTAGGGCTGTCACGGTCATAAATACAGTGTTAGAGGCGGCTCGGCATGTCTACCCTCAGTCACCAGCATAATGAGGCACTGGATATGATGGGTGAGTTACTGGGTGAGAGAGTGAGGGAGACGGAGGGTAGAGCAGGAGACAACACAGGGGTGACGGGTGAGGGGGGTGTGGGGCTCGGGCACGGGGAGTGCCGCCCGCCGCCGCCGCCACAGGTAATGAAGGTGTCCGTCACCCAGCGTCACTCCGCCTCAGTTAATAGCCACTCACACCCGCCTCACCCACGCCAGGGACCCTCTCATTATTCCCCCATCACGCCCATATTACCTTAACTGCCTTCACTCTTAATTACCATCAGTCCCGTTGTCTTTACCTGCGCGTGTCCACCAGGTAGTAAAGCAATCATCATAATAATAATGACAATATTAATACTAATTATTATTTTTATTATTATTATTATTCGTTTTGTCGGGGATGGAAATGAATTTCCATATACACACTGTGTATATGGAAATGCTGTGAATATATATATATATATATATATATATATATATATATATATATATATATATATATATATATATATATATATATATATATATATATATATGTTGTTAAATATGACCGAAAAAGTGAGATTAATAATTCTAACACGAATTTTCTCAATATTTCTTATGTTTTCGGTCATATTTAACAACATATGTTTACAAGAAAGACTGCTACCAATATATATATATATATATATATATATATATATATATATATATATATATATATATACATATATATACACATATATATACACATATATATATATATATATATATATATATATATATATATACACATATATATACACATATATATATATATATATATATATATATAATGAGTGTGTGTGTGTGTGTAAATCACAAAAATAAACACGTGATGAAAAATGTGACAGTGTCAGACCACGGAGGAAGAATTGAAACAGGAATTTCCCTAAGTACTTTCGTATTTTAATAATACATCTTCAGAAGGAATGATTTACAAGTCAGTAAGTTTGGACATATATACGGAGGAGAGAGAGAGGTGAAGTGAAGTGAGGTACAGTGACAACTATGAATGGGTTTAAGTGGATATAAATAAGAGCTGCATCATATGGGCCAATAGGCCCATACATGGATAATAATTACATAAGATAGTAGATATTAACAATGAATTAATGAGGCAAATGTGTATCAATGATCCTCATCAAATCGCTCTTTAACTGATCAATCAAAAATGGATCTAAATTATATAAACCACTGTTAATGTTCAAATTACATGATTTGTAATGTGTATTAAAGCAGATTCAATTATGTTCCTATTGAAAGTCCTTTTACAATTCGTTTGATTGGGAGATGACTTTTTCTTCAGTAGAGTATATGTCAAAATGTGACGTGCTATTAGGAGGACGGTTGGGAGAAAAACTAAGTGTTATTAGAACGATCACGCAAGAACCAAATATTCCTTTACAACATTACACACAGAAATCACAATAGCGTGATGCATCAAATGAACAATTTGTTTTGTTTTTGTGATTTCTGTGTGTAATGAAGTAAGGGCGAAGAGGTAGAACAGCCTATTGACATAGCTCGGGTGCATAAGGGAATTGCATAAAACCCTGGTTTGTGTCTCGGAGAGACTGCAGGATCCGTTGGTAAATCAGGATGATTTCTCGGTTGCAATATACCATGGTTTCTTATACCATGTCGTAGCTCAGTCGATTACGGCAGCGTTTGGGATCCTCTCGGACGTAGGTTCGAACCTTCGTCACGGCCCTTGTGGATTTGTTTATTCCCTTACAATTTTAGTGCTTGCCAGAAGTCATATTCTACATATGTTCATGCTTTCGTGAATTACTGATAATCGTCATTGTAACCACATGTTTATAGTGTTATTGTGTAGTTGAGAGACTTACACATACATCATTGACATAATTAAATGTATTACTCACAGGGAAAGTTTGAAATTGGCCGAGTGTGTGGTGTGTGTGTGATAATAACAAACATATTATTTATTATTTATCTCGAAAATAATATTATTCGTTATTTGATTAATTATTATCATTGCTGCCATAGTGTGAGTAAATTTATATATAAATTTACTCACACTATTTATTTATATATAAATTTACAATGGTGTGATCTTGAGATGATTTCGGGGCTTTAGTGTCCCCGCGGCCCACTCCTCGACCAGGCCTCCACCCCCAGGAAGCAGCCCGTGACAGCTGACTAACACCCCGGTACCTATTTTACTGCTAGGTAACAGGGGCATAGGGTGAAAGAAACTCTGCCCATTGTTTCTCGCCGGCGCTTGGGATCGAACCCAGGACCACAGGATCACAAGTCCAGCGTGCTGTCCGCTCGGCCGACCGGCTTCCGACCGGTGATATGTTAATGAAAAAAATAATTTTGAGGCAATATGAACCTGAATCCCTGAAAAGCAACCAAGTCAACTTGAACCGGCGTTCTGGTGATTTCCAGACATCTACCTTAATTAACTCACTCGGCTACGATAGCACAAAAGTCAACCAACTCGAAACTCTACCGAATTCATTGGGAGGTTCTGGAGGCCCCGAACTGGAGCCCAACCAGGGTTTTTACAGTGGCCAGCCTGCACTCTGGCCTGTGGGTAATGGTGTTCTTACTCTTCTCTTTCAGATCACAATGAAATCAAAGTGGCGCGATATATCAATGAGAGAATAACTTTGAGTCAATGGAGTGACGGAGTGGGTTAAGACAGGCGTCTGGGAATGACCACAACGCCCAAGCTTACCCCACTGTTGCCTCAAAAGGATTTTCTCATTGATATATCACGCCACTTTATATTATAATATATATATATATATATATATATATATATATATATATATATATACGTATATATATATATATATATATATATATATATATATATATATATATATATATATATATATATATATATATATATATGTCGTACCTAGTAGCCAGAACGCACTTCTCAGCCTACTATGCAAGGCCCGATTTGCCTATTAAGCCAAGTTTTCCTGAATTAATATATTTTCTCTAATGTTTTTCTTATGAAATGATGAAGCTACCCATTTCATTATGTATGAGGTCAATTTGTTTTTATTGGAGTTAAAATTAACGTAGATATACGACCGAACCTAACCAACCTTACCTAACCTAACCTAACCTATCTTTATAGGTTAGGTTAGGTTAGGTAGCCAAAAACGTTAGGTTCGGTTAGGTTAGGTAGGTTAGGTAGCCGAAAAACAATTAATTCATGAAAACTTGGCTTATTAGGCAAATCGGGCCTTGCATAGTAGGCTGAGAAGTGCGTTCTGGCTACTAGGTACGACATATATATATATATATATATATATATATATATATATATATATATATATATATATATATATATATATATATATATATATATATATTTATTACAAAAGTAATAATTATCAATAGAAGATATTTATTACAAAAAAAAAACACACAGACACACACTAGAAGGGGTACCGGGTGGTGCCTGGGTCTCTGTCTACCAATCTCTCTCTCCCTCTATCCCATTCCTCCTATCATTCTTCCTCCCTCCCTCCCTCCTGTACTTCCATGGAAGTGAGTGTAATGTACAGGGGCAGGCCCTCTCGTGGCCTTCCCCTGTACCCTCGACCCACGGCCTGCCCCTGCCCGTGCCCCTAGTCTGCCATGACTGCCCCTGCCACTTCCCTGGTCTCCACTGCCACGTGCCTCTAAACCTATGTATATTTAACTATACATTTTCTTCACACTATTAAAACTACACACGGCAGCTTCTGACATTCGTACTCCTGTGTTTGTACATAATAATAGTTTTACCGTTATTCACGACACGTGGAATCATTACACTTTATACAAATTCTATGCAAATTCACACTTAACTTCATCCCATTATTGCTAATTATTCTGATTGCTTCGCTGAGGGACGCGCCCAGTCGAGCAAGAGCGACTGTATATTGTGCAGACCCTCTCATGTGAGTAATACATTACCCAGCCCCTCTCATGTGAGTAATACATTACCCAGCCCCTCTCATGTGAGTAATACATTACCCAGCCCCTCTCATGTGAGTAATACATTACCCAGCCCCTCTCATGTGAGTAATACATTACCCAGCCCCTCTCTTGTGAGTAATACATTACCCAGCCCCTCTCATGTGAGTAATACATTACCCAGCCCCTCTCATGTGAGTAATACATTACCCAGCCCCTCTCATGTGAGTAATACATTACCCAGCCCCTCTCATGTGAGTAATACATTACCCAGCCCCTCTCTTGTGAGTAATACATTACCCAGCCCCTCTCATGTGAGTAATACATTACCCAGCCCCTCTCATGTGAGTAATACATTACCCAGCCCCTCTCTTGTGAGTAATACATTACCCAGCCCCTCTCATGTGAGTAATACATTACCCAGCCCCTCTCTTGTGAGTAATACATTACCCAGCCCCTCTCATGTGAGTAATACATTACCCAGCCCCTCTCTTGTGAGTAATACATTACCCAGCCCCTCTCATGTGAGTAATACCTCCTCCCCACCACCAAGCAGAGCAATACTCACCCCATCCTTCAAGACCAGTGCATCCGGCCACAGATGTGACTAGTTACCTACCGGTTCCCCAGACACAGTACCTTCCCACCCAGCCTCCAGACACAGTACCTCACCACGCAGCCTCCAGACACAGTACCTCACCACCCAGCCTCCAGACACAGTACCTCACCACCCAGCCTCCAGACACAGTACCTCACCACGCAGCCTCCAGACACAGTACCTCACCACGCAGCCTCCAGACACAGTACCTCACCACCCAGCCTCCAGACACAGTACCTCACCACCCAGCCTCCAGACACAGTACCTCACCACCCAGCCTCCAGACACAGTACCTCACCACCCAGCCTCCAGACACAGTACCTCACCACCCAGCCTCCAGACACAGTACCTCACCACCCAGTCTCCAGACACAGTACCTCACCACCCAACCTCCAGACACAGTACCTCACCACCCAGCCTCCAGACACAGTACCTCACCACCCAGCCTCCAGACACAGTACCTCACCACCCAGCCTCCAGACACAGTACCTCACCACCCAGCCTCCAGACACAGTACCACACCACCCAGCCTCCAGACACAGTACCACACCACCCAGCCTCCAGACACAGTACCTCACCACCCAGCCTGCAGACACAGTATCACACCACCCAACCTCCAGTCACAGTACCACACCACCCAGCCTCCAGACACAGTACCTCACCACCCAACCTCCAGACACAGTACCTCACCACCCAGCCTCCAGTCACAGTACCACACCACCCAGCCTCCAGTCACAGTACCACATCACCCAAAGATGTACTCAACAAAACACTCAGACGAGAGCAATACACATCCCAGCACATCTCACAAGTAATATCGGAGCGGATTCGTGCTATTTTCAGTGAGGGATGATTGGGCACCGACCCTTAACTGTTCGCCCATCAGTAATTGGAGACTTGGTTGTAAAGCGATTGGCGGGTCGTGTAAACCAGTATGGTAAGGCTTATCATAAGCTGTGAGAAGGAGAAGCTCTTTGCCTGCTAACAAGAGTACTCACCTAGTTATGTTCCCAGACGTTGAACTTCGGCTTTTTAGCTCTGCCTCTCAACTGCAAATCAATTGATGTACAGGATTCTTAGCCTATTGGGCTTTATCCTATCTACGTTTAAAACTGTGTATGGAGTCTGCCTTCACCGCGTCACTTTTCAATGCATTCCATTTGTTAACTAAAACACAGAACAAATTCTTTCTCACGACTCTGTGGCTCATTTGGGTATTAGGTTTTGACCTGTGTCCCCTTGTTCGTGTACCACCAATACTAATTACTGTTTATATACCCTGTCAAGTCCCCTGAGAATTGTGTGAGTTGTAACCATGTGTACGCTTATTCTTCATACCCTTCGCCAGACAAATTTGGTGTGATATCAACTTCAGCTCTTTGTCTCTACCTGATTCTTGAAGGATTCCTTTTTACATTTGGTACCCTGTGTCCGGCATCCTGCTCTCTACACTTATTTTCATTACTTTACACTTCTGGTAATCTTTTAAGTAGTCATTTACTGGATCATTCCTTCAGTTTGCCCAGGTCATCTTGAAGTCTCTTGCTATCTTCCTGTGTCTTAATCGTTCTTAAAATGTTTCCATCGTCAAACATTGAGAGGAATCACTATGTACTCCCAGGAAGCTCGTTAACGTATACGTATCTGAAACAGGATAGATCGTAGTACCCAGCTGGTGACAACTCTCCATTTTGAAGTCTCACCCCTCAAAGTAACTCGCTGTTTTCTGTTGCTTAGGTGCTCCCTTATCTGCTGGACCACCTTACCTGTTACTCCTGCATGTTTTTCCTATTTACGCACCAGCCTTTTATGGGGTACTGCGTCAAAGGCTTTCTGACAGTCCATAAATATTCAGTTACTTGACTCTTCTCTTTCTTGTTGAATTTTTGTCGCTTGATCATAGAATTCTATTAAACCTGTGCGACAAGATTTGAGATCCCTGAACCCGTGTTGGTGGTGTGTTACGAAGTCCCTTCTCTCCAGACTAGTTTTTTACTAGCGATCTTCTCCATCATCTTCTATGGAAACACAAACCGTAAATGTCTTTATTTTCCGCTTGTTACAACTTGTAATAAAGTTGTTACATCTTGGCTTAACGTGTTTATGACGTATTAGAACGTTGTTACAACGTGTTATATTGGTTGTTATAACTGGTTAGGAGGTGTTAAAACTTGTTCGAACGTTGTACCAACGTTGTAGTTTCGGTGTGTGTTTGGCGGGTTCTATGGTATACAAATAAGGATCACTTGCCTGTAGTTCAATGCCAGTCTCTCTTTTCTGTATATTATGAATACATTAGCTGTCTTCCAACGTTCTGGTGTGTCTTCTGTTCCTAGTGACCTTTTATACTCCATAGAGAGTATCCTCCAGTGTTAAAAAAAAAATTTACAAACACAAATATATGGTAGATTTGCGTTTGTGTTGGGTTCAAGGCCAATCAGTCTCTGGAGAGTTATTAAGATCACCACAAAAGCTTACTGACCAACCAGCGAGAGCAACTGTACTCTGGATGTTCAAATGAAGGGATTTGGTGGATCCCTAGATGCACCGCCTGAGGGAGAGAGGTGGAACACTGTGAGTGTTGCCTGAGGGTGTGGGGTGGATCACTGGGAGTGTTGCCTGAGGGTGTGGGGTGGATCACTGGGAGTGTTGCCTGAGGGTGCAGGGAGGATCACTGGGAGTGTTGCCTGAGGGTGTGGGGTGGATCACTGGGTGTGTTGCCTGAGGGTGTGGGGTGGATCACTGGGTGTGTTGCCTGAGGGTGCAGGGAGGATCACTGGGAGTGTTGCCTGAGGGTGCAGGGAGGATCACTGGGAGTGTTGCCTGAGGGTGCAGGGAGGATCACTGGGAGTGTTGCCTGAGGGTGCAGGGAGGATCACTGGGAGTGTTGCCTGAGGGTGCAGGGAGGATCACTGGGTGTGTTGCCTGAGGGTGTGGGGTGGATCACTGGGTGTGTTGCCTGAGGGTGCAGGGAGGATCACTGGGAGTGTTGCCTGAGGGTGCAGGGAGGATCACTGGGAGTGTTGCCTGAGGGTGCAGGGAGGATCACTGGGAGTGTTGCCTGAGGGTGCAGGGAGGATCACTGGGAGTGTTGCCTGAGGGTGCAGGGAGGATCACTGGGAGTGTTGCCTGAGGATGCAGGGAGGATCACTGGGAGTGTTGCCTGAGGGTGCAGGGAGGATCACCAACCCTCTCACCCGACACCAGACGTGGAGCCAATAGACACAGTGAGACACGGTGTGTCACTCACTAATAGTGACGAGTGACTCTTTCTTCCCTCAGGTGACGCCTTCCACCTCCAGTATACTGGGACCAGGTGCTGGTTCTTAGCACTCCCACACTGTGGGGTACCCTGGTCTACACTCCCACACTGTGGGGTACCCTGGTCTACACTCCCACACTGTGGGGTACCCCTGGTCTACACTCCACCGACACCCATCCAGTCTCTGCCCTCACCACTACCCCTTCACCGTCACTATACTGACACAGCACGGTGCACCACCACACCAGGAGGTGGACTCAGCTTCTGGGTGTATGTACACTGAGAGTAACTGTGGTCAATAAGACTGTGATGACCTGTATAAACCTGTGGCCCCTCACCAAGCCAGGTGTAAGTTATTACGTCCCAAGTCTCTTAACTTGATACCAACTTAAGTTTGTAACAAGTGAGGGCAACAATTATACCATCACAATCAACTATCAATAGCAATTACACCAACAATTATCTGTATGATAGCTCTATTATAGCCCTTGTTAGCCAGGCATCTCAGCCCCCACATCTCAGTGGCTTTATTCATCAATATGTCTCACATAGCTTCAAGTCTACATGAAGAACACAGGTAATAATATGTACATCTGACTAAGACTAGGCCCAGACACGCGTTAACGTTATGTTATGTGTTATAACATATAATATATGCAGTATATGTTGAGGTAACATATTCTCCACCTTTCAGGCCTCCATGACTATCATAGTGGGCTGCGCTACAAAGTTACACTCAGTCATATCTCTTCACTCTAACTTCTCAAATACTTTAATATCCTCTTCAAAAGTAAAAAAAAAATCAACACTTAAAGCAATTCTGAGTGTTTATATGTGCCTTAATTTATTTCTTCCTTAATATACACAGTTAACGTAACCTCAAGTTTGCAATTAACTTTGTTGGAATTTTAAGTTTTACACACACACACACACACACACACACACACACACACACACACACACACACACACACACACACACACACACACACATATATATATATATATATATATGTATATATATATATATATATATATATATATATATATATATATATATATATATATAAAACATTATATTATATTTATATAATTATTTAAATATTTATATAGGGGCCGCTCCTTTTCAAAGTGGGGCTGGGAACCAACCCGACACTCCTATGACACTCCCCATATACCCAACAATCACCATGCAAAGTTTAATGAGCTTCACCCACCACACCAATAATGATGACGTCACCCCAAGAAGTATATAAGCCGATGCCTTGGAGTTTAAACTGGCCATCTGGTCACCACTTGGTCCGGGAGACATCTCCCGTCACGCAGGGTGCAGTCGCACCTCCACAGATCTCCAGTATCAGCTCTTGATACTGGTAATGGCTCAAAAGGGCCACCACTTACGGGCTATTCATGCCCGTGCCACCTTTTGGGTGGCTTCATCTTCATCATCAGTTTAAACTATTACGGGCTATTCATGCCCGTACCACCTCTTGTGTGGCTTAATCTTCAACAATCAATCAATCAGTTTCAACTACAGGGATCTATACACCTGGAGGTGTAACCCCATTGCTTTGTGTATATACACTGAGGGTGTCAACTGTCACTCGGTGAGTCGATCAAGGGTGTGGATGTGTACTGACATTGTAGGGGGGACGGAGTGATCTTTGTCCCTATAACCGTCCCCTCTACATCCTCCTCCCTCTATTGCCATCCCCAACCGTCCCCTCTACATCCTCCTCCCTCTATTGCCATCCCCAACCGTCCCCTCTACATCCTCCTCCCTCTATTGCCATCCCCAACCGTCCCCTCTACATCCTCCTCCCTCTATTGCCATCCCCAACCGTCCCCTCTACATCCTCCTCCCTCTATTGCCATCCCCAACCGTCCCCTCTACATCCTCCTCCCTCTATTGCCATCCCCAACCGTCCCCTCTACATCCTCCTCCCTCTATTGCCATCCCCAACCGTCCCCTCTTCATCCTCCCTCTATTGCCATCCCCAACCTTCCCCTCTACCCTCTCTTCTCTCCGCTCCTTGCGTAGCGTAGCATTATTGTCATGCGCGGCGCTACCTGCTTCTCTCAATCTAATTACACTGTGTAAATGACATTGTTGGCGCGCAGGGCCAAGGCTCGCGTCCCCCCCCCCCACCCCACCCCCGCCCACACCCCACTCCTCACCCTGTTGTCTCCCCATAACTCTCCCCAGCCCCCGTTGTCTCCCCATAACTCTCCCCAGCCCCCGTTGTCTCCCCATAACTCTCCCCAGCCCCCGTTGTCTCCCCATAACTCTCCCCAGCGTTGAGTGGGAAGTTTTGCAGCTGACGGAGATCTTGGGTAAGCAGATTACAGTGTAGTCTCTCCCCGTCCTCTCTGCTCCCCAGCACACACTGGCTGCCTGCATGGTCTCCTCTCCCCGGGCTGACTGTGTGGGTGACTGTGACAGTGTGGGTGACTGACAGTGTGGGTGACTGTAACAGTGTGGGTAACTGTGACAGTGTGGGTGACTGTGACAGTGTGGGTGAGACAGTGTGGGTGAGACAGTGTGGGTGGCCTCTTTCCGCTGGATATAAATGTTATGTCCGCCAGTATAGTGTTGTTATATATGCGAGAGCGTGTTTCACTGTGTGTATAGTGTCGTATATGGGTGTATGCGCGTATGTTTGTGTGTGTATTGACCTGTGTTGGCTGCAGTTGTGTGACCCCGGCTCTTAACAGCTGTGTCCTATGACCCACCTTTGTTCCCACTCATCTTATAGTTACATGGAACCTCGTGTATGATGACCGGCTGTGTTGCATGCAACAGTGTGTGTGCAAGACTGCCTCCACCCACAAGGTCGCCCTTATATACCCCCACTCTTGCCTCACACCGGTGAAACACCCTCCCTCTCCACCCTAACCTGTCTTGTATGTTGTTCCATCTCCCTGGTGTTTTCCTGTCCTTCATTTCAAGGGCCAGCCTGATGGCGAATCTCTAAACTTTCCTTATGTAGTTCTTGAGATGTGGGCTCCACGCAGGTGATGCGTACTGTCATGGTGGTCTCACCCACCTGGGGTATAATGCCCTACACTGCTCCTGCAGATCCCTAACCCATATCTTTATGTTTGTCAATGTTGCATAAGCTGATATAGTTATCCTGCTTATTTGGTCATGCTGGGTCCTTGTCTCTGTGTCGACCTGTGTCTGCCTCTCAGCCCAGGTGGAGCAACCCGCCTCCTCCCGCTCTCAGTATTTTGTATTTATTGGGCTTGAGCTTCAGTGCCCCCCCCCCCCCTTGTCTCCCATTGTCTCCCCTTGTCTCGCATTGTTTCCCATCGTCTCCTCTTGTCTCCCCTTGTTTCCCATTATCTCCCCTTGTCTCCCATTGTCTCCCTTTTTCTCCCATTGTCTCCCCTTGTCTCCCATTTTCTCCCATTGTCTCCCATTGTCTCCTCTTGACTCCCATTGTCTCCCATTGTCTCCCCTTGGCTCCCATTGTCTCCCCTTGTCTCCCATTGTCTCCCATTGTCTCCCCTTGTCTCCCATTGTCTCCCCTTATCTCCCATTGTCTCCCCTTGACTCCCATTGTCTCCCCTTGTCTCCCATTGTCTCCCCTTGTCTCCCATTGTCTCCCCTTATCTCCCATTGTCTCCCATTGTCTCCCTTATCTCCCATTGTCTCCCATTGTATCCCCTTGTCTCCCATTGTCTCCCCTTGTCTCCCATTGTCTCCCATTGTCTCCCCTTATCTCCCATTGTCTCCCCTTGTATCCCATTGTCTCCCCTTGTCTCCCCTTGTCTCCCATTGTCTGCCCTTGTCTCCCATTGTCTCCCCTTGTCTCCCCTTATCTCCCCTTATCTCCCATTGTCTCCCATTGTCTCCCCTTGTCTCCCATTGTCTCCCATTGTCTCTCATTGTCTCCCCTTGTCTCCCATTGTCTCCCATTATCTCCCCTTGTCTCCTATTGATCTTTCGTTGTCCCAGAGGTCACCCCATCCTAATTCCTAATATCATTCCCCACATCACGTAGCTGACCGCAGTTTCCCAATGTAATTCGTTTGATAAATTGTGCATAGTGTGTAGGCCCTGATATATGGGCTCCTTCTGGGTGACCTTTGTTAGGTGTAAAGGCCTGGTGAAGAGGAAGACGTAGCCGCTACAAGAGTGAGGTGTCTTGTGGAAGGAAAAATGGTGCACCCTTGGAGGCCTGGTCGAGGACCGGGCCGCGGGGACACTAAAAAAGCCCCGAAATCATCTCAAGATAACCCTTGTTGTTATGTGTTGTTCCCCCATGTTGGCCACAACAAGCATAAGGGTCTTTATGAGTGTTACTGTCGCCGAGTTAAAGATCATTGTTGTCTTGTGATTAGTCTTCCCACTGGAAGTAATGATTTAAATTAAAGTGAATATATTGTACTCACCTAAAATGTGCTTCCAGGTGGAGAACTTGCTAGTGAAGGAAGTCTGGGAGAAGAGAGAATAAATTTTAAATTGAAGAAAGAATTTTTCTAAAATGTGAAAAAGAAAGTAGTTATAATAATAATTAGGATATAGAGTTTTTGTTTAGAAAACAAGTGTGTGGCAGTTCTCCTACACACACTAACATAGCTCCTACCTGCACACCTTTACACTTGTGCTACATAGCCTTGCCGGCTTGGTGCCTTCTCTTGATAATTACTTACTTACCACTACAGTTCTGGTGAGAGGTTAACTAGAGTGTGGTTAACCTTCTTCACTATCCCATGTGAGGCTTTATCAGCTCCTTCATCCAGCGATACCTTTATATCCTCAAGTTGCTGCTTTTCCTAATTAACTGCTATTTCTGTGTCGCTCTTCCTCACTCAAGGGTGTGACGTCACGGAGCTGGACTCCTCAGAGCTTTCCTTCAGTATCTCACACATCTTGTTGTTGTTTTCTGTTGTGGAGCTTCACATTTGTTAACACCCCTTGATGAACAAATCCACAAGGGCCGTGACGAGGATTCGAACCTGCGTCCGGGAGTATCCCAGACACTGCCTTAATCGACTGAGCTACGACAGGTCCCTTGATCTTTCTCAGCGTCTTGTGGGCATGTAATCCCAGTTACCTCCATGTGTGTCTGGGTATTTACCTTGTTATGCTTGTTATGTTATGCTCAATCAATTAACTGCTATTAACTACTAACTACTAATTTTGGTTATCCGCACACACACACACACACACACACACACACACACACACACACACACACACACACACACACACACACACACACACACACACACACACACACACATACACACACACACACACACACACACACACACACACAAACACACACACACAGGAAGCAACCCGTAACAGCTGTCTAACTCCCAAGTACCTATTTACTGCTAGGTGAACAGCTGTATCAGTTGAAAGACACTCTACCCTTTTGTTTTTGCTTCGGTCGGGAATCGAACCCGGGCTCTAAGAACTACCACCCCCGAGTCCTAAGGACCACGACCCCGGGTCCTAAGGACCACGACCCCGGGCCCTAAGGACCACGACCCCCGGGCCCTAAGGACCACGATCCCCGGGGCCCTAAGGACCACGACCCCGGGGTCCTAAGGACCACGACCCCGGGCCCTAAGGACCACGACCCCCGGGCCCTAAGGACCACGACCACCGGGGCCCTAAGGACCACGACCCCGGGCCCTGGGGGTACACAGACTCGGGGTTGCCTGACGAGTCGCATTAATTAATTACAAAAGGTGGACTCACCCGGGCACTGTAAGCTCTTTACCGTCCCACACCTGAGACACATGTCACTGTGGACGTGATCAATGTTGCATGGTCTGAGGGTTGCAGGGTCTGAGTGTTGCATGGTCTGAGGGTTGCATGGTCTGAGGGTTGCAGGGTCTGAGTGTTGCATGGTCTGAGTGTTGCATGGTCTGAGGGTTGCAGGGTCTGAGTGTTGCATGGTCTGAGGGTTGCATGGTCTGAGGGTTGCATGGTCTGAGGGTTGCACGGTCTGAGGGTTGCATGGTCTGAGTGTTGCACGGTCTGAGGGTTGCATGGTCTAAGTGTTGCACGGTCTGAGAGTTGCACGGTCTGAGGGTTGCATGGTCTGAGGGTTGCATGGTCTGAGGGTTGCATGGTCTGAGGGTTGCACGGTCTGAGGGTTGCATGGTCTGAGGGTTGCACGGTCTGAGGGTTGCATGGTCTGAGGGTTGCACGGTCTGAGGGTTGCACGGTCTGAGTGTTGCATGGTCTGAGGGTTGCATGGTCTAAGTGTTGCACGGTCTGAGAGTTGCATGGTCTGAGGGTTGCACGGTCTGAGGGTTGCATGGTCTGAGGGTTGCACGGTCTGAGGGTTGCATGGTCTGAGTGTTGCATGGTCTGAGGGTTGCACGGTCTGAGTGTTGCAGGGTCTGAGGGTTGCATGGTCTGAGGGTTGCATGGTCTGAGGGTTGCATGGTCTGAGGGTTGCATGGTCTGAGTGTTGCATGGTCTGAGTGTTGCATGGTCTGAATGTTGCATAGTCTGAGTGTTGCATGGTCTGAATGTTGCATAGTCTGAGTGTCATATGACCTGAGTGTTGCAGGGTCTGAGAGTTGCAGGGTCTGAGTGTTGCAGGGTCTGAGTGTTGCAGGGTCTGAGTGTTGCAGGGGCTGAGTGTTGCAGGGGCTGAGTGTTGCAGGGGCTGAGGGTTGCATGGTCTGAGTGTTGCATGGTCTGAATGTTGCATAGTCTGAGTGTCATATGACCTGAGTGTTGCAGGGTCTGAGAGTTGCAGGGTCTGAGTGTTGCAGGGTCTGAGTGTTGCAGGGTCTGAGTGTTGCAGGGTCTGAGTGTTGCAGGGGCTGAGTGTTGCAGGGGCTGAGTGTTGCAGGGTCTGAGTGTTGCAGGGGCTGAGTGTTGCAGGGTCTGAGTGTTGCAGGGGCTGAGTGTTGCAGGGTCTGAGTGTTGCAGGGGCTGAGTGTTGCAGGGTCTGAGTGTTGCAGGGTCTGAGTGTTGCAGGGGCTGAGTGTTGCTTGGTCTGAGTGTTGCTTGGTCTGAGTGTTGCAGGGTCTGAGTGTTGCAGGGTCTGAGTGTTGCAGGGTCTGAGTGTTGCAGGGTCTGAGTGTTGCAGGGGCTGAGTGTTGCAGGGTCTGAGTGTTGCAGGGGCTGAGTGTTGCATGGGCTGAGTGTTGCATGGGCTGAGTGTTGCAGGGTCTGAGTGTTGCAGGGGCTGAGTGTTGCATGGTCCGAGTGTTGCAGGGTCTGAGTGTTGCATGGTCCGAGTGTTGCAGGGTCTGAGTGTTGCATGGTCCGAGTGTTGCAGGGTCCGAGTGTTGCATGGTCTGAGGGTTGCACGGCCTAGGACATATACTGCTGGTATGCTGCTGATATATTAATGAAGACACTCTGGGTCTACCGCCACTCGTGGTATGCTCCCTCTCATGTTGTTCACCAGAATTATACTAATACGTTTGAATATAGTTGAAATATGGCTATATACCAAGAATGCTATAGTATTGTGGAGAGTGAAGGTATATAAAGGTGACCACGGCTGTGGTATAATGTAATGTGAGGAGTATAAAGCCACGTATAATGTAATGTGAGGAGTATAAAGCCACGTATAATGTAATGTGAGGAGTATAAAGCCACGTATAATGTAATGTGAGGAGTATAAAGCCACGTATAATGTAATGTGAGGAGTATGAAGCCACGTATAATGTAATGTGAGGAGTATAAAGCCACGTATAATGTAATGTGAGGAGTATAAAGCCACGTATAATGTAATGTGAGGAGTATAAAGCCACGTATAATGTAATGTGAGGAGTATAAAGCCACGTATAATGTAATGTGAGGAGTATGAAGCCACGTATAATGTAATGTGAGGAGTATAAAGCCACGTATAATGTAATGTGAGGAGTATAAAGCCACGTATAATGTAATGTGAGGAGTATAAAGCCACGTATAATGTAATGTGAGGAGTATAAAGCCACGTATAATGTAATGTGAGGAGTATAAAGCCACGTATAATGTAATGTGAGGAGTATGAAGCCACGTGGGGGGACATATTACCATCAGGTGTTTGTCTGTGACACTGACAACCTCATCATAAAGGTGAACTCTGCTATTAAAATGTTTTCCCTGTCGGGTTAGAGCAGTTTACCAGAGTTCCTGCAGGAAAGATAGCTTGACCCCGTGGGTCAGCTGTGTCACGCTGCCTCCACACCTGCTGATGAGGAGCGTGCG
Source organism: Procambarus clarkii (assembly GCF_040958095.1). NCBI lineage: Eukaryota > Metazoa > Arthropoda > Malacostraca > Decapoda > Cambaridae > Procambarus > Procambarus clarkii. The sequence continues at coordinate 13,807,565 of NC_091174.1, forward strand.
AGCTGTTGTGGGTTGCATCCTGCGATAGATCAGGCTTGGAGGAACTAGTTTAAGTCTAATAGACTTTCGGTCCCTGACTATGGAAAACCATGTAGTCCCACTGGTTCAGCGCTTCCTTCTTCTATCAATATTATTATCATCTTTATTGATCAAATTAATTAACAATTTTGACTAATCGGAGTAATTCAATTAGGTCATGTTGCAGTGAAGATGGTGCGTGTGTGTCCTGCCTCACACCGCACCAGCGTAGGACACATGCTCCATATTGTACACATGAACACACATGTTTCATAAGGTTACAACCCACTACATTACATATTATACATATTTTAATATACGAATTTGTTAATACCACACCCTAGACTGTCACACCAGTCTGTCACACTAGACTGTCACGCTAGACTCTCACACCTGTCTGTCATGCTAGACTGTCACACCAGACTGTCACACCTGTCTGTCACACCAGTCTGTCACGCTAGACTGTCACACCAGTCTGTCACGCTAGACTGTCACACCTGTCTGTCACACCAGTCTGTCACACTAGACTGTCACACCAGTCTGTCACACCAGTCTGTCACACTAGACTGTCACACCAGTCTGCCACGCTAGACTGTCACACCAGTCTGTCACGCTAGACTGTCACACCAGTATGTCACGCTAGACTGTCACACTAGACTGTCACACCAGTCTGTCACGCTAGACTGTCACACCAGTCTGTCACGCTAGACTGTCACACCTGTCTGTCACACCAGTCTGTCACAACAGTCTGTCACGCTAGACTGTCACACCAGTCTGTTACGCTAGACTGTCACACCAGTCTGTCACGCTAGACTGTCACACCAGTATGTCACGCTAGACTGTCACACTAGACTGTCACACCAGTCTGTCACGCTAGACTGTCACACCAGTCTGTCACGCTAGACTGTCACACCTGTCTGTCACACCAGTCTGTCACGCTAGACTGTCACACCTGTCTGTCACGCTAGACTGTCACACCAGTCTGTCACGCTAGACTGTCACACCAGACTGTCACACCTGTCTGTCACGCTAGACTGTCACACCAGTCTGTCACGCTAGACTGTCACACCAGACTGTCACGCTAGACTGTCACACCAGACTGTCACACCTGTCTCACACCAGTCTGTCACGCTAGACTGTCACACCAGTCTGTCACACTTGTCTGTCACACCAGACTGTCACACAAGGCCAATGAGGCATATGGTTGCAACATTATAAACATTAATATGAATGTTCCTTGATACAAAAATGGTCAATCACCCACCTTCCACTGCGGCTTGCATACTAATGACATTCAAACGCTCTATCGACTCTCCATAAGTAATTACTAAGAACCTCTTCTCTACAAACAGGCTCTCCATCCTGAACAACTTCAAGTCCTCTTAGAATTGTCTACCAGGGTCCTCCACAGCTCTTCTGGCTGCTACACCATGAAGTCTTCCTTAACAGCAATGGTGCTTCACCACTGGTATCACAGAAGCACGTGACTCTTCCCTTCACTGCCCCTCTTCCTACAGTTTGAGATCCACCTCCTCACTGTGGGGCTCTGCTCTTCTACAGGGTTCAATATCCACTCCTACGGCCTTGAAGTTCCACTCATTAACTTCTCCTCTAGCCTCAAAGTACTCCCATCAACATCTCCTCAGGACAAACCTGCAACCCGTTTACATGCCAAAAAAATGTTTCCCTATAAACTAACTTAAAATAAACTACACAAAATATCTCCACCTAACACCTTTCTGCGTTCGACATGCAGTGAGGACGGACTCCCCCATCCAGGGCGAATCCATCTTCCACCTCCCGCTGGGTGGTTCCTCTGCCTGCCGCTGCGAGGCAGCTACTCCGCCAGGAGCTGAACTTCCCTCAGTCATCCATAAGCGTTCGGAGCGGGTGGATGTCGCTCTGCTCCCCAGGACGTTCCTCCATCTTTACTCCCTTATTTAGGCCTTCTGTCTTATCAAAACATGCCTAACATATCAACAGACACTTCTTACGATCACTGGGCACACGATGAACTATAGGCAATCACTATTAACTAGTTAAATTTGGGCTTACCACAATAAGGTCTCCTGCAGGGCGCTCTCCCTCTCGATGGCGCCTGACCAGGGCGTTCCAACGGCCCATGAAAATGTCTCTGGGCGGCTTCACAACTCTTCTTGCCGTCCAGGACTTGAAACCACACGTTCCCAGATCGATTCCACAGCTGAAACGTCTGCACACTTCCTTCCTCTTGAAGGTATATTAACTAGGGGTTCCTCTCTAACAGGAGCTCACACGGAGCGCGGCTTCCCCTCACGATGTCTGGTGCTCAAGTGGGGGGTGAAAGCCCTCCAGAAGCGAGCCTCACACTTCTAGCAAACTCTCCACATCTCATGTCAAGTCATTTACTTATATTCTTGATCACTGCCCATACTCTCAAACTATTTATCAAATCTAACGAATTATTTTATTTATGTATCTCCATGTCTATATTTCTTTGATCTCTAATTTACGTCAGGTCTTGCAGAATAACTCTCAAGGTAGACTCGTTTTTCAGCTACCTGGGATCATGACACCAGTCTGTCACACCAGTCTGCCACACCAGACTGTCACACCTGTCTGTCACACCAGACTGTCACACCTGTCTGTCACACCAGACTGTCACACCTGTCTGTCACACCAGACTGTCACACCAGACTGTCACACCAGTCTGTCACACCAGACTGTCACACCAGTCTGTCACACCAGTCTGTCACACCAGACTGTCACACCTGTCTGTCACACCAGACTGTCACACCTGTCTGTCACACCAGTCTGTCACTCCAGACTGTCATACCAGTCTGTCACACCAGTCTGTCACACCAGTCTGTCACTCCAGACTGTCATACCAGTCTGTCACACCAGTCTGTCACACCAGTCTGTCACACCAGTGTGTGGCGGTTGCGAGAACTGACTAAATTCGTGCAGTGTTGGAAAAATAATAATATTCAATTTATTTTTGAAATGCAGCTTTTAAAATCCACTTGCAACTAGATTTTATTTATAAAGCGTATTGCATAATGGACATGCAGTATAGTGGCAGCAACTGCTGGAGACTAACGGGCTCCACTCGCATCACCAAAACCAACTTTTCCCAAAAAGCTCCCACCAGATTCTTGTTTTTAATTCTCATACTGAATGTTTAATTCACATTTTGTGTACCCCATACCCATCCTGTGGGTGGTAGTGGAGCCCATACCCATCCTTTGTGGGGTAGTGGAGCTCATACCCAACCTTCGGGGGTAGTGGAGCCCATACCCAACCTTCGTGGGGTAGTGGAGCCCATACCCACCCTTTGTGGGGTAGTGGAGCCCATACCCACCCTTCGTGGGGTAGTGGAGCTCACACCCAACCTTCGGGGGTAGTGGAGCCCATACCCAACCTTCGTGGGGTAGTGGAGCCCATACCCGTGTTGTGGATGGTAGTGGTAAAGGTTACAGGTGGCACATAATAGGCTCAGCAACTGAACCGTAAACTTCATGTGACAATTTTAGTGATGCACATTTAGCCAAAACCTTTGCTCATAAATTGGGAATTAATTACCATCTTGGACTACCTTTGAGCAGCCTGAGGGCAGTAATATTCCTGGAACATCAACAATATCTCGTAGACTTGATGCAAGGTGAAATTCACACCAGTTGCTCCATCTGTCATCATTCTGTTATGCAGGAAGAACCGCACGTCTATGGATCACCCAATAAGGTTAGTAGGCTTCTAAATCTTACCCTGGTAGGCTTAGGCAGTGAGCGATAGCTGACAGTACTGGTATATCGCCCTGAGATTGTCAGTGGCCTCCGCTGTCACTATGACGTGACGGCCTTGGTCATGGACATGATCGCCTCCGAGAAATGAGAAGCAAATTGGAGTGTATGACGAGTGTGGGGGGAGCGGGAGGGCTGGGGAGGCCCTACACGCCTCCCTCACCTCTTCTGGCGGTGGTAAATATGACAACATTTATACACCAAACAAACCATTATTAGTTGGGCCTGAGACGGCCAGGCTGTGGATGTCTGCCACGACAGGCGAGGTGATCCTTGCTTATGATTGTCCGACGCTGCCTGTCTACCCCTGGCGCTACCTGTCTTCCTCCGACGCTGCCTGTCTACCCCTGGCGCTACCTGTCTTCCTCCGACGCTGCCTGTCTACCCCTGGCGCTACCTGTCTTCCTCCGGCGCTGCCTGTCTACCCCTGGCGCTACCTGTCTTCCTCCGACGCTGCCTGTCTACCCCTGGCGCTACCTGTCTTCCTCCGGCGCTGCCTGTCTACCCCTGGCGCTACCTGTCTTCCTCCGACGCTGCCTGTCTACCCCTGGCGCTACCTGTCTTCCTCCGACGCTGCCTGTCTACCCCTGGCGCTACCTGTCTTCCTCCGACGCTGCCTGTCTACCCCTGGCGCTACCTGTCTTCCTCCGACGCTGCCTGTCTACCCCTGGCGCTACCTGTCTTCCTCCGGCGCTGCCTGTCTACCCCTGGCGCTACCTGTCTTCCTCCGACGCTGCCTGTCTACCCCTGGCGCTACCTGTCTTCCTCCGACGCTGCCTGTCTACCCCTGGCGCTACCTGTCTTCCTCCGACGCTGCCTGTCTACCCCTGGCGCTACCTGTCTTCCTCCGACGCTGCCTGTCTACCCCTGGCGCTACCTGTCTTCCTCCGACGCTGCCTGTCTACCCCTGGCGCTACCTGTCTTCCTCCGGCGCTGCCTGTCTACCCCTGGCGCTACCTGTCTTCCTCCGACGCTGCCTGTCTACCCCTGGCGCTACCTGTCTTCCTCCGACGCTGCCTGTCTACCCCTGGCGCTACCTGTCTTCCTCCGGCGCTGCCTGTCTACCCCTGGCGCTACCTGTCTTCCTCCGACGCTGCCTGTCTACCCCTGGCGCTACCTGTCTTCCTCCGACGCTGCCTGTCTATCCCTGGCGCTACCTGTCTTCCTCCGACGCTGCCTGTCTACCCCTGGCGCTACCTGTCTTCCTCCGACGCTGCCCGTCGCTGGGATAACACTGGCACTAGTGGTTGTGTTGCGCGGCGCCAATCACCTCGTGTGCTGGGAGAGCTGTCCAACAATTAATATAATGCTTGGTAACCTTGTTGGCGCCGGGGACCCCTCTGCTACTGATTATGACTGACCTAAAAATAGTCAAGAGAACAGGGGCGGGGTTTGTGTCACACTGACCTATACATAAGGGTCTGGGTGTAAGGGAAACATTTACCCGAGGATACCGGCGGCCATGTTGGAGAACCCTTCCTCGGGGGCGCCATGGTATTTGTGCTTTCGTTTTTTACTTTAAATATGATTAACCTCACCAGCTCTGAGTTTATATTTGTGTTGCATATTGTGGCGTAGTGGTCTGCGCAGTCGACTCACAACCCACTTGTATATTGGGGGCTGTTGTTGAGGAATAGCTCTCAATAAACAATACAACTCTCTCCTAAAAGGCAAACGTGGTATACCAGTTTACATGTCGCAGTGAAGGATGTCACCTTCGATGTTGCTGTATTGGTATTGTGTAGACCAGTGTGTGTTCTTCTTGTGTAGACCAGTGTGTGTTGTTCTTGTGTAGACCAGTGTGTTGTTATTGTGTAGACCAGTGTGAGTGTTGTTATTGTGTAGACCAGTGTATGTGTTGCTATTGTGTAGACCAGTGTGAGTGAGTTGCAAATATCCCAACTCCTATCATTCCCGTGATAGGAGAAGGGATATTTCCCCTGCGGGTCATTTGAGAATTTCCCACGATTCCTGGAATTTCAGATGTCTCATGGAAACACCGGCCGGCTCCTGGAATACCGGCCAGCTCCTGGAACACCGGCCAGCTCCTGGAACACCGGCCAGCTCCTGGAACACCGGCCAGCTCCTGGAACACCGGCCAGCTCCTGGAACACCGGCCGGCTCCTGGAACACCGGCCGGCTCCTGGAACACCGGCCAGTTCCTGGAACACCGGCCAGCTCCTGGAACACCGGCCAGTTCCTGGAGCACCGGCCGGCTCCTGGAACACCGGCCAGCTCCTGGAACCCCGGCCGGCTCCTGGAACACCGGCCGGCTCCTGGAACACCGGCCAGCTCCTGGAACACCGGCCGGCTCCTGGAACACCGGCCGGCTCCTGGAACACCGGCCAGTTCCTGGAACACCGGCCAGCTCCTGGAACACCGGCCAGTTCCTGGAACACCGGCCGGCTCCTGGAACACCGGCCAGCTCCTGGAACACCGGCCAGTTCCTGGAACACCGGCCGGCTCCTGCAACACCGGCCGGCTTCTGGAACACTGACCGGCTTCTGGAACACCGGCCGGCTCCTGAAAAACCGGCCAGCTCCTGGAACATGAGACGATTCCAGAACACGCGATGATGCCTCCCAGCATAGATGATGACTCCAGAGACACGCGATGCCTCCTGGAGATGATTCTAGGAACATGTGACGACTCCTGGAACATGACTATTCCAGGGCCACGTGGCAGTCCCGTAGACAGGAGATACTCCACTCTGCAAGCTCAACTAGGTGAGTACAACTAGTACACACACACACACACACACACACACACACACACACACACACACACACACACACACACACACACACACACACACACACACATACCACACCCATGGGGGCCTCGCAGCTGAGCGGATTGTGCACGGGGGTCGTAGTCCTAAGGTGCCCGGGTTCGATTCCCGGCCGAGGTAGAACTAAATGGGCAAGTTCTTTCACCTTGATGCTCTGTTCAGCTAGCAGGAAATAGGTACCTGATAGACAGCTGCTACGGGCTGCTTGCTGGGGATGTGTGTGTGTCAAGGCGGGGCCCATGAGCTAATAGCTCGATTCTGCAAGCACAAATAGTGAAGTCAAAGAGTAAATGCACACACACGCGCGCGCGCGCGGACAGCAACAAAAGATCAAGGGTGCCAGCACCAATCTAGTTGAATTGGTGGGCGTGTGGGCCAGCAGGAGCAGCATTAGATGGAGTGATACACAGTTGTTGATGTGGTGATGACCCTTGTGTGTGACTCTTCAGCATGGTGGCGGCCAGGTTGTTGTTGTTGCTACTGCTGCTGCTACTGCTGCTGCTACTGCTGCTGCTGCTGCTACTGCTACTGCTACTGCTGCTGCTGTTACTCTGCCTGTTGGTATTGTTGCTTCTGCTGCCGTTACAGCTGTAGTTAGTGTTGTTGCTGCTGCTGCGATTGTTACTGTTGGGGTTGCTTTAACTGCTACTGTTGCTGTCTGGTCTCTACTGAACATGAGAAAGTGAGGGTGGCCTGAGCCAGGTGAACAATATGGTGGGTTATGAGAGCCTTCAAAACAAAGGACGCCACCAGTGCGTCTCTTCTCCAAATATCTTTTGTATGTCCGCCCTGGATGGTGCTCGGTGCTCCCCTCTCTCACTGCACGAGAGAGGTCTACAATGTGAGCAACACACGCAACATACGCGGATATAACAACAAACTTATCAAAAAACATAAAATGTACTTAAAATATATTTAAATTACACTGGAAGACCAGGGGCCAATTATGTACAATAAAATAACTTATTGGAGCGCTGAGGCTGTTAGTGGCCTTGAGTGTACCACCTGATCACCACCATATGTACTTTCACAGCCCATTGTACCTCCTTGCATGCATATATATATATATATATATATATATATATATATATATATATATATATATATATATATATATATATATATATATATATATGTGTGTGTGTGTGTGTGTGTGTGTGTGTGTGTGTGTGTGTGTGTGTGTGTGTGTGTGTGTGTGTGAGGAAGTAAAGAACAGGCTCAGTGCAGAATATTGGTGTCATGGATACACCCAGAGAACACTGTATGAACATTAGAGGCCCGTGACTGTTCAACCTTTTTCAATAAAATATAAACAAATATTACCAGAACAAAAATTGAAATTTTTGAAAGTGAATTACAGGGGTTGTTGCAGGAAGTGCCGGATCAGCCAGGTTGTGATGGGCATAGCAGACGGCAGACCACCACGCTGACTAAACCTATGAGACGTCAGAAGAACAGACTGCTAGCAGAGCTGTGTGCTCTGCGAGAGTATAAATATTGTCGTGTGACTGTGACTCATACGTCAGGCTGCAATCAGACGCGTCCAACAGCCTGGTTGATCAGTCCATCAACCAGGAGGCCTGGTCGACGACCGGGCCGCGGGGACGCTAAGCCCCGGAAGCACCTCAAGGTAACCTCAAGGTGTGTGAGCCACTCAGCGCCAACTTTCCAGCCTTCCATACTAGCGAGGCGGACTGCAACACCTCCCTCCTCACGGTGAGAAATGATTAAATTATCATAATTTTGCTGGATTATGAAGAAGGATTTGACATTTAGTTGCTCCTGAGGCGGAATTGCTTTTACAGACATTTTAACTTTAGCGTTCACTTGGTCGGCAGCAGCAGGGCAGGAGTGGTGACGAGATGGTTCCGGGGCTGTGTGTGTGTGTGTGTGTGTGTGTGTGTGTGTGTGTTTGATGTATGGGCGGGTGTGTGAGGAGAGAGAGAGAGAGAGAGAGAGAGAGAGAGAGAGAGAGAGAGAGAGAGAGAGAGAGAGAGAGAGAGAGAGAGAGAGAGAGAGAGAGAGAGACAGTGAGTTAGGGAAAGCGCCAAACCATTACTTTTAGGATAAGGGTTTGGGATGGGACTGATGTAAGAAATCAACCACTTGGACGGTCGGGAATTGAACCCCTCCCTACTTGTATGAAGCGAGACCGTCGCTCTACAGTCCTGCCCAAGTGGCTGGGGACACACACCCACACACACACACACACCCACACACGCACACACCCACACACACACACACACACACACACACACACACACACACACACACACACACACACACACACACACACACACACATACACACACACACACACACACACACACACACACACACACACACACACACACCCACACACACCCACACCCACACCCACACACACACACACACACACACACACACACACACACACACAACCCCGACAAATCCCTTGAGCAGTGTTATGCTGAGCATGACAATAGTGGCAGAAAGCCCCCGTCACCTAAGTCCATTCTCTGTGCTTGCCAGCAGGACAAACTAAAGAGTCAGAGGACACCAGACACGTCTGGTGTTAGTACATAATTCCTGTCACTGGTTTAGGCTTATAGTCACACCCCTGGTGACTAAGAGAGACCACCAGGGGTGGTCAGAGACTGGGCCGCGGGGACATTGATACCAGGAACCAACAACCGCCAGAGGCAGACTCCGCAGTCTGTTATACTATGCTGTTTATACTAACCTAGTGTGTATTCACCTGTCCAGTAGCACAGTGGGCTGCGTCCTCGACTCAGCATTGAGGATCCAGACTCAGCATTGAGGATCCAGAGTTCGATCCTCGGCACTTCACCTGTAGTGACCTCTGCCACACACACACTACACCTGTAGTGACCTCTGCTACACACTACACCTGTAGTGACCTCTGCTACACACTACACCTGTAGTGACCTCTGCTACACTACACCTGTTGTGACCTCTGCTACACTACACCTGTTGTGACCTCTGCTACACACTACACCTGTAGTGACCTCTGCTACACACCACACCTGTAGTGACCTCTGCTACACACTACACCTGTAGTGACCTCTGCTACACACTACACCTGTAGTGACCTCTGCTACACACTACACCTGTAGTGACCTCTGCTACACACTACATAAATAATAAGCTCTATATTTTAATCTAAAAATAAAAGTAACTTCGTGTCTACAAAAATATATAATTAAATATAAATAATTAAAGTAGCTGTTTTAAATGTTATTCCACCACCAGCACCATCATCACCACCACCACCACCACTAGCAGCAGCCCCACCACTACTACCAGCCCCACCACCACCACCAGCAGCACCACAACGATCACCACCATTATCACTACCACCACCAGCAGCAGCAGCACCACCTCCACCACGATCACCACCAGAAGCACCACAACGATCACCACCACCATCACCACCATCACCACCACCACCACCATCAACACCACCACCACCATCACCACCATTACCACCATCACCACCACCACCACCACCACCACCACCACGCCAAAAGTTTCCTAGTATCCATGGCGTGTTGCGTCAGCCTGCTCCACTGAGGGATAATAATCTACATTTAAGAGAATTGTGTTAAATTCTCCTTTATTTCAGCATTCTTTAACCAGAATTATTAGCTGATAATATATTCACCATTGATCAAGCGATATAGCGATATTTGCTGCGATCACTTTATCCAGTTACGAGCTGTTATCAAAGAGATTCATGGAGGAAAGAATTTCCCCTATAACCTTTTTGTCATGTGAACTTCCTTTCATATTAATTGTTAAATTGGGATAATTTAATTAATATTAGCTTTCTTATGATAAACCTTGTATTTATTATCTAGCATAATTGGGCAAATTATAGGAATTATTTCCTCCGTTCCAACACTTTGTACTGCCGCGTATGCGCGGGCGAGAGAGAGAAGAGAAAGAGAAGCAGCCATTTTTCTCAGGGGGAGAGAGAGTGTCCGGAAGCTCGCTATATTTACCGCCTCGTAATTGCGTCATCCTTGCTACTGCAGACGTTAGAGTTACGGAGCAGCTTCGTCATTATTCAGACACCAGTATCGGCAAACTATAAGTCCATATTTACTTTTAATGTTGTTTAGATAGGACGTTTGTGGTCATGCTGTATGCCAACTAAAAATAACAAGATTTACTTCAGGGCACTCTCACATTTCATTTAGAAATATGTGCGGCATTATATCTCTTTAGGTAGCATTTACATACTGCCTGTATTTCAGCTTGTGTCTTACTGGCAAGAAAGGACATAAGCCTCTGCCTCGGTCATGTGTTCCCAGGATATCCTTATGCAACCAACACAAGCACCACCACCACCATCACAGGCACCACCACCACCACAAGCACCACCGCCACCACAGGCACCACCACCACCACCACAAGCACCACCACCACCACAGGCACCACCACCACAAGCACCACCACCATCACCAGCCCCACCAACTTTCAGTGACGAATATTCCCAGACTCTTGCTACTATTTCTTCATACAGTTAAGCTGTCATTTTGTTCTTGTAGTTTAGTAGAACATTATTTTCATTTATATGAAGATCTTCAAGATCTAATATTCCATATATATTCTTTACCAATGTGATGTATTAATGTCGCAGTAATTTGTAGTTGAAGTGTATTAACTTCTTATTTAAATTAAGCCCCCAAAGACTGTGGTGCGATTTATTTAATATTTAGTTTTATTCTACAGCCCATTTATTGTTTTAATATTTCACAATTTATTATTCAAGAGATCCATAGGCACTGGTTCTCTGATTTATTTCCAATTTATTTATTTATTTTATTTCCCTTTATCTAAAGGGTGGTCCTTTGAAGTTATTGAAATTTATTATTATTATTATTAATATCTGAGCCAGATTTCCCCACAACCACTACCACCACCACCACCACCCCCACCACTACCCCCACCACCACCACCACCACCACCACCAATACCACCACCACCACCACCACCAATACCCCCACCACCACCACCACCACCACCACCACCACCACCACCACCAATACCACCAACACCATTACCACCACCACTAACACCAGGACCACTACCACCACAACCACTAACTATCACCACCACCACTACCATCATCACCACCATTACCACGACCACCAGCACCACGACCACCACCACCACCACCACCAATACCCCCACCACCACCACCAATACCACCACCACCACCACTAACACCAGGACCACTACCACCACAACCACTAACTATCACCACCACCACTACCATCATCACCACCATTACCACGACCACCAGCACCACGACCACCACCACCATACGCACCGGTCTGGAATACACGCCTTGTGAGGCACAAACCAGTGTTGCACACTTGCAAAGTTTTGCAACAAGACCACTGCCAGAGGTAAGATGACTAGCGTGGGGATGGCTTAACCTGGCCGCACATTCCTGGTCGACAGAACAATGGGGACATGATCGCTCTATGCAAGTTACTGAGGGAAAGTGATAAGTGGACAAGCACACCTGCTTTAAAGTGAGAGTACATAAGTAGAAGTTGGAAACGCATCTAGGTATCTAAGAAGATGGTGGTCAACAAGTGGAATGTACTGAAAGAAGAAGTTGTGGAAGCCACCTCCATCCACAACTTTAAGGCCACATTTGACCAAGAATGTGAAGGTCAAGAGTAGTTCAAGTGTAAGGCAACTGGTGTCAGAAGGGTAGCAGGCGGGGAACAAGGAGCTAGACCACACACCCCGGAGACACTGATAGGTAAGTGCCACCACTACCATCTCACTCAACGCAAACACGATTATTTGTCACTATTTTTACCCAGAGAATAAAAGGAGAACAAATTTAATTAAAATGCTGGCTGTAGTTGGAGGTTCATCAGCATGAAAAACGTCCCCGTGATACAGCCAGCCGAGGCCCCCTGCCTGCCTCATGCCCTCAATAACAAATATAATAAAAACCACTTCTGAAAAACGCCGAAGAACACAGTTCCGTCGAGTAGCGAGCGAGATTGTCCCTAATGAACGAGAGGTGTCGAGTATTTTTATGAAGTGTCTCGCTGCAACGAAGGAGATGTCGAGCAAGCCTATCTTGCACACAGTCTTGCTGCAACCAGACCTGCACGGTCCTAATTAATGGAAGAGGCGGGCTCACTCGCCTTAGGATTTATGTTTGTAATTAAGGTAATTTATGTAGCGTTGGTGGAAGGATCTGTGTGAGTGTGAGAGCCGCTGCCACACTGCTAACATTGTTCGCCAAGTTAGGACAGGTGTTGCTACTGGGGGTCACCTTCCCTGTGCAGCTGAGCCCAGCAGCTAGGTGGACTACCTGATCCCAGCAGCTAGGTGGACTACCTGAGCCCAGCAGCTAGGTGGACTACCTGAGACCAGCAGGTAGTCCACCTAGCTACCTGACTACCTGCTAGGTGGAGCAGGTCTATGTAAGATGTACTCCTTGAACCGTGACGGTGAAGGATATCGTTAGTAACATTTTGGGCAGTATTTTCTCACTTGTAATAATTCCTCGCTACTGGGCCATAGTGTGTGTGTGCGTGTGTGTGTGTGTGTGTGTGTGTGTGTGTGTGTGTGTGTGTGTGTGTGTGTGTGTGTGTGTGTGTGTGTGTGTGTGTGTGTGTTTACTAGTTGTGTTTTGCGGGGGTTGAGCTCTGCTCTTTCGGCCCGCCTCTCAACTGTCAATCAACTGTTTACTAACTACTTTTTTTTTTTTCTCCACACCACACACACACCCCAGGAAGCAGCCCGTGACAGCTGACTAACTCCCAGGTACCTATTTACTGCTAGGTAACAGGGGCATTCAGGGTGAAAGAAACTTTGCCCATTTGTTTCTGCCTCGTGCGGGAATCGAACCCGCGCCACAGAATTACGAATCCTGCGCGCTATCCACCAGGCTACGAGGCCCCTATCCACCAGGCTACGAGGCCCCTGTGTGTGTGTATGTGTGTGTGTGTGTGTGTGTGTGTGTGTGTGTGTGTGTGTGTGTGTGTGTGTGTGTGTTGTGGCAACAGCGTAAAGCTCATCCGCTTGTGCTGTCATTTAAAGATAAAGCTGGTACTGACCCAGACGGAGGCGGGCATTGAGAGGACACAATGGGATGAGACGCTGGGAGGCAGTTACCCCTAAACCATTGTGTTCAACTCCCTGGGGTTTGGTTTGGTATTGGGCTTTACTCCTATACACCGCGGAGGGGTTATTAAGACCACAACAATAGCTGACTGACCAACCAGCGAGAACACTGTTGTCCTAGACATAGTCCACGGCTAAAGTATATTCTCAGTGTATATATAAGGTGAGAAACGGAGTACACTTCTCGGTGTATTTATTGCTGTATGACAGAGTTGAAGAGAGCAAGACCAATGGGTCCAAAGGAAAACGAGACTAAGAGAGGAGACTCTGGAAGGCCAAGAGGTTTAGTACAGTAGATCCAGTCAGGTACCAACCTGCAGTAGCGAAGACAACGATCAAGGTAATGAGGTTCGTAACACACAGGTGTACAGAGATCACTTGACACGTTCGTTCCATGCAGGACCGGTCAATGAGACAGGGGAGATAAACGCATGGTTCAGCTATAGTAAATGGTAAATGTGGTAATGGTAACCAAAATGGTAAACATTTTGATGACATCAATGCGCTACTTGAAGCACTACGCACTAAACTATCATTATTTTAACAGAAACATGGCCAAGTAAAGACCTGACCCAACTATTCAACTTAGCAGGATTTAAAGCCATTCACAACTGCAGACTGACAAAAAAGAAAGTGGTACAGTTATCTATTATCAAGATAACTTCAATTGCGCAAGTGTTATTAGCAATAGAGACGACTACTGTGAATATATCTTTGCGCAATTCTCGGTCAAATCCCTTAAATCATCAATAACTATTGGAGCTATTAATAGATTTCCCAATACTAATACAACCACATTCTCTGTGATAATATAAGGAACCTAATCATAAACAACAAACTCCCAATAAATTACATACATATATATATTACATATATATACATATATATATATAAATTACATATATATATATATATATATATATATATATATATATATATATATATATATATATATACATATATATATATATATGTATATGTATATGTATATGTATATGTATATGTGTGTGTGTGTGCGTGTTCTTATATTCGTGTACAGCCACTAGCACGCGTAGCGTTTCGGGCAGGTTCTTAATCCAAATTTTCCCTGGAATACGACCCGCCAAATCCTTAAACAACCAGGTACCCATTCACTGCTGGGTGAACATAAGCTGCAGTTAAGGATTGGCACCCGGTCAATCCTCCGCGACCAGGATACGAACCCAGGCCAAATCGCTCGCGAAACGCCGGACGAATTTCTTACCACTGCGCCACGGGGATCCTAGAATGGATATCGTTAGTAACGATATCCAGTACATAAGTAATGATAAGTACATTGTTGACAGAGGTCAACAATGACCTCTGTCAACAAAATAACCCCAGAGTCGAATACTTTCTAAACAGCTTGAACTCTTGTATGCTAATCTCCACTATCACCAAGCCCACACGAATTACTCAAATATTTGCTACAACCCTGGACCACATATGGACTTATATAACAGCATCCTTTGTCGCTGGTATAATCACTGACAGAACAACCGATCACTACCCTACCTTCCTCTTAGCAAACATGGACATAACACCCTCAGTTACCTATAAACACAGTTACCTTTAGACAACACAGCAAACCAGCAATAGGGAACCTCATAAATGCACTTCACAATATAAACTGGGTATGTAAACTTAACAATACACAGGATATAAATTCATTAGCCGACATCTTTCTCTCCAAAACTCTAAGCCTCTACAACACACACTGTCCTCTCCTCACTAAGCAAGTAACTGCCAAAAGATTAAACAACCCCCTGGTTATCTTGAGATGATTTCGGGGCTTTAGTGTCCCCGCGGCCCGGTCCTCGACCAGGCCTCCACCCCCCAGGAAGCAGCCCGTGACAGCTGACTAACACCCAGGTACCTATTTTACTGCTAGGTAACAGGGGCATAGGGTGAAAGAAACTCTGCCCACTGTTTCTCGCCGGTGCCCTGGATCGAACCCGGGACCACAGGATCACAAGTGCAGCGTGCTGTCCGCTCGGCCGACCCTGGCTCACAAGTGGAATATTTAAAGCAATTAACAAGAAACACGAATATGAAAAAAACATAGAATTGGCCTAGTTACTAATGAAGAAGAAGATACTCATCAATGCTTACCAATATAATACGAAGAGCCAAAGCTTCCTTTTATGAGAATAGATTTAAAGAAGTAGAAGGAGATATGAAAAGTACATGGAAAGCCATCTCTGACATCCTACGGTCTAAACAACAGTCACATAACAAGCACATAAAACTCTCTAAAGATGGTTACACACTTGAAACAGACTTAGATATTGCAACTGAATTAAATAACTTATTTTCATAAATTGGTACTAACCTTGCCAGAAAAATCCCAGAGACCCAGACACATGTTACTACATATCTTACAGGCAGCTATCCTAACTCTCTAATCCTTTTACCAGTCAGCTCGACAGACATTATATCCATAATTCAATCACTTAAAACCAAGGCTGGGGACATTAATGAAATACCATCTATGGTATAAGAGTGCTGCCCCTGCTCTTGCACTACCCATAGTTCTGCTATTCAACAAATCTTTAGTGTTATACTTTTGCTGGTATCCTTAAAAAAAACAAAAGTAACGCCAGTTCATAAAGGAGGCGAGACAGCTGACATAAACAATTACAGACCAATTTCAAATCTACCTATACTTTCAAAAATATTTGAAAAAAATATTTACAAAGACCTCTATTCCTACTTTGTAAAACTCAACATATTAAGTCCCAGTCAGTTTGGCTTCCGTTTCCAAAAAAGTACCAATGATGCCATTATTAGACTGCTTAATATAATCTACTCAGCCCTTGACAAAAATGAGTTTCCAATTGGCCTCTTCATTGACCTGAGAAAGGCCTTTGATACTGTAAACCATAACTACCTCTTACTTAAACTTCACCACTTTAGTATCCTAGGCCTTGTTCTGAACTATATTCGTTCCTATCTTAGTGACAGACACCAATATGTAGCCATCAATAACATAACCTCCCTAACTTTACCATTAACAGTAGGAGCGCCACAGGGCATCATCTTAGGACCTCTCCTATTTTTTATATGCATCAATAATTTGCCAATTGTTTCTAACACTCTTAAATCCATACTATTTGCTGACGATACTACCTGCACCTATTCTGACCCCCCAACCCCACACTCAAAATATTGTCAACAATGACAACAATGTACCCTTACTTAAATCTTTGAATATGTTAGATATTAAGTCACTGCACATCCTCTCAAGTGCACTCTATATATTTAAAACTCTGAACTGTAATGCCAATCATGACCTTCAACGCTTCCTAGAAGGTTGTAACATGAGCACCACACCAGAAACAAATACCTATTTGATATTCTAAGAGTGCGCCTTAACCAAACGAGAAATGCTCTACCAAGGGACCCAGAATGTGGAATGACCTTCCCAATCACGTCAAAGGCTGTACCTCTCTCAACCAGTTCAAGAGAACAACTAAGTACTACCTAATAAGTAATCTCCATGTAATCTCCCTTACCCCCTAAATGTCAACCCAGGTCTTGCTATTTTCAAACAATACTGTTTGTTGTTCAACTTGTTTAATTGATGATTTTTGCCATGTCCCCCCATGAGTGACCTGGCTCACCCATGGGGGTGACCTGACTCAACAGGGAAGGTAACAGGGAGGTGACCTGACTCAACAGGGAAGGTAACAGGGACGTGACCTGACTCAACAGGGAAGGTAACAGGGACGTGACCTGACTCAACAGGGAAGGTAACAGGGAGGTGACCTGACTCAACAGGGAAGGTAACAGGGACGTGACCTGACTCAACAGGGAAGGTAACAGGGACGTGACCTGACTCAACAGGGAAGTGACCTGACTCAACAGGGAAGGTAACAGGGAGGTGACCTGGCTCAACAGGGAAGGTAACAGGGACGTGACCTGACTCAACAGGTAAGGTAACAGGGAGGTGACCTGACTCAACAAAACATGATAAGAACTTCATGAGAGTGATAAGGTCTGTGAGGAGCTCCGTAAAGAATGCAGGAACTTCCTGATAAGAGACCAAGGGATGCAGGATTAGACAGACAGACATAAACAGTAATGAGAAACATTATAGTTACTGAGTGAGAAGGAACAAGGCGCCTGGTGGAATTAGGTGTTGACGGCAACAGTACCGCCAGGTATCATCTTGGCTACTACAAGGCGCTACAAGGGGGCTTTCAAGGGGCTACAAGGGGGCTATAAGGGGCTACAAGTCGGTTAAAAGGGGGCCTTCAAGGGGCTATAGGGGGGCTACAAGTGGACTACAAGGAGCTATAGGGGGCTATAAGGGGCTACAAGGGAGCTACAAGGTGCTACAAGGGACTACAAGGAGTTACAAGTGGGGCTACAAGAGGGGCTACAAGGGGCTACAAGTCGGCTACAAGGGGGGGCTTCAAGGAGCTACAAGGGGGCTATAAGGGGCTACAAGGATCGTATATAAGCCACTAACGAGGCTCTACAGTGCACCAGCACAAACTCGGAAGCGCCCGAAAGTGTTGACGAACGTGAATGTGGTACTAAAAGTCAAGCATTAAACTATGACTTCCCTGAAATGTATTCACACCAAAATACTACAACAATTTATCAGCAGGAAGTTGACCAGACCACACACTAGAAGGTGAAGGGACGACGACGTTTCGGTCCGTCCTGGACCATTCTCAAGTCGATTCTCAAGTATCGACTTATGAATGGTCCAGGACGGACCGAAACGTCGTCGTCCCTTCACCTTCTAGTGTGTGTCTGGTCAACTTACTTTAGCCACGTTATTGTGACTCATCGCCTGCATATCAGCAGGAAGATTTCGGAACAACTGGTGAATGTCAACTATTTAACTGAGAACAAACGGGGATTTATGGAGAGAAAAGAATTTCTGAACAACCTGCCATAGTTGTACTGTAAGAGCGTGAGTGTGTATTTACTATTGGTGTCTGCAGAAGCGAAATATTAGCTCTTGGACCCCGCCTTTCTAATCAATCTATTTTTCCTCTATTATATCTACTACATGTATTTTTATCTAACACGCACGCCTGCACATACACATCCCTAGGAAGCTGCACGTAGCAGCTGTCTAACTCCGAGATACCTATTTACTGTTAGGTGAACAGGAGCATCAGGGGTGAAAGAAACTTTGCCCATTTGTTTCCGCCTCGGCCAGGAATCGTACCCGGGCCCTTAGGACTACGACCCCCGACCGCTGTCCACTTAGCCCGAGGTCCCTGTGTGTGTGTGTGTGTGTGTGTTTTCTACCACAGACGTGGTCACAATTTTACAATGCTAACCAGCATACATATAGTTTCTTCTGTCCTCTATGGAAGAATTATTTAAATATTTATAAGTTAAGCTAGGTACTTGAGGACGTACACAGCAACCCTAGACTATGTGAGGGGTTACGCAGTGTGAGTCAAGAGTGAGCTGTGTGGTGCTAAACATCTCGCCCGATGGTTAGTCATACAAGGCCATGTCATCAGTAGTCTACACTCACAAGCTCTGAATGTATTATCAGGATATTCTTGCGTAAGAGTCGGTGGAGGTCAGTGTTGTCTCTGACCAACTGCAATGAAGGAAACAAATGTGCCACCATGCACAGGGAGCCGGTCGGCCGAGCGGACAGCACACTGGGCTTGTGATCCTGTGGTCTTGGGTTCAATCCCAGGCGCCGGCGAGAAACAATGGGCAAAGTTTCTTTCACCCTATGCCCCTGTTACCTAGCAGTAAAATAGGTACCTGGGTGTTAGTCAGCTGTCACGGGCTGCTTCCTGGGGGTGGAAGCCTGGTCAAGGACCGGGACGCGGGGACAATAAAGCCCCGAAATCATCTCAAGATAACCTCAAGATGCGCACACTTGAATATCTTAATATAGTTAACACCCAAACCAACACAGAGACAGTAGAAGCAAGAACATAAGCTGCTTATGTTTATGCATGTAATAGCTTATTAATATCCATAATGTTTCATCCACTTGTTCATCTCAATCACGTCCTGTACCACCTCACCCCAAGCGAATATAAGCCTTAGCAAATGCATGGTAAATTTGTCTGAAAATGTAAGGAGTTCCTTGCGGAACTCATCCCTAGGCGTCAGACCATAATAAGTTGTGAAAATAAACTTTGGAGAGTTAATTTTTCAATTTCCCTCGACAGTGAAGAAAAACATGAGAAATATTGAGAAGCTTCACGTTAAAATCATTAATCTTACCCTTTCGGTCATATTCAACTATATATATATATATATATATATATATATATATATATATATATATATATATATATATATATATATATATATATATATATATATATATTATATATATATATATATATATATTATATATATATATATAAAATACATTTATATTTATATTTACCTGGACAATGAGAGCCTGGAACCGCTGACCACATAGACAGTAGCGTCTGAGCCACCAATACCCCCTTAAAAGGTTAGTTATTCAAGGCTTCGATTGTCCAGGTGTATGTAATATCATTAAGTTTTCTTCACTTAATAAGGAAATTGAAGAAATAACGTACTATAGTTCATTTAACGGTTTCATTGTGACCTGACGCTAAGAGACGCGTTTCGTTGACACTGTCAACATTTTCATGGACAAAGTTTGGCTGGAGCCGTATATATATAAACAAAATATACTGCAATTTGCAGTCCCCGTGGCGTAGTAGTAAGACACTCGCCTAGCGTTTTGCAAGCGCTTTGGCCTGGGTTCGTATACTGTCCGGGGAGAATTTATTGGGCGCCAATCCTTAATTGTAGCCTCTGTTTACCCAACAATAAAATGGGTACTTGATTGTTAAACAATTTGGCGGGTCTTATTCCGGGAAAATGGAATTAAGGACCTGCCCGAAACGCTATGCGTGCTAGTGGCTGTACAAGAATGTAAGAACTCTTGTATATATAAATATATAAAATCAAATTTAAAAAAAACAGCGTTTTACCAAGGCGTGAGACAGTGCACAAACTGCGAGGCCCCATCTGGGAACACATGGTCTCTATACACAACCAGATCATCACCAGAGTTATCCTGACTGACAGATTCAACTATAAGAGAAGACTGAACACAGGCGAGACATCACCACCCCGCCAACACCAGGCTACACAGTCATCACCACCCCGCCAACACCAGGCTACACAGTCATCACCACCCCGCCAACACCAGGCTACACAGTCATCACCACCCCGCCAACACCAGGCTACACAGTCATCACCACCCCGCCAACACCAGGCTACACAGTCATCACCACCCCGCCAACACCAGGCTACACAGTCATCACCACCCCACCAACACCAGGCTACACAACCATCACCACCCCGCCAACACCAGGCTACACAACCATCACTACCCCGCCAACACCAGGCTACACAGTCATCACCACCCCGCCAACACCAGGCTACACAGACATCACCACCCCACCAACACCAGGCTACACAACCATCACCACCCCGCCAACACCAGGCTACACAGTCATCACCACCCCACCAACACCAGGCTACACAGTCATCATCACCCCGCCAACACCAGGCTACACAGTCATCACCACCCCGCCAACACCTGGCTACACAACCATCACCACCCCGCCAACACCAGGCTACACAGTCATCACCACCCCGCCAACACCAGGCTACACAGTCATCACCACCCCGCCAACACCAGGCTACACAGTCATCACCACCCCGCCAACACCAGGCTACACAGTCATCACCACCCCGCCAACACCAGGCTACACAGTCATCACCACCCCACCAACACCAGGCTACACAACCATCAACACCCCGCCAACACCAGGCTACACAGACATCACCACCCCGCCAACACCAAGCTACACAGTCATCACCACCCCGCCAACACCAGGCTACACAACCATCACTACCCCGCCAACACCAGGCTACACAACCATCACCACCCCACCAACACCAGGCTACACAACCATCACCACCCCGCCAACACCAGGCTACACAGTCATCACCACCCCACCAACACCAGGCTACACAGACATCACCACCCCACCAACACCAGGCTACACAACCATCACCACCCCGCCAACACCAGGCTACACAGTCATCACCACCCCACCAACACCAGGCTACACAACCATCACCACCCCGCCAACACCTGGCTACACAGACATCACCACCCCACCAACACCAGGCTACACAACCATCACCACCCCGCCAACACCAGGCTACACAGTCATCACCACCCCACCAACACCAGGCTACACAACCATCACCACCCCGCCAACACCAGGCTACACAGTCATCACCACCCCACCAACACCAGGCTACACAGTCATCACCACCCCGCCAACACCAGGCTACACAGTCATCACCACCCCGCCAACACCAGGCTACACAGTCATCACCACCCCGCCAACACCAGGCTACACAGTCATCACCACCCCACCAACACCAGGCTACACAACCATCACCACCCCGCCAACACCAGGCTACACAGACATCACCACCCCGCCAACACCAGGCTACACAACCATCACCACCCCGCCAACACCAGGCTACACAGACATCACCACCCCACCAACACCAGGCTACACAACCATCACCACCCCGCCAACACCAGGCTACACAGACATCACCACCCCACCAACACCAGGCTACACAACCATCACCACCCCGCCAACACCAGGCTACACAGTCATCACCACCCCACCAACACCAGGCTACACAGACATCACCACCCCGCCAACACCAGGCTACACAGGGTAAGCCGTCGTGGGCCTCTTAACCCACCTGACACTTCTCCTCACTCTCCCTAATATACTCGGCTGTTTCATTTAAATTGCATTCACCTCGGGTCGTGTGTGTACAAGTATACTCATGGATGCACCAGTAATGACGGTTAGATCAGTGAATATACATTCATCATACAGAGAAGTGTTTTGTAATCGGGGTCTTCGCAAGAAACATATAGCAAACAGAAATTAGTAAAAATAAATTAATATTTATCAGAACAAAAATAAATATAATTGTAATGAAAATAAAAGTACGTTTGCATAAGTTTAGTGTTCTTCGATACATGGAAAAATATTTTATGGCTTCCACCATGGTAAACAATACCTCTCGTCTGTGTATAGTGAGTATTAGTTTATCTTGTGTATGCATCCCGAGACTGTTCAGCTCTAGGACAATATAATAAGTATTAGTATTTATTAGTGTCACTGACACGACTGACGTCAGCGCTGACATTCTCTGTTGTGATCCTTTACAATGTTATCATTAATAGTACGACTGATTGTTAATTGTGACCAGTGTCAACCTCTGTATGACTTACGAGTCATACAAGGAGTGTAGTATACATGTATAACTCTGCAAGTATTAAGTTGGTCTCCCAGGCGACACACACACCTCAGGAGGGAACATCCACACATCTCCGTACATATTGTCGTTCGTATGTGTTTGGGGGATGCAACTATATTCCATGTGTACATACATGTTGCTCACTATAGTTACTTGGAGGTAATTGTGCCAAATAGTGACACGCTTTGTTATTAGGCTACCAAGTCCTGAACAACATTCACCATTAGATTATAATTAAGTCATCTAGGGTCATATAAGTATATTTATCCAACAGGTTATATAAGCAGACATATTGAGCCTCTCCGCTTTTACTGGAGTATGACATACAGCCAATATAATATTATTCTTGAGTATAGCTGTGTTATCAAACTGAAAGTTTGTTATTATTAGAGAATTACTGTCAAAGTGATGGCAAACGACCCAAGTCCTGTTGGAGTTGTGCTCCAGTCACAGGAGGAGTGGGTAGCGAGTGCCCCAGTCACGGGAGGAGTGGGTAGCGAGGGACGGTGCTCCCTGATTCAGCTCCTGGGCCACGCCTCTTCTCAATATTCACATATATGTTCTCCAGTTATTTTTGTTGTGTTCTATATTAAGTTTATTTCATCCTTCAAATACTGTGCTGTTTTCTATCTTTAATTAAGCTAATGGACGTGTCCTGTTTTTATTGTGTATCTTCTGTTATTACTGCTTTTGTTGTTACTGTTGTTATTACTGCTGCTGTTACTGCTGCTGTTGTTACTGCTGCTGTTGTTACTGCTGCTGTTATTACTGCTGCTGTTGTTACTGCTGCTGTTGTTACTGCTGCTGTTGTTACTGCTGCTGTTGTTACTGCTGCTGTTGTTACTGCTGCTGTTATTAGTGCTGCTGTTGTTACTGCTGCTGTTATTACTGCTGCTGTTATTACTGCTGCTGTTGTTACTGCTGCTGTTGTTACTGCTGCTGTTGTTACTGCTGCTGTTGTTACTGCTGCTGTTGTTACTGCTGCTGTTATTACTGCTGCTGTTGTTACTGCTGCTGTTGTTACTGCTGCTGTTGTTACTGCTGCTGTTGTTACTGCTGCTGTTATTAGTGCTGCTGTTGTTACTGCTGCTGTTATTACTGCTGCTATTGTTACTGCTGCTGCTGTTGTTGTTCCTGGGGTGGTGGAGGACGAGGGTGGTCCTGGGGTGGTGGAGGACGAGGGTGGTCCTGGGGTGGTGGAGGACGAGGGTGGTCCTGGGGTGGTGGAGGACGAGGGTGGTCCTGGGGTGGTGGAGGACGAGGGTGGTCCTGGGGTGGTGGTGGACGAGGGTGGTCCTGGGGTGGTGGAGGACGAGGGTGGTCCTGGGGTGGTGGAGGACGAGGGTGGTCCTGGGGTGGTGGAGGACGAGGGTGGTCCTGGGGTGGTGGTGGGCGAGGGTGGTCCTGGGGTGGTGGAGGACGAGGGTGGTCCTGGGGTGGTGGTGGGCGAGGGTGGTCCTGGGGTGGTGGAGGACGAGGGTGGTCCTGGGGTGGTGGTGGACGAGGGTGGTCCTGGGGTGGTGGAGGACGAGGGTGGTCCTGGGGTGGTGGAGGACGAGGGTGGTCCTGGGGTGGTGGAGGACGAGGGTGGTCCTGGGGTGGTGGAGGACGAGGGTGGTCCTGGGGTGGTGGTGGACGAGGGTGGTCCTGGGGTGGTGGTGGAGGACGAGGGTGGTCCTGGGGTGGTGGTGGACGAGGGTGGTCCTGGGGTGGTGGTGGAGGACGAGGGTGGTCCTGGGGTGGTGGAGGACGAGGGTGGTCCTGGGGTGGTGGAGGACGAGGGTGGTCCTTGGGTGGTGGAGGACGAGGGCGGTCCTGGGGTGGTGGTGGGCGAGGGTGGTCCTGGGGTGGTGGAGGACGAGGGTGGTCCTGGGGTGGTGGAGGACGAGGGTGGTCCTGGGGTGGTGGAGGACGAGGGTGGTCCTTGGGTGGTGGAGGACGAGGGCGGTCCTGGGGTGGTGGTGGGCGAGGGTGGTCCTGGGGTGGTGGTGGAGGACGAGGGTGGTCCTGGGGTGGTGGTGGACGAGGGTATTCCTGGGGTGGGTGGAGGAGGACAGTTCAGGCTCGGGGGGCCAGGTGGGGCGGGCGAGATAAGGCTTTACTATGAGACGTTCCGCTAATAACTTGATAAAAATACTATTGCACCCCGAGGTCCACCTTATCTCCCCAGTGCCCCCCCCACATCACCAGTGCCCCCCCCCCCCACATCACCAGTGCCCCCCCCCCCACATCACCAGTGCCCCCCCCCCCCCACATCACCAGTGACGCGCCACTGGTCTGATCACTCCTGTTCACTGTTTATAATGTCTCACTTGTTGGCTGCTGTTGAGTTATTGTGGCGTGTTTACTCGTGGCGTTGGTACTCTATGTGCCAACTGTCCAGAGTGGTGCGGGTACCCACGGGTACCCAGGTGCCCACGGGTACCAAGGTGCCCACGGGTACCCAGGTACCCACGGGTACCCAGGTACCCGCGGGTATCCAGGTGCCCACGGGTACCCAGGTACCCACGGGTACCCAGGTGCCCACGAGTACCCAGGTGCCCACGGGTACCCAGGTATCCGCGGGTAACCAGGTGCCCCGGGTACCCAGGTGCCCACGGGTATCAGTACCACTTGGGGGTGTGGAAGCCATATAATGGAGGTATGGGACTCGATATCTGCTTTGTCTAGAGATCGAGAGTTTGATTCTGCTCTGTGGAATCCACTCCTTTGTCACCAACACAGACATTTTCAATTGGTTAATAGTAAGTAGTCCCAGGTGACCCTAATACGTACTTCTCTAACTGTTAGTAACTACGAACTTTGTCTCTTCCAGATAGTCCGAAGAGCCATCCTCAACGCCTCTACCAGTGTAACAGGTCAGTCTCGGGTAGCGAAATATGGCAGCTTGCATCCGTAGACTCGCGCTGACATGTGCCAGGCCTGTGGCAGGTGGCTGCAGATGACGGATCTCCCAATTCTGAGCACTCCAGTTGCAAACTCTGTGAGCAGGAACTGCGGCACGATCTCCCGCACTACATCACTGAATGCCCAGTTATTAGACCTTTCAGACCAGTTGGCATGAGGTACCTGGAGCTTTGCAATTACTTTATTCACTTTCGTATTCTTGAAGATATCCTCACAGTATACCCAAAATTTACCAGTGCAGGCAACTAAACATATGGCCCTGTATGACTAACCATCCTGCGAGATGGGGACTTTTATTACCACTGCTGCCTTATTAACTCTTTGTGTTGTTGATATCCTCAAAATGCTTCCGGAGTCTGCCAGTGCAGATTGCCTATCACATGCCTCTGTATGACTAACCATCCTGTGTGATGGGGATTTTATAGCATCACCTAGTTAACTTTTTTGACACACTGTACTCCACTTCATATAGTCTAGGGTACCTGCACTAATGCAGATGTACCTCATGTATTAATAAAAAAAACAGAACCTTCACACGAGGTTCAGAACCGGCACGAGGTACCTGCAACTTTACAATCACTTTATTAACTCTCGTGTTCTTGGTAATACCCTCATAATGCAGGCAGTGTGTGCCAGTGGGAGCTAGTGATCACATGGCCCCGTATGACGAACCATCCTGTGTGAATTTTAGCATGACGTAGGTACTTCTCGACACACCACACTCGCCTACCACACACTCCTCTACGGTAGCTGTATAAATTATTCACGATGAAAATCCAATTTTCGGCGACAAGTAGTACCACAGCTCGCCGAACACAATCACAGTTTTCTCAGATGTATAAATCTACACCGCGATGATTTTGGTGTCCACCGTCGCCGGAAATATAGAGCTAGTCCACACGTGTCTTAATGTCGCCCTCACGTCCAACCCTTACTACGGCTGCCAGCTGCCTGCCCGCTGAGCTCAGTTGGTAGTAGCAGTACTTGCACCTCACAAGTCTGCAGCTGGACGATGATTGGGAGACGTCATCGACGTCTCCCAATCATCTTGACTACTTCCACGAACTCAATCCTCTTGATTACGATTCACCGATTGGCTAACTGGACGAAATGCGATGGTAGATTCCTGGAGTCATACCTCCGCCTCCCTACTAGACCAAATCCAAAATTTGGCGGTTCACTATTGTTTATTGACTTGTTGACATCATTTAACTAATTTTGTTATTTAACGCGACACGTCTGCACGTAGACCACGTGATCCGTGGAGTGCCGCCCGACCCGTTGCTGCCCGACACTTCACCATTACTCTCCTACAAAAGCCA
>NC_091174.1:14137408-14222408 GCF_040958095.1 Procambarus clarkii
TGCCCGCCAGCTGCGAAAATCGCATGGTTTTTGGGCGCTAGCGGCGAAAATCGCGCGGTTTTTGGCCGGTAGCAGCGAAAATCGCGCTATTTTTACCCGCAAGCTGCAAAAATCGCATAGTTTCTGGCCGTTAGAGGCGAAAATCGCGCGGTTTTTGGCCACTAGCGGCGAAATTCGCACGGTTTTTGGCCGCTAGCGGCGAAAATCGCGCTATTTTTGGCCGGTAGCGGCGAAAATCGCGCTATTTTTGGCCGGTAGCGGCGAAAATCGCGATTTTTGCCTGCCAGCTGAGAAAATCGCATGGTTTTTGGCCGCTAGCAGCGAAAATCGCGCTATTTTTGGCCGGTAGCGGCGAAAATCGCGATTTTGCCTGCCAGCTGCGAAAATCGCATGGTTTTTGGGCTCTAGCGGCGAAAATCGCGCGGTTTTTGGCCAGTAGCAGCGAAAATTGCGCTATTTTTGCCCGCAAGCTGCAAAAATCGCATAGTTTCTGGCCCCTAGAGGCGAAAATCGTGCGATTTTTGGCCACTAGCGGCGAAATTTGCACGATTTTTGGCCGCTAGCGGCGAAAATCGCACGGTTTTTGGCCGGTAGCGGCGAAAATCTCGATTTTTGCCCGCCAGCTGCGAAAATCGCATGGTTTATGGCCGCTAGCGGCGAAAATCGCGCTATTTTTGCATGCCAGCTGCAAAAATCGCATAGTTTTTGGCCGCTAGCGGCGAAAATCGCGTTATTTTTGGCCGGTAGCGGCGAAAATCGCGATTTTTACCCACCAGCTGCGAAAATCGCACGAGTTTTGGCCGGTAGCTGCGAAATTTGCACGATTTTTGGCCGCTAGCGGCGAAAATCGCGCGGTTTTTGGCCGCTAGCGGCGAAAATCGCGCTATTTTTGGCCGGTAGCGGCGAAAATCGCGATTTTCGTCCGCCAGCTGCGAAAATCGCTTGGTTTTTGGCCGCTAGCGGCGAAAATCGCGCGGTTTTTGGCAGGTAGCGGCGAAATTCGCGCGATTTTTACCTGCCAGCTGCAAAAATCGCAGTTTCTGGCCGCTAGCGGCGAAAATCGCGCGATTTTTCGCCGCTAGCGGCGAAATTCGCATGGTTTTTGGCCGCTAGCGGCGAAAATCGCGCTATTTTTGGCCGGTAGCGGCGATAATCACGATTTTTGCCCGCCAGCTGCGAAAATCGCATAGTTTTTGGGCGCTAGCGGCGAAAATCGCGCGGTTTTTGGCCGGTAGCAGTGAAAATCGCGCTATTTTTACCCGCAAGCTGCAAAAATCGCATAGTTTCTGGCCGCTAGAGGCGAAAATCGCGCGGTTTTTGGCCACTAGCGGCGAAATTCGCATGGTTTATGGCCGCTAGCGGCGAAAATCGCGCTATTTTTGCATGCCAGCTGCAAAAATCGCATAGTTTTTGGCCGCTAGCGGCGAAAATCGCGTTATTTTTGGCCGGTAGCGGCGAAAATCGCGATTTTTACCCACCAGCTGCGAAAATCGCACGAGTTTTGGCCGGTAGCTGCGAAATTTGCACGATTTTTGGCCGCTAGCGGCGAAAATCGCCCCATTTTTGGCCGCTAGCGGCGAAAATAGCCCCTTTTTTGGCCGCTAGCGGCGAAAATCGGTCGATTTTTGGCAGGTAGCGGCGAAATTCGCGCGATTTTTTCCCGCTAGCGGCGAAAATCGCACGGTTTTTGGCCGCTAGCGGCGAAAATCGCGCTATTTTTGGCCGGTAGCGGCGAAAATCGCGATTTTCGTCCGCCAGCTGCGAAAATCGCTTGGTTTTTGGCCGCTAGCGGCGAAAATCGCGCGGTTTTTGGCAGGTAGCGGCGAAATTCGCGCGATTTTTACCTGCCAGCTGCAAAAATCGCAGTTTCTGGCCGCTAGCGGCGAAAATCGCGCGATTTTTCGCCGCTAGCGGCGAAATTCGCATGGTTTTTGGCCGCTAGCGGCGAAAATCGCGCTATTTTTGGCCGGTAGCGGCGATAATCACGATTTTTGCCCGCCAGCTGCGAAAATCGCATAGTTTTTGGGCGCTAGCGGCGAAAATCGCGCGGTTTTTGGCCGGTAGCAGTGAAAATCGCGCTATTTTTACCCGCAAGCTGCAAAAATCGCATAGTTTCTGGCCGCTAGAGGCGAAAATCGCGCGGTTTTTGGCCACTAGCGGCGAAATTCGCACGGTTTTTGGCCGCTAGCGGCGAAAATCGCGCTATTTTTGGCCGGTAGCGGCGAAAATCGCGATTTTTGCCTGCCAGCTGCGAAAATCGCACGGTTTTTGGCCGCTAGCAGCGAAAATCGCGCTATTTTTGGCCGGTAGCGGCGAAAATCGCGATTTTTGCCCGCCAGCTGCGAAAATCGCATGGTTTTTGGGCTCTAGCGGCGAAAATCGCGCGGTTTTTGGCCAGTAGCAGCGAAAATTGCGCTATTTTTGCCCGCAAGCTGCAAAAATCGCAAAGTTTCTGGCCCCTAGAGGCGAAAATCGTGCGATTTTTGGCCACTAGCGGCGAAATTTGCACGATTTTTGGCCGCTAGCGGCGAAAATCGCACGGTTTTTGGCCGGTAGCGGCGAAAATCTCGATTTTTGCCCGCCAGCTGCGAAAATCGCATGGTTTATGGCCGCTAGCGGCGAAAATTGCGCTATTTTTGCATGCCAGCTGCAAAAATCGCATAGTTTTTGGCCGCTAGCTGCGAAAATCGCGTTATTTTTGGCCGGTAGCGGCGAAAATC
The DNA here is from genome assembly GCF_040958095.1 of Procambarus clarkii. Classification (NCBI taxonomy): domain Eukaryota; kingdom Metazoa; phylum Arthropoda; class Malacostraca; order Decapoda; family Cambaridae; genus Procambarus; species Procambarus clarkii. Next base: position 14,140,129 of record NC_091174.1, read on the forward strand.
GCGATTTTTGCGCGCCAGCGGCGAAAATCGCATGGTTTTTGGGCGCTACCGGCGAAATTCGCACGATTTTTGGCCGGTAGCTGCGAAAATCGCAATTTTTGCCCGCCAGCTGCAAAAATCGCACGATTTTTGACCGCTAGCGGCGAAATTTGCACGATTTTTGGCCGCTAGTGGCGAAAATCGCCCCATTTTTGGCCGCTAGCGGTGAAAATAGCCCCTTTTTTGGCCGCTAGCGGCAAAAATCGGTCGATTTTTGGTAGGTAGCGGCGAAATTCGCGCGATTTTTGCCCGCCAGCTGCAAAAATCGCATGGTTTCTGGCCGCTAGCGTCGAAAATAGCGCGGTTTTCGGGCGTTAGCGGCGAACTTCGCACTATTTTTGGCCGGTAGCGGCGAAAATTGCGATTTTTGCCCGCCAGCTGCGAAAATCGCACGATTTTTGACCGCTAGCGGCGAAATTTGCACGATTTTTGGCCGCTAGCGGCGAAAATCTCCCCATTTTTGGCCGCTAGCCGTGAAAATAGCCCGTTTTTTGGCCGCTAGCGGCAAAAATCGGTAGATTTTTGGTAGGTAGCGGCGAAATTCGCGCGATTTTTGCCCGCCAGCTGCAAAAATCGCATGGTTTCTGGCCGCTAGCGTCGAAAGTAGCGCGGTTTTCGGGGGTTAGCGGCAAAAATCGCCCGATTTTTGGCCGCCAGCGGCGAAAATCGCACGGTTTTTGGCCGCTAGCGGCGAAAATCGCGCTATTTTTGGCCGGTAGCGGCGAAAATCGCGATTTTTGCCCGCCAGGTGCGAAAATCGCATTCTTTTTGGCCGCTAGCGGCGAAAATCGCGCTGTTTTTGGCAGGTAGCGACGAAAATAGCGCGGTTTTCCGCCGTTAGCGGCAAAAATCGCCCAATTTTTGGCCGCTAGCGGCGAAAATCGCACGGTTTTTGGCCGCTAGCGGCGAAAATTGCGCTATTTTTGGCCGGTACCGGCGAAAATCGCGATTTTTACCCGCCAGCTGCAAAAATCGCAGTTTCTGGCCGCTAGCGGCGAAAATCGCGCTATTTTTGGCCGGTAGCGGCGAAAATCGCGATTTTTGCCCGCCAGCCGAGAAAATCGCATGGTTTTTGGCCGCTAGCGGCGAAAATCGCGATTTTTGCCCGCCAGCTGCGAAAATCGCATGGTTTTTGGCCGCTAGCGGCGAAAATCGCGCGGTTTTTTGCCGGTAGCGGCGAAAATCGCGCTATTTTTGCCCGCCAGCTGCAAAAATCGCATAGTTTCTGTCCGCTAGCGGCGAAAATCGTGCGATTTTTGGCCGCTTGCGGCGAAAATCGCCCGATTTTTGGCCGCTAGCGGCGAAAATCGCACGGTTTTTGGCCGCTAGCGGCGAAAATCGCGCTATTTTTGGCCGGTAGCGGCGAAAATCGCGATTTTTGCCCGCCAGCTGCTAAAATCGCACGGTTTTTGGCCGCTAGCGGCGAAAATCGCGCTATTTTTGGCCGGTAGCGGCGAAAATCGCGATTTTTGCCCGCCCGCTGCGAAAATCGCATGGTTTTTGGCTGCTAGCGGCGAAAATCACGCGGTTTTTGGCCGGTAGCGGCGAAAATCACGCTATTTTTGCATGCCAGCTGCAAAAATCGCATAGTTTCTGGCTGCTAGCGGCGAAAATCGCGCTATTTTTGGCCGGTTGCGGCGAAAATCGCGCTATTTTTGCATGCCAGCTGCGAAAATCGCATGGTTTTTGGGCGCTAGCGGCGAAATTCGCACGATTTTTGGCCGGTAGCGGCGAAAATCGCGATTTTTGCCCGCAAGCTGCGAAAATCGCATGTTTTTCGGGCGCTAGCGGCGAAAATCGCGCGGTTTTTGGCCGGTAGCGGCGAAAATCGCTCTATTTTTGCCCGCCAGCTGCAAAAATCGCATAGTTTCTGGTCGCTAGCAGCGAAAATCGCGCTATTTTTGGCCGGTAGCGGTGAAAATCGCGATTTATGCCCGCCAGCGGCGAAAATCGCACGGTTTTTGGTCGCTAGCGGCGAAACTCGCGCTATTTTTCGCCGGTAGCGGCGAAAATCGCGATTTTTGCCCACCAGCTGCAAAAATCGCATAGTTTCTGGTCGCTAGTGGCGAAAATCGCGCTATTTTTGGCCGGTAGCGGCGAAAATCGCGATTTTTGCCCGCCAGCGGCGAATATCGCATGGTTTTTGGCCGCTAGCGGCGAAAATCACGCTATTTTTGGCCGGTAGTGGCGAAAATCGCGATTTTTGCCCGCCAGCTGCAAAAATCGCATGGTTTTTGGCCGCTAGCGGCGAAAATCGCGCGGTTTTTGGCCGGTAGCGGCGAAAATCGCGCTATTTTTGCCCGCCAGCTGCATAAATCGCATAGTTTCTGGCCGCTAGCGGCGAAAATCGTGCGATTTTTGGCCGCTTGCGGCGAAAATCGCCCGATTTTTGGCCGCTAGCGGCGAAAATCGCACGGTTTTTGGCCGCTTGCGGCGAAAATCGCGCTATTTTTGGCCGGTAGCGGCGAAAATCGCGATTTTTGCCCGCCAGCTGCGAAAATCGCACGGTTTTTGGCCGCTAGCGGCGAAAATCGCGCTATTTTTGGCCGGTAGCGGCGAAAATCTCGATTTTTGCCCGCCAGCTGCGAAAATCGCATGGTTTTTGGCCGCTAGCGGCGAAAATCACGCAGTTTTTGGCCGGTAGCGGCGAAAATCGCGCTATTTTTGCATGCCAGCTGCAAAAATCGCATAGTTTCTGACCGCTAGCGGCGAAAATCGCGTTATTTTTGGCCGGTAGCGGCGAAAATATCGATTTTTGCGCGCCAGCGGCGAAAATCGCATGGTTTTTGGGCGCTAGCGGCGAAATTCGCACGATTTTTGGCCGGTTGCGCGAAAATCGCGCTATTTTTGCCCGCCAGCTTCAAAAATCGCATAGTTTTTGGTCGCTAGCGGCGAAAATCGCGCTATTTTTGGCCGGTAGCGGCGAAAATCGCACGGTTTTTGGCCGCTAGCGGCGAAAATCGCGCTATTTTTGGCCGGTAGCGGCGAAAATCGCGATATTTGCCCGCCAGCTGCAAAAATCGCATAGTTTCTGGTCGGTAGCGGCGAAAATCGCGCTATTTTTGGCCGGTAGCGGCGAAAATCGCGATCTTTCCCCGCCAGCGGCGAAATTCGCACGGTTTTTGGCCGCTAGCGGCAAAAATCGCGCGGTTTTTGGCCGCTTGCGGCGAAAATCGCCCGATTTTTGGCCGCTAGCGGCGAAAATCGCACGGTTTTTGGCCGCTAGCGGCGAAAATCGCGTTATTTTTGGCCGGTAGCGTCGAAAATCGCGATTTTTACCCACCAGCTGCGAAAATCGCACGAGTTTTGGCCGCTAGCTGCGAAATTTGCATGATTTTTGGCCGCTAGCGGCGAAAATCGCCCCATTTTTGGCCGCTAGCGGCGAAAATAGCCCCTTTTTTGGCCGCTAGCGGCGAAAATCGGTCGATTTTTGGCAGGTAGCGGCGAAATTCGCGCGATTTTTTCCCGCTAGCGGCGAAAATCGCACGGTTTTTGGCCGCTAGCGGCGAAAATCGCGCTATTTTTGGCCGGTAGCGGCGAAAATCGCGATTTTCGTCCGCCAGCTGCGAAAATCGCATGGTTTTTGGCCGCTAGCGGCGAAAATCGCGCGGTTTTTGACAGGTAGCGGCGAAATTCGCGCGATTTTTACCTGCCAGCTGCAAAAATCGCAGTTTCTGGCCGCTAGCGGCGAAAATCGCGCGATTTTTCGCCGCTACCGGCGAAATTCGCATGGTTTTTGGCCGCTAGCGGCGAAAATCGCGCTATTTTTGGCCGGTAGCGGCGATAATCACGATTTTTGCCCGCCAGCTGCGAAAATCGCATGGTTTTTGGGCGCTAGCAGCGAAAATCGCGCGGTTTTTGGCCGGTAGCAGCGAAAATCGCGCTATTTTTACCCGCAAGCTGCAAAAATCGCATAGTTTCTGGCCGTTAGAGGCGAAAATCGCGCGGTTTTTGGCCACTAGCGGCGAAATTCGCACGGTTTTTGGCCGCTAGCGGCGAAAATCGCGCTATTTTTGGCCGGTAGCGGCGAAAATCGCGCTATTTTTGGCCGGTAGCGGCGAAAATCGCGATTTTTGCCTGCCAGCTGCGAAAATCGCACGGTTTTTGGCCGCTAGCAGCGAAAATCGCGCTATTTTTGGCCGGTAGCGGCGAAAATCGCGATTTTGCCTGCCAGCTGCGAAAATCGCATGGTTTTTGGGCTCTAGCGGCGAAAATCGCGCGGTTTTTGGCCAGTAGCAGCGAAAATTGCGCTATTTTTGCCCGCAAGCTGCAAAAATCGCATAGTTTCTGGCCCCTAGAGGCGAAAATCGTGCGATTTTTGGCCACTAGCGGCGAAATTTGCACGATTTTTGGCCGCTAGCGGCGAAAATCGCACGGTTTTTGGCCGGTAGCGGCGAAAATCTCGATTTTTGCCCGCCAGCTGCGAAAATCGCATGGTTTATGGCCGCTAGCGGCGAAAATCGCGCTATTTTTGCATGCCAGCTGCAAAAATCGCATAGTTTTTGGCCGCTAGCTGCGAAAATCGCGTTATTTTTGGCCGGTAGCGGCGAAAATCGCGATTTTTGCGCGCCAGCGGCGAAAATCGCATGGTTTTTGGGCGCTAGCGGCGAAATTCGCACGATTTTTGGCCGGTAGCTGCGAAAATCGCAATTTTTGCCCGCCAGCTGCAAAAATCGCACGATTTTTGACCGCTAGCGGCGAAATTTGCACGATTTTTGGCCGCTAGTGGCGAAAATCGCCCCATTTTTGGCCGCTAGCGGTGAAAATAGCCCCTTTTTTGGCCGCTAGCGGCAAAAATCGGTCGATTTTTGGTAGGTAGCGGCGAAATTCGCGCGATTTTTGCCCGCCAGCTGCAAAAATCGCATGGTTTCTGGCCGCTAGCGTCGAAAATAGCGCGGTTTTCGGGCGTTAGCGGCGAACTTCGCACGATTTTTGGCCGGTAGCGGCGAAAATCGCGATTTTTGCCCGCCAGCTGCGAAAATCGCACGATTTTTGACCGCTAGTGGCGAAATTTGCACGATTTTTGGCCGCTAGCGGCGAAAATCTCCCCATTTTTGGCCGCTAGCCGTGAAAATAGCCCGTTTTTTGGCCGCTAGCGGCAAAAATCGGTAGATTTTTGGTAGGTAGCGGCGAAATTCGCGCGATTTTTGCCCGCCAGCTGCAAAAATCGCATGGTTTCTGGCCGCTAGCGTCGAAAGTAGCGCGGTTTTCGGGCGTTAGCGGCAAAAATCGCCCGATTTTTGGCCGCCAGCGGCGAAAATCGCACGGTTTTTGGCCGCTAGCGGCGAAAATCGCGCTATTTTTGGCCGGTAGCGGCGAAAATCGCGATTTTTGCCCGCCAGCTGCGAAAATCGCATTCTTTTTGGCCGCTAGCGGCGAAAATCGCGCTGTTTTTGGCAGGTAGCGACGAAAATAGCGCGGTTTTCCGCCGTTAGCGGCAAAAATCGCCCGATTTTTGGCCGCTAGCGGCGAAAATTGCGCTATTTTTGGCCGGTACCGGCGAAAATCGCGATTTTTACCCGCCAGCTGCAAAAATCGCAGTTTCTGGCCGCTAGCGGCGAAAATCGCTATTTTTGGCCGGTAGCGGCGAAAATCGCGATTTTTGCCCGCCAGCTGCGAAAATCGCATGGTTTTTGGCCGCTAGCGGCGAAAATCGCGATTTTTGCCCGCCAGCTGCGAAAATCGCATGGTTTTTGGCCGCTAGCGGCGAAAATCGCGCGGTTTTTGGTCGGTAGCGGCGAAAATCGCGCTATTTTTGCCCGCCAGCAGCAAAAATCGCATAGTTTCTGTCCGCTAGCGGCGAAAATCGTGCGATTTTTGGCCGCTTGCGGCGAAAATCGCCCGATTTTTGGCCGCTAGCGGCGAAAATCGCACGGTTTTTGGCCGCTAGCGGCGAAAATCGCGCTATTTTTGGCCGGTAGCGGCGAAAATCGCGATTTTTGCCCGCCAGCTGCTAAAATCGCACGGTTTTTGGCTGCTAGCGGCGAAAATCACGCGGTTTTTGGCCGGTAGCGGCGAAAATAACGCTATTTTTGCATGCCAGCTGCAAAAATCGCATAGTTTCTGGCTGCTAGCGGCGAAAATCGCGCTATTTTTGGCCGGTAGCGGCGAAAACCCCGCGCTATTTTTGCATGCCAGCTGCGAAAATCGCATGGTTTTTGGGCGCTAGCGGCGAAATTCGCACGATTTTTGGCCGGTAGCGGCGAAAATCGCGATTTTTGCCCGCAAGCTGCGAAAATCGCATGGTTTTCGGCCGCTAGCGGCGAAAATCGCGCGTTTTTTGGCCGGTAGCGGCGAAAATCGCTCTATTTTTGCCCGCCAGCTGCAAAAATCGCATAGTTTCTGGTCGCTAGCAGCGAAAATCGCGCTATTTTTGGCCGGTAGCGGTGAAAATCGCGATTTATGCCCGCCAGCGGCGAAAATCGCACGGTTTTTGGTCGCTAGCGGCGAAACTCGCGCTATTTTTCGCCGGTAGCGGCGAAAATCGCGATTTTTGCCCACCAGCTGCAAAAATCGCATAGTTTCTGGTCGCTAGTGGCGAAAATCGCGCTATTTTTGGCCGGTAGCGGCGAAAATCGCGATTTTTGCCCGCCAGCGGCGAATATCGCATGGTTTTTGGCCGCTAGCGGCGAAAATCACGCTATTTTTGGCCGGTAGTGGCGAAAATCGCGATTTTTGCCCGCCAGCTGCGAAAATCGCATGGTTTTTGGCCGCTAGCGGCGAAAATCGCGCTATTTTTGGCCGGTAGCGGCGATAATCACGATTTTTGCCCGCCAGCTGCGAAAATCGCATGGTTTTTGGGCGCTAGCAGCGAAAATCGCGCGGTTTTTGGCCGGTAGCAGCGAAAATCGCGCTATTTTTACCCGCAAGCTGCAAAAATCGCATAGTTTCTGGCCGTTAGAGGCGAAAATCGCGCGGTTTTTGGCCACTAGCGGCGAAATTCGCACGGTTTTTGGCCGCTAGCGGCGAAAATCGCGCTATTTTTGGCCGGTAGCGGCGAAAATCGCGCTATTTTTGGCCGGTAGCGGCGAAAATCGCGATTTTTGCCTGCCAGCTGCGAAAATCGCACGGTTTTTGGCCGCTAGCAGCGAAAATCGCGCTATTTTTGGCCGGTAGCGGCGAAAATCGCGATTTTGCCTGCCAGCTGCGAAAATCGCATGGTTTTTGGGCTCTAGCGGCGAAAATCGCGCGGTTTTTGGCCAGTAGCAGCGAAAATTGCGCTATTTTTGCCCGCAAGCTGCAAAAATCGCATAGTTTCTGGCCCCTAGAGGCGAAAATCGTGCGATTTTTGGCCACTAGCGGCGAAATTTGCACGATTTTTGGCCGCTAGCGGCGAAAATCGCACGGTTTTTGGCCGGTAGCGGCGAAAATCTCGATTTTTGCCCGCCAGCTGCGAAAATCGCATGGTTTATGGCCGCTAGCGGCGAAAATCGCGCTATTTTTGCATGCCAGCTGCAAAAATCGCATAGTTTTTGGCCGCTAGCTGCGAAAATCGCGTTATTTTTGGCCGGTAGCGGCGAAAATCGCGATTTTTGCGCGCCAGCGGCGAAAATCGCATGGTTTTTGGGCGCTAGCGGCGAAATTCGCACGATTTTTGGCCGGTAGCTGCGAAAATCGCAATTTTTGCCCGCCAGCTGCAAAAATCGCACGATTTTTGACCGCTAGCGGCGAAATTTGCACGATTTTTGGCCGCTAGTGGCGAAAATCGCCCCATTTTTGGCCGCTAGCGGTGAAAATAGCCCCTTTTTTGGCCGCTAGCGGCAAAAATCGGTCGATTTTTGGTAGGTAGCGGCGAAATTCGCGCGATTTTTGCCCGCCAGCTGCAAAAATCGCATGGTTTCTGGCCGCTAGCGTCGAAAATAGCGCGGTTTTCGGGCGTTAGCGGCGAACTTCGCACGATTTTTGGCCGGTAGCGGCGAAAATCGCGATTTTTGCCCGCCAGCTGCGAAAATCGCACGATTTTTGACCGCTAGTGGCGAAATTTGCACGATTTTTGGCCGCTAGCGGCGAAAATCTCCCCATTTTTGGCCGCTAGCCGTGAAAATAGCCCGTTTTTTGGCCGCTAGCGGCAAAAATCGGTAGATTTTTGGTAGGTAGCGGCGAAATTCGCGCGATTTTTGCCCGCCAGCTGCAAAAATCGCATGGTTTCTGGCCGCTAGCGTCGAAAGTAGCGCGGTTTTCGGGCGTTAGCGGCAAAAATCGCCCGATTTTTGGCCGCCAGCGGCGAAAATCGCACGGTTTTTGGCCGCTAGCGGCGAAAATCGCGCTATTTTTGGCCGGTAGCGGCGAAAATCGCGATTTTTGCCCGCCAGCTGCGAAAATCGCATTCTTTTTGGCCGCTAGCGGCGAAAATCGCGCTGTTTTTGGCAGGTAGCGACGAAAATAGCGCGGTTTTCCGCCGTTAGCGGCAAAAATCGCCCGATTTTTGGCCGCTAGCGGCGAAAATTGCGCTATTTTTGGCCGGTACCGGCGAAAATCGCGATTTTTACCCGCCAGCTGCAAAAATCGCAGTTTCTGGCCGCTAGCGGCGAAAATCGCTATTTTTGGCCGGTAGCGGCGAAAATCGCGATTTTTGCCCGCCAGCTGCGAAAATCGCATGGTTTTTGGCCGCTAGCGGCGAAAATCGCGATTTTTGCCCGCCAGCTGCGAAAATCGCATGGTTTTTGGCCGCTAGCGGCGAAAATCGCGCGGTTTTTGGTCGGTAGCGGCGAAAATCGCGCTATTTTTGCCCGCCAGCAGCAAAAATCGCATAGTTTCTGTCCGCTAGCGGCGAAAATCGTGCGATTTTTGGCCGCTTGCGGCGAAAATCGCCCGATTTTTGGCCGCTAGCGGCGAAAATCGCACGGTTTTTGGCCGCTAGCGGCGAAAATCGCGCTATTTTTGGCCGGTAGCGGCGAAAATCGCGATTTTTGCCCGCCAGCTGCTAAAATCGCACGGTTTTTGGCTGCTAGCGGCGAAAATCACGCGGTTTTTGGCCGGTAGCGGCGAAAATCACGCTATTTTTGCATGCCAGCTGCAAAAATCGCATAGTTTCTGGCTGCTAGCGGCGAAAATCGCGCTATTTTTGGCCGGTAGCGGCGAAAACCCCGCGCTATTTTTGCATGCCAGCTGCGAAAATCGCATGGTTTTTGGGCGCTAGCGGCGAAATTCGCACGATTTTTGGCCGGTAGCGGCGAAAATCGCGATTTTTGCCCGCAAGCTGCGAAAATCGCATGGTTTTCGGCCGCTAGCGGCGAAAATCGCGCGTTTTTTGGCCGGTAGCGGCGAAAATCGCTCTATTTTTGCCCGCCAGCTGCAAAAATCGCATAGTTTCTGGTCGCTAGCAGCGAAAATCGCGCTATTTTTGGCCGGTAGCGGTGAAAATCGCGATTTATGCCCGCCAGCGGCGAAAATCGCACGGTTTTTGGTCGCTAGCGGCGAAACTCGCGCTATTTTTCGCCGGTAGCGGCGAAAATCGCGATTTTTGCCCACCAGCTGCAAAAATCGCATAGTTTCTGGTCGCTAGTGGCGAAAATCGCGCTATTTTTGGCCGGTAGCGGCGAAAATCGCGATTTTTGCCCGCCAGCGGCGAATATCGCATGGTTTTTGGCCGCTAGCGGCGAAAATCACGCTATTTTTGGCCGGTAGTGGCGAAAATCGCGATTTTTGCCCGCCAGCTGCGAAAATCGCATGGTTTTTGGCCGCTAGCGGCGAAAATCGCGCGGTTTCTGGCCGGTAGCGGCGAAAATCGCGCTATTTTTGCCCGCCAGCTGCATAAATCGCATAGTTTCTGGCCGCTAGCGGCGAAAATCGTGCGATTTTTGGCCGCTTGCGGCGAAAATCGCCCGATTTTTGGCCGCTAGCGGCGAAAATCGCACGGTTTTTGGCCGCTTGCGGCGAAAATCGCGCTATTTTTGGCCGGTAGCGGCGAAAATCGCGATTTTTGCCCGCCAGCTGCGAAAATCGCACGGTTTTTGGCCGCTAGCAGCGAAAATCGCGCTATTTTTGGCCGGTAGCGGCGAAAATCTCGATTTTTGCCCGCCAGCTGCGAAAATCGCATGGTTTTTGGCCGCTAGCGGCGAAAATCACGCAGTTTTTGGCCGGTAGCGGCGAAAATCGCGCTATTTTTGCATGCCAGCTGCAAAAATCGCATAGTTTCTGACCGCTAGCGGCGAAAATCGCGTTATTTTTGGCCGGTAGCGGCGAAAATTGTGATTTTTGCCCGCCAGCTGCTAAAATCGCACGGTTTTTGGCCGCTAGCGGCGAAAATCGCGCTATTTTTGGCCGGTAGCGGCGAAAATCGCGATTTTTGCCCGCCCGCTGCGAAAATCGCATGGTTTTTGGCTGCTAGCGGCGAAAATCACGCGGTTTTTGGCCGGTAGCGGCGAAAATCACGCTATTTTTGCATGCCAGCTGCAAAAATCGCATAGTTTCTGGCTGCTAGCGGCGAAAATCGCGCTATTTTTGGCCGGTAGCGGCGAAAATCGCGCTATTTTTGCATGCCAGCTGCGAAAATCGCATGGTTTTTGGGCGCTAGCGGCGAAATTCGCACGATTTTTGGCCGGTAGCGGCGAAAATCGCGATTTTTGCCCGCAAGCTGCGAAAATCGCATGGTTTTCGGCCGCTAGCGGCGAAAATCGCGCGTTTTTTGGCCGGTAGCGGCGAAAATCGCTCTATTTTTGCCCGCCAGCTGCAAAAATCGCATAGTTTCTGGTCGCTAGCAGCGAAAATCGCGCTATTTTTGGCCGGTAGCGGTGAAAATCGCGATTTATGCCCGCCAGCGGCGAAAATCGCACGGTTTTTGGTCGCTAGCAGCGAAACTCGCGCTATTTTTTGCCGGTAGCGGCGAAAATCGCGATTTTTGCCCACCAGCTGCAAAAATCGCATAGTTTCTGGTCGCTAGTGGCGAAAATCGCGCTATTTTTGGCCGGTAGCGGCGAAAATCGCGATTTTTGCCCGCCAGCGGCGAATATCGCATGGTTTTTGGCCGCTAGCGGCGAAAATCACGCTATTTTTGGCCGGTAGTGGCGAAAATCGCGATTTTTGCCCGCCAGCTGCGAAAATCGCATGGTTTTTGGCCGCTAGCGGCGAAAATCGCGCGGTTTCTGGCCGGTAGCGGCGAAAATCGCGCTATTTTTGCCCGCCAGCTGCATAAATCGCATAGTTTCTGGCCGCTAGCGGCGAAAATCGTGCGATTTTTGGCCGCTTGCGGCGAAAATCGCCCGATTTTTGGCCGCTAGCGGCGAAAATCGCACGGTTTTTGGCCGCTTGCGGCGAAAATCGCGCTATTTTTGGCCGGTAGCGGCGAAAATCGCGATTTTTGCCAGCCAGCTGCGAAAATCGCACGGTTTTTGGCCGCTAGCGGCGAAAATCGCGCTATTTTTGGCCGGTAGCGGCGAAAATCTCGATTTTTGCCCGCTAGCTGCGAAAATCGCATGGTTTTTGGCCGCTAGCGGCGAAAATCACGCAGTTTTTGGCCGGTAGCGGCGAAAATCGCGCTATTTTTGCATGCCAGCTGCAAAAATCGCATAGTTTCTGACCGCTAGCGGCGAAAATCGCGTTATTTTTGGCCGGTAGCGGCGAAAATTGCGATTTTTGCGCGCCAGCGGCGAAAATCGCATGGTTTTTGGGCGCTAGCGGCGAAATTCGCACGATTTTTGGCCGGTAGCGGCGAAAATTGCGATTTTTGCCCGCCAGCTGCAAAAATCGCACGATTTTTGACCGCTAGCGGCGAAATTTGCACGATTTTTGGCCGCTAGCGGCGAAAATCGCCCCATTTTTGGCCGCTAGCGGTAAAAAAGCCCCTTTTTTGGACGCTAGCGGCAAAAATCGGTCGATTTTTGGTAGGTAGCGGCGAAATTCGCGCGATTTTTGCCCGTCAGCTGCAAAAATCGCATGGTTTCTGGCCGCTAGCGTCGAAAATAGCGCGGTTTTCGGGCGTTAGCGGCAAAAATCGCCCGATTTTTGGCCGCTAGCGGCGAAAATCGCACGGTTTTTGGCCGCTAGCGGCGAAAATAGCGCGGTTTTCGGGCGTTAGCGGCGAAAATCGCGATTTTTGCCCGCCAGCTGCGAAAATCGCATTCTTTTTGGCCGCTAGCGGCGAAAATCGCGCGGTTTTTGGCCGGTAGCGGCGAAAATCGCGCTATTTTTCCCCGCCAGCTGCAAAAATCGCATAGTTTCTGGCCGCTAGCGGCGAAAATCGTGCGATTTTTGGCCGCTTGCGGCGAAAATCGCCCGATTTTTGGCCGCTAACGGCGAAAATCGCACGGTTTTTGGCCGCTAGCGGCGAAAATCGCGCTATTTTTGGCTGGTAGCGGCGAAAATCGCGATTTTTGCCCGCCAGCTGCAAAAATCGCAGTTTCTCGCCACTAGCGGTGAAAATCGCGCTATTTTTGGCCGGTAGCGGCGAAAATCGCGATTTTTGCCCGCCAGCTGCGAAAATCGCATGGTTTTTGGCCGCTAGCGGCGAAAATCGCGATTTTTGCCCGCCAGCTGCGAAAATCGCATGGTTTTTGGCCGCTAGCGGCGAAAATCGCGCGGTTTTTGGCCGGTAGCGGCGAAAATCGCGCTATTTTTGCCCGCCAGCTGCAAAAATCGCATAGTTTCTGTCCGCTAGCGGCGAAAATCGTGCGATTTTTGGCCGCTTGCGGCGAAAATCGCCCGATTTTTGGCCGCTAGCGGCGATAATCGCACGGTTTTTGGCCGCTAGCGGCGAAAATCGCGCTATTTTTGGCCGGTAGCGGCGAAAATCGCGATTTTTGCCCGCCAGCTGCTAAAATCGCACGGTTTTTGGCCGCTAGCGGCGAAAATCGCGCTATTTTTGGCCGGTAGCGGCGAAAATCTCGATTTTTGCCCGCCAGCTGCGAAAATCGCATGGTTTTTGGCCGCTAGCGGCGAAAATCACACAGTTTTTGGCCGGTAGCGGCGAAAATCGCGCTATTTTTGCATGCCAGCTGCAAAAATCGCATAGTTTCTGACCGCTAGCGGCGAAAATCGCGTTATTTTTGGCCGGTAGCGGCGAAAATTGCTTTTTTTGCGCGCCAGCGGCGAAAATCGCATGGTTTTTGGGCGCTAGCGGCGAAATTCGCACGATTTTTGGCCGGTAGCGGCGAAAATCGCGCTATTTTTGCCCGCCAGCTTTAAAAATCGCATAGTTTCTGGTCGCTAGCGGCGAAAATCGCGCTATTTTTGGCCGGTAGCGGCGAAAATCGCACGGTTTTTGGCCGCTAGCCTCGAAAATCGCGCTATTTTTGGCCGGTAGCGGCGAAAATCGCGATATTTGCCCGCCAGCTGCAAAAATCGCATAGTTTCTGGTCGCTAGCGGCGAAAATCGCGCTATTTTTGGCCGGTAGCGGCGAAAATCGCGATTTTTCCCCGCCAGCGGCGAAATTCGCACGGTTTTTGGGCGCTAGCGGCGAAAATCGCGCGGTTTTTGGCCGGTAGCGGTGAAAATCGCGATTTATGCCCGCCAGCGGCGAAAATCGCACGGTTTTTGGTCGCTAGCGGCGAAACTCGCGCTATTTTTCGCCGGTAGCGGCGAAAATCGCGATTTTTGCCCACCAGCTGCAAAAATCGCATAGTTTCTGGTCGCTAGTGGCGAAAATCGCCCGATTTTTGGCCGCTAGCGGCGAAAATCGCACGGTTTTTGGCCGCTAGCGGCGAAAATCGCGTTATTTTTGGCCGGTAGCGTCGAAAATCGCGATTTTTACCCACCAGCTGCGAAAATCGCACGAGTTTTGGCCGCTAGCTGCGAAATTTGCACGATTTTTGGCCGCTAGCGGCGAAAATCGCCCCATTTTTGGCCGCTAGCGGCGAAAATAGCCCCTTTTTTGGCCGCTAGCGGCGAAAATCGGACGATTTTTGGCAGGTAGCGGCGAAATTCGCGCGATTTATTCCCGCTAGCGGCGAAAATCGCACGGTTTTTGGCCGCTAGCGGCGAAAATCGCGCTATTTTTGGCCGGTAGCGGCGAAAATCGCGATTTTCGTCCGCCAGCTGCGAAAATCGCATGGTTTTTGGCCGCTAGCGGCGAAAATCGCGCGGTTTTTGGCAGGTAGCGGCGAAATTCGCGCGATTTTTACCTGCCAGCTGCAAAAATCGCAGTTTCTGGCCGCTAGCGGCGAAAATCGCGCGATTTTTCGCCGCTAGCGGCGAAATTCGCATGGTTTTTGGCCGCTAGCGGCAAAAATCGCGCTATTTTTGGCCGGTAGCGGCGATAATCACGATTTTTGCCCGCCAGCTGCGAAAATCGCATGGTTTTTGGGCGCTAGCGGCGAAAATCGCGCGGTTTTTGGCCGGTAGCGGTGAAAATCGCGATTTATGCCCGCCAGCGGCGAAAATCGCACGGTTTTTGGTCGCTAGCGGCGAAACTCGCGCTATTTTTCGCCGGTAGCGGCGAAAATCGCGATTTTTGCCCACCAGCTGCAAAAATCGCATAGTTTCTGGTCGCTAGTGGCGAAAATCGCGCTATTTTTGGCCGGTAGCGGCGAAAATCGCGATTTTTGCCCGCCAGCGGCGAATATCGCATGGTTTTTGGCCGCTAGCGGCGAAAATCACGCTATTTTTGGCCGGTAGTGGCAAAAATCGCGATTTTTGCCCGCCAGCTGCGAAAATCGCATGGTTTTTGGCCGCTAGCGGCGAAAATCGCGCGGTTTCTGGCCGCTAGCGGCGAAAATCGCGCTATTTTTGGCCGGTAGCGGCGAAAATCGCGATTTTCGTCCGCCAGCTGCGAAAATCGCATGGTTTTCGGCCGCTAGCGGCGAAAATCGCGCGGTTTTTGGCAGGTAGCGGCGAAATTCGCGCGATTTTTACCTGTTAGCTGCAAAAATCGCAGTTTCTGGCCGCTAGCGGCGAAAATCGCGCGATTTTTCGCCGCTAGCGGCGAAATTCGCATGGTTTTTGGCCGCTAGCGGCAAAAATCGCGCTATTTTTGGCCGGTAGCGGCGATAATCACGATTTTTGCCCGCCAGCTGCGAAAATCGCATGGTTTTTGGGCGCTAGCGGCGAAAATCGCGCGGTTTTTGGCCGGTAGCGGTGAAAATCGCGATTTATGCCCGCCAGCGGCGAAAATCGCACGGTTTTTGGTCGCTAGCGGCGAAACTCGCGCTATTTTTGGCCGGTAGCGGCGAAAATCGCGATTTTTGCCCGCCAGCGGCGAATATCGCATGGTTTTTGGCCGCTAGCGGCGAAAATCACGCTATTTTTGGCCGGTAGTGGCAAAAATCGCGATTTTTGCCCGCCAGCTGCGAAAATCGCATGGTTTTTGGCCGCTAGCGGCGAAAATCGCGCGGTTTCTGGCCGGTAGCGGCGAAAATCGCGCTATTTTTGCCCGCCAGCTGCATAAATCGCATAGTTTCTGGCCGCTAGCGGCGAAAATCGTGCGATTTTTGGCCGCTTGCGGCGAAAATCGCCCGATTTTTGGCCGCTAGCGGCGAAAATCGCACGGTTTTTGGCCGCTTGCGGCGAAAATCGCGCTATTTTTGGCCGGTAGCGGCGAAAATCGCGATTTTTGCCCGCCAGCTGCGAAAATCGCACGGTTTTTGGCCGCTAGCGGCGAAAATCGCGCTATTTTTGGCCGGTAGCGGCGAAAATCTCGATTTTTGCCCGCCAGCTGCGAAAATCGCATGGTTTTTGGCCGCTAGCGGCGAAAATCACGCAGTTTTTAGCCGGTAGCGGCGAAAATCGCGCTATTTTTGCATGGCAGCTGCAAAAATCGCATAGTTTCTGACCGCTAGCGGCGAAAATCGCGTTATTTTTGGCCGGTAGCGGCGAAAATTGCGATTTTTGCGCGCCAGCGGCGAAAATCGCATGGTTTTTGGGCGCTAGCGGCGAAATTCGCACGATTTTTGGCCGGTAGCGGCGAAAATCGCGATTTTTGCCCGCCAGCTGCTCAAATCGCACGGTTTTTGGCCGCTAGCGGCGAAAATCGTGCTATTTTTGGCCGGTAGCGGCGAAAATCGCGATTTTTGCCCGCCCGCTGCGAAAATCGCATGGTTTTTGGCTGCTAGCGGCGAAAATCACGCGGTTTTTGGCCGGTAGCGGCGAAAATCACGCTATTTTTGCATGCCAGCTGCAAAAATCGCATAGTTTCTGGCTGCTAGCGGCGAAAATCGCGCTATTTTTGGCCGGTAGCGGCGAAAATCGCGCTATTTTTGCATGCCAGCTGCGAAAATCGCATAGTTTTTGGGCGCTAGCGGCGAAATTCGCACGATTTTTGGCCGGTAGCGGCGAAAATCGCGATTTTTGCCCGCAAGCTGCGAAAATCGCATGGTTTTCGGCCGCTAGCGGCGAAAATCGCGCGTTTTTTGGCCGGTAGCGGCGAAAATCGCTCTATTTTTGCCCGCCAGCTGCAAAAATCGCATAGTTTCTGGTCGCTAGCAGCGAAAATCGCGCTATTTTTGGCCGGTAGCGGCGAAAATCGCGATTTATGCCCGCCAGCGGCGAAAATCGCACGGTTTTTGGTCGCTAGCAGCGAAACTCGCGCTATTTTTCGCCGGTAGCGGCGAAAATCGCGATTTTTGCCCACCAGCTGCAAAAATCGCATAGTTTCTGGTCGCTAGTGGCGAAAATCGCGCTATTTTTGGCCGGTAGCGGCGAAAATCGCGATTTTTGCCCGCCAGCGGCGAATATCGCATGGTTTTTGGCCGCTAGCGGCGAAAATCACGCTATTTTTGGCCGGTAGTGGCGAAAATCGCGATTTTTGCCCGCCAGCTGCGAAAATCGCATGGTTTTTGGCCGCTAGCGGCGAAAATCGCGCGGTTTCTGGCCGGTAGCGGCGAAAATCGCGCTATTTTTGCCCGCCAGCTGCATAAATCGCATAGTTTCTGGCCGCTAGCGGCGAAAATCGTGCGATTTTTGGCCGCTTGCGGCGAAAATCGCCCGATTTTTGGCCGCTAGCGGCGAAAATCGCACGGTTTTTGGCCGCTTGCGGCGAAAATCGCGCTATTTTTGGCCGGTAGCGGCGAAAATCGCGATTTTTGCCCGCCAGCTGCGAAAATCGCACGGTTTTTGGCCGCTAGCGGCGAAAATCGCGCTATTTTTGGCCGGTAGCGGCGAAAATCTCGATTTTTGCCCGCTAGGTGCGAAAATCGCATGGTTTTTGGCCGCTAGCGGCGAAAATCGCGCTATTTTTGGCTGGTAGCGGCGAAAATCGCGATTTTTGCCCGCCAGCTGCAAAAATCGCAGTTTCTCGCCACTAGCGGTGAAAATCGCGCTATTTTTGGCCGGTAGCGGCGAAAATCGCGATTTTTGCCCGCCAGCTGCGAAAATCGCATGGTTTTTGGCCGCTAGCGGCGAAAATCGCGATTTTTGCCCGCCAGCTGCGAAAATCGCATGGTTTTTGGCCGCTAGCGGCGAAAATCGCGCGGTTTTTGGCCGCTTGCGGCGAAAATCGCGCTATTTTTGCCCGCCAGCTGCAAAAATCGCATAGTTTCTGTCCGCTAGCGGCGAAAATCGTGCGATTTTTGGCCGCTTGCGGCGAAAATCGCCCGATTTTTGGCCGCTAGCGGCGAAAATCGCACGGTTTTTGGCCGCTAGCGGCGAAAATCGCGCTATTTTTGGCCGGTAGCGGCGAAAATCGCGATTTTTGCCCGCCAGCTGCTAAAATCGCACGGTTTTTGGCCGCTAGCGGCGAAAATCGCGCTATTTTTGGCCGGTAGCGGCGAAAATCTCGATTTTTGCCCGCCAGCTGCGAAAATCGCATGGTTTTTGGCCGCTAGCGGCGAAAATCACGCAGTTTTTGGCCGGTAGCGGCGAAAATCGCGCTATTTTTGCATGCCAGCTGCAAAAATCGCATAGTTTCTGACCGCTAGCGGCGAAAATCGCGTTATTTTTGGCCGGTAGCGGCGAAAATTGCTTTTTTTGCGCGCCAGCGGCGAAAATCGCATGGTTTTTGGGCGCTAGCGGCGAAATTCGCACGATTTTTGGCCGGTAGCGGCGAAAATCGCGATTTTTGCCCGCCAGCTGCAAAAATCGCACGATTTTTGACCGCTAGCGGCGAAATTTGCACGATTTTTGGCCGCTAGCGGCGAAAATCGCCCCATTTTTGGCCGCTAGCGGTAAAAAAGCCCCTTTTTTGGACGCTAGCGGCAAAAATCGGTCGATTTTTGGTAGGTAGCGGCGAAATTCGCGCGATTTTTGCCCGTCAGCTGCAAAAATCGCATGGTTTCTGGCCGCTAGCGTCGAAAATAGCGCGGTTTTCGGGCGTTAGCGGCAAAAATCGCCCGATTTTTGGCCGCTAGCGGCGAAAATCGCACGGTTTTTGGCCGCTAGCGGCGAAAATAGCGCGGTTTTCGGGCGTTAGCGGCGAAAATCGCGATTTTTGCCCGCCAGCTGCGAAAATCGCATTCTTTTTGGCCGCTAGCGGCGAAAATCGCGCGGTTTTTGGCCGGTAGCGGCGAAAATCGCGCTATTTTTCCCCGCCAGCTGCAAAAATCGCATAGTTTCTGGCCGCTAGCGGCGAAAATCGTGCGATTTTTGGCCGCTTGCGGCGAAAATCGCCCGATTTTTGGCCGCTAACGGCGAAAATCGCACGGTTTTTGGCCGCTAGCGGCGAAAATCGCGCTATTTTTGGCTGGTAGCGGCGAAAATCGCGATTTTTGCCCGCCAGCTGCAAAAATCGCAGTTTCTCGCCACTAGCGGTGAAAATCGCGCTATTTTTGGCCGGTAGCGGCGAAAATCGCGATTTTTGCCCGCCAGCTGCGAAAATCGCATGGTTTTTGGCCGCTAGCGGCGAAAATCGCGATTTTTGCCCGCCAGCTGCGAAAATCGCATGGTTTTTGGCCGCTAGCGGCGAAAATCGCGCGGTTTTTGGCCGGTAGCGGCGAAAATCGCGCTATTTTTGCCCGCCAGCTGCAAAAATCGCATAGTTTCTGTCCGCTAGCGGCGAAAATCGTGCGATTTTTGGCCGCTTGCGGCGAAAATCGCCCGATTTTTGGCCGCTAGCGGCGATAATCGCACGGTTTTTGGCCGCTAGCGGCGAAAATCGCGCTATTTTTGGCCGGTAGCGGCGAAAATCGCGATTTTTGCCCGCCAGCTGCTAAAATCGCACGGTTTTTGGCCGCTAGCGGCGAAAATCGCGCTATTTTTGGCCGGTAGCGGCGAAAATCGCGCTATTTTTGCATGCCAGCTGCAAAAATCGCATAGTTTCTGACCGCTAGCGGCGAAAATCGCGTTATTTTTGGCCGGTAGCGGCGAAAATTGCTTTTTTTGCGCGCCAGCGGCGAAAATCGCATGGTTTTTGGGCGCTAGCGGCGAAATTCGCACGATTTTTGGCCGGTAGCGGCGAAAATCGCGCTATTTTTGCCCGCCAGCTTCAAAAATCGCATAGTTTCTGGTCGCTAGCGGCGAAAATCGCGCTATTTTTGGCCGGTAGCGGCGAAAATCGCACGGTTTTTGGCCGCTAGCGGCGAAAATCGCGCTATTTTTGGCCGGTAGCGGCGAAAATCGCGATATTTGCCCTCCAGCTGCAAAAATCGCATAGTTTCTGGTCGCTAGCGGCGAAAATCGCGCTATTTTTGGCCGGTAGCGGCGAAAATCGCGATTTTTCCCCGCCAGCGGCGAAATTCGCACGGTTTTTGGCCGCTAGCGGCAAAAATCGCGCGGTTTTTGGCCGCTTGCGGCGAAAATCGCCCGATTTTTGGCCGCTAGCGGCGAAAATCGCACGGTTTTTGGCCGCTAGCGGCGAAAATCGCGTTATTTTTGGCCGGTAGCGTCGAAAATCGCGATTTTTACCCACCAGCTGCGAAAATCGCACGAGTTTTGGCCGCTAGCTGCGAAATTTGCACGATTTTTGGCCGCTAGCGGCGAAAATCGCCCCATTTTTGGCCGCTAGCGGCGAAAATAGCCCCTTTTTTGGCCGCTAGCGGCGAAAA
The DNA here is from genome assembly GCF_040958095.1 of Procambarus clarkii. NCBI lineage: Eukaryota > Metazoa > Arthropoda > Malacostraca > Decapoda > Cambaridae > Procambarus > Procambarus clarkii. The sequence goes on from NC_091174.1 coordinate 14,160,016, forward strand.
TCGGACGATTTTTGGCAGGTAGCGGCGAAATTCGCGCGATTTATTCCCGCTAGCGGCGAAAATCGCACGGTTTTTGGCCGCTAGCGGCGAAAATCGCGCTATTTTTGGCCGGTAGCGGCGAAAATCGCGATTTTCGTCCGCCAGCTGCGAAAATCGCATGGTTTTTGGCCGCTAGCGGCGAAAATCGCGCGGTTTCTGGCCGGTAGCGGCGAAAATCGCGATTTTTGCCCGCCAGCGGCGAATATCGCATGGTTTTTGGCCGCTAGCGGCGAAAATCACGCTATTTTTGGCCGGTAGTGGCAAAAATCGCGATTTTTGCCCGCCAGCTGCGAAAATCGCATGGTTTTTGGCCGCTAGCGGCGAAAATCGCGCGGTTTCTGGCCGGTAGCGGCGAAAATCGTGCTATTTTTGCCCGCCAGCTGCATAAATCGCATAGTTTCTGGCCGCTAGCGGCGAAAATCGTGCGATTTTTGGCCGCTTGCGGCGAAAATCGCCCGATTTTTGGCCGCTAGCGGCGAAAATCGCACGGTTTTTGGCCGCTTGCGGCGAAAATCGCGCTATTTTTGGCCGGTAGCGGCGAAAATCGCGATTTTTGCCCGCCAGCTGCGAAAATCGCACGGTTTTTGGCCGCTAGCGGCGAAAATCGCGCTATTTTTGGCCGGTAGCGGCGAAAATCTCGATTTTTGCCCGCCAGCTGCGAAAATCGCATGGTTTTTGGCCGCTAGCGGCGAAAATCACGCAGTTTTTGGCCGGTAGCGGCGAAAATCGCGCTATTTTTGCATGGCAGCTGCAAAAATCGCATAGTTTCTGACCGCTAGCGGCGAAAATCGCGTTATTTTTGGCCGGTAGCGGCGAAAATTGCGATTTTTGCGCGCCAGCGGCGAAAATCGCATGGTTTTTGGGCGCTAGCGGCGAAATTCGCACGATTTTTGGCCGGTAGCGACGAAAATCGCGATTTTTGCCCGCCAGCTGCTAAAATCGCACGGTTTTTGGCTGCTAGCGGCGAAAATCACGCGGTTTTTGGCCGGTAGCGGCGAAAATCACGCTATTTTTGCATGCCAGCTGCAAAAATCGCATAGTTTCTGGCTGCTAGCGGCGAAAATCGCGCTATTTTTGGCCGGTAGCGGCGAAAATCGCGCTATTTTTGCATGCCAGCTGCGAAAATCGCATGGTTTTTGGGCGCTAGCGGCGAAATTCGCACGATTTTTGGCCGGTAGCGGCGAAAATCGCGATTTTTGCCCGCAAGCTGCGAAAATCGCATGGTTTTCGGCCGCTAGCGGCGAAAATCGCGCGTTTTTTGGCCGGTAGCGGCGAAAATCGCTCTATTTTTGCCCGCCAGCTGCAAAAATCGCATAGTTTCTGGTCGCTAGCAGCGAAAATCGCGCTATTTTTGGCCGGTAGCGGCGAAAATCGCGATTTATGCCCGCCAGCGGCGAAAATCGCACGGTTTTTGGTCGCTAGCAGCGAAACTCGCGCTATTTTTCGCCGGTAGCGGCGAAAATCGCGATTTTTGCCCACCAGCTGCAAAAATCGCATAGTTTCTGGTCGCTAGTGGCGAAAATCGCGCTATTTTTGGCCGGTAGCGGCGAAAATCGCGATTTTTGCCCGCCAGCGGCGAATATCGCATGGTTTTTGGCCGCTAGCGGCGAAAATCACGCTATTTTTGGCCGGTAGTGGCGAAAATCGCGATTTTTGCCCGCCAGCTGCGAAAATCGCATGGTTTTTGGCCGCTAGCGGCGAAAATCGCGCGGTTTCTGGCCGGTAGCGGCGAAAATCGCGCTATTTTTGCCCGCCAGCTGCATAAATCGCATAGTTTCTGGCCGCTAGCGGCGAAAATCGTGCGATTTTTGGCCGCTTGCGGCGAAAATCGCCCGATTTTTGGCCGCTAGCTGCGAAAATCGCACGGTTTTTGGCCGCTTGCGGCGAAAATCGCGCTATTTTTGGCCGGTAGCGGCGAAAATCGCGATTTTTGCCCGCCAGCTGCGAAAATCGCACGGTTTTTGGCCGCTAGCGGCGAAAATCGCGCTATTTTTGGCCGGTAGCGGCGAAAATCTCGATTTTTGCCCGCTAGCTGCGAAAATCGCATGGTTTTTGGCCGCTAGCGGCGAAAATCGCGCAGTTTTTGGCCGGTAGCGGCGAAAATCGCGCTATTTTTGCATGCCAGCTGCAAAAATCGCATAGTTTCTGACCGCTAGCGGCGAAAATCGCGTTATTTTTGGCCGGTAGCGGCGAAAATTGCTTTTTTTGCGCGCCAGCGGCGAAAATCGCATGGTTTTTGGGCGCTAGCGGCGAAATTCGCACGATTTTTGGCCGGTAGCGGCGAAAATCGCGCTATTTTTGCCCGCCAGCTTCAAAAATCACATAGTTTCTGGTCGCTAGCGGCGAAAATCGCGCTATTTTTGGCCGGTAGCGGCGAAAATCGCACGGTTTTTGGCCGCTAGCGGCGAAAATCGCGCTATTTTTGGCCGGTAGCGGCGAAAATCGCGATATTTGCCCGCCAGCTGCAAAAATCGCATAGTTTCTGGTCGCTAGCGGCGAAAATCGCGCTATTTTTGGCCGGTAGCGGCGAAAATCGCGATTTTTCCCCGCCAGCGGCGAAATTCGCACGGTTTTTGGCCGCTAGCGGCAAAAATCGCGCGGTTTTTGGCCGCTTGCGGCGAAAATCGCCCGATTTTTGGCCGCTAGCGGCGAAAATCGCACGGTTTTTGGCCGCTAGCGGCGAAAATCGCGTTATTTTTGGCCGGTAGCGTCGAAAATCGCGATTTTTACCCACCAGCTGCGAAAATCGCACGAGTTTTGGCCGCTAGCTGCGAAATTTGCACGATTTTTGGCCGCTAGCGGCGAAAATCGCCCCATTTTTGGCCGCTAGCGGCGAAAATAGCCCCTTTTTTGGCCGCTAGCGGCGAAAATCGGACGATTTTTGGCAGGTAGCGGCGAAATTCGCGCGATTTATTCCCGCTAGCGGCGAAAATCGCACGGTTTTTGGCCGCTAGCGGCGAAAATCGCGCTATTTTTGGCCGGTAGCGGCGAAAATCGCGATTTTCGTCCGCCAGCTGCGAAAATCGCATGGTTTTTGGCCGCTAGCGGCGAAAATCGCGCGGTTTTTGGCAGGTAGCGGCGAAATTCGCGCGATTTTTACCTGCCAGCTGCAAAAATCGCAGTTTCTGGCCGCTAGCGGCGAAAATCGCGCGATTTTTCGCCGCTAGCGGCGAAATTCGCATGGTTTTTGGCCGCTAGCGGCAAAAATCGCGCTATTTTTGGCCGGTAGCGGCGATAATCACGATTTTTGCCCGCCAGCTGCGAAAATCGCATGGTTTTTGGGCGCTAGCGGCGAAAATCGCGCGGTTTTTGGCCGGTAGCGGTGAAAATCGCGATTTATGCCCGCCAGCGGCGAAAATCGCACGGTTTTTGGTCGCTAGCGGCGAAACTCGCGCTATTTTTCGCCGGTAGCGGCGAAAATCGCGATTTTTGCCCACCAGCTGCAAAAATCGCATAGTTTCTGGTAGCTAGTGGCGAAAATCGCGCTATTTTTGGCCGGTAGCGGCGAAAATCGCGATTTTTGCCCGCCAGCGGCGAATATCGCATGGTTTTTGGCCGCTAGCGGCGAAAATCGCGCGGTTTCTGGCCGGTAGCGGCGAAAATCGCGCTATTTTTGCCCGCCAGCTGCATAAATCGCATAGTTTCTGGCCGCTAGCGGCGAAAATCGTGCGATTTTTGGCCGCTTGCGGCGAAAATCGCCCGATTTTTGGCCGCTAGCGGCGAAAATCGCACGGTTTTTGGCCGCTTGCGGCGAAAATCGCGCTATTTTTGGCCGGTAGCGGCGAAAATCGCGATTTTTGCCCGCCAGCTGCGAAAATCGCACGGTTTTTGGCCGCTAGCGGCGAAAATCGCGCTATTTTTGGCCGGTAGCGGCGAAAATCTCGATTTTTGCCCGCCAGCTGCGAAAATCGCATGGTTTTTGGCCGCTAGCGGCGAAAATCACGCAGTTTTTGGCCGGTAGCGGCGAAAATCGCGCTATTTTTGCATGGCAGCTGCAAAAATCGCATAGTTTCTGACCGCTAGCGGCGAAAATCGCGTTATTTTTGGCCGGTAGCGGCGAAAATTGCGATTTTTGCGCGCCAGCGGCGAAAATCGCATGGTTTTTGGGCGCTAGCGGCGAAATTCGCACGATTTTTGGCCGGTAGCGGCGAAAATCGCGATTTTTGCCCGCCAGCTGCTAAAATCGCACGGTTTTTGGCCGCTAGCGGCGAAAATCGTGCTATTTTTGGCCGGTAGCGGCGAAAATCGCGATTTTTGCCCGCCCGCTGCGAAAATCGCATGGTTTTTGGCTGCTAGCGGCGAAAATCACGCGGTTTTTGGCCGGTAGCGGCGAAAATCACGCTATTTTTGCATGCCAGCTGCAAAAATCGCATAGTTTCTGGCTGCTAGCGGCGAAAATCGCGCTATTTTTGGCCGGTAGCGGCGAAAATCGCGCTATTTTTGCATGCCAGCTGCGAAAATCGCATGGTTTTTGGGCGCTAGCGGCGAAATTCGCACGATTTTTGGCCGGTAGCGGCGAAAATCGCGATTTTTGCCCGCAAGCTGCGAAAATCGCATGGTTTTCGGCCGCTAGCGGCGAAAATCGCGCGTTTTTTGGCCGGTAGCGGCGAAAATCGCTCTATTTTTGCCCGCCAGCTGCAAAAATCGCATAGTTTCTGGTCGCTAGCAGCGAAAATCGCGCTATTTTTGGCCGGTAGCGGCGAAAATCGCGATTTATGCCCGCCAGCGGCGAAAATCGCACGGTTTTTGGTCGCTAGCAGCGAAACTCGCGCTATTTTTCGCCGGTAGCGGCGAAAATCGCGATTTTTGCCCACCAGCTGCAAAAATCGCATAGTTTCTGGTCGCTAGTGGCGAAAATCGCGCTATTTTTGGCCGGTAGCGGCGAAAATCGCGATTTTTGCCCGCCAGCGGCGAATATCGCATGGTTTTTGGCCGTTAGCGGCGAAAATCACGCTATTTTTGGCCGGTAGTGGCGAAAATCGCGATTTTTGCCCGCCAGCTGCGAAAATCGCATGGTTTTTGGCCGCTAGCGGCGAAAATCGCGCGGTTTCTGGCCGGTAGTGGCGAAAATCGCGCTATTTTTGCCCGCCAGCTGCATAAATCGCATAGTTTCTGGCCGCTAGCGGCGAAAATCGTGCGATTTTTGGCCGCTTGCGGCGAAAATCGCCCGATTTTTGGCCGCTAGCGGCGAAAATCGCACGGTTTTTGGCCGCTTGCGGCGAAAATCGCGCTATTTTTGGCCGGTAGCGGCGAAAATCGCGATTTTTGCCCGCCAGCTGCGAAAATCGCACGGTTTTTGGCCGCTAGCGGCGAAAATCGCGCTATTTTTGGCCGGTAGCGGCGAAAATCTCGATTTTTGCCCGCTAGCTGCGAAAATCGCATGGTTTTTGGCCGCTAGCGGCGAAAATCGCGCTATTTTTGGCTGGTAGCGGCGAAAATCGCGATTTTTGCCCGCCAGCTGCAAAAATCGCAGTTTCTCGCCACTAGCGGTGAAAATCGCGCTATTTTTGGCCGGTAGCGGCGAAAATCGCGATTTTTGCCCGCCAGCTGCGAAAATCGCATGGTTTTTGGCCGCTAGCGGCGAAAATCGCGATTTTTGCCCGCCAGCTGCGAAAATCGCATGGTTTTTGGCCGCTAGCGGCGAAAATCGCGCGGTTTTTGGCCGCTTGCGGCGAAAATCGCGCTATTTTTGCCTGCCAGCTGCAAAAATCGCATAGTTTCTGTCCGCTAGCGGCGAAAATCGTGCGATTTTTGGCCGCTTGCGGCGAAAATCGCCCGATTTTTGGCCGCTAGCGGCGAAAATCGCACGGTTTTTGGCCGCTAGCGGCGAAAATCGCGCTATTTTTGGCCGGTAGCGGCGAAAATCGCGATTTTTGCCCGCCAGCTGCTAAAATCGCACGGTTTTTGGCCGCTAGCGGCGAAAATCGCGCTATTTTTGGCCGGTAGCGGCGAAAATCTCGATTTTTGCCCGCCAGCTGCGAAAATCGCATGGTTTTTGGCCGCTAGCGGCGAAAATCACGCAGTTTTTGGCCGGTAGCGGCGAAAATCGCGCTATTTTTGCATGCCAGCTGCAAAAATCGCATAGTTTCTGACCGCTAGCGGCGAAAATCGCGTTATTTTTGGCCGGTAGCGGCGAAAATTGCTTTTTTTGCGCGCCAGCGGCGAAAATCGCATGGTTTTTGGGCGCTAGCGGCGAAATTCGCACGATTTTTGGCCGGTAGCGGCGAAAATCGCGCTATTTTTGCCCGCCAGCTTCAAAAATCGCATAGTTTCTGGTCGCTAGCGGCGAAAATCGCGCTATTTTTGGCCGGTAGCGGCGAAAATCGCACGGTTTTTGGCCGCTAGCGGCGAAAATCGCGCTATTTTTGGCCGGTAGCGGCGAAAATCGCGATATTTGCCCGCCAGCTGCAAAAATCGCATAGTTTCTGGTCGCTAGCGGCGAAAATCGCGCTATTTTTGGCCGGTAGCGGCGAAAATCGCGATTTTTCCCCGCCAGCGGCGAAATTCGCACGGTTTTTGGCCGCTAGCGGCAAAAATCGCGCGGTTTTTGGCCGCTTGCGGCGAAAATCGCCCGATTTTTGGCCGCTAGCGGCGAAAATCGCACGGTTTTTGGCCGCTAGCGGCGAAAATCGCGTTATTTTTGGCCGGTAGCGTCGAAAATCGCGATTTTTACCCACCAGCTGCGAAAATCGCACGAGTTTTGGCCGCTAGCTGCGAAATTTGCACGATTTTTGGCCGCTAGCGGCGAAAATCGCCCCATTTTTGGCCGCTAGCGGCGAAAATAGCCCCTTTTTTGGCCGCTAGCGGCGAAAATCGGTCGATTTTTGGCAGGTAGCGGCGAAATTCGCGCGATTTATTCCCGCTAGCGGCGAAAATCGCACGGTTTTTGGCCGCTAGCGGCGAAAATCGCGCTATTTTTGGCCGGTAGCGGCGAAAATCGCGATTTTCGTCCGCCAGCTGCGAAAATCGCATGGTTTTTGGCCGCTAGCGGCGAAAATCGCGCGGTTTTTGGCAGGTAGCGGCGAAATTCGCGCGATTTTTACCTGCCAGCTGCAAAAATCGCAGTTTCTGGCCGCTAGCGGCGAAAATCGCGCGATTTTTCGCCGCTAGCAACGAAATTCGCATGGTTTTTGGCCGCTAGCGGCAAAAATCGCGCTATTTTTGGCCGGTAGCGGCGATAATCACGATTTTTGCCCGCCAGCTGCGAAAATCGCATGGTTTTTGGGCGCTAGCGGCGAAAATCGCGCGGTTTTTGGCCGGTAGTAGTGAAAATCGCGATTTATGCCCGCCAGCGGCGAAAATCGCACGGTTTTTGGTCGCTAGCGGCGAAACTCGCGCTATTTTTCGCCGGTAGCGGCGAAAATCGCGATTTTTGCCCACCAGCTGCAAAAATCGCATAGTTTCTGGTCGCTAGTGGCGAAAATCGCGCTATTTTTGGCCGGTAGCGGCGAAAATCGCAATTTTTGCCCGCCAGCGGCGAATATCGCATGGTTTTTGGCCGCTAGCGGCGAAAATCACGCTATTTTTGGCCGGTAGTGGCGAAAATCGCGATTTTTGCCCGCCAGCTGCGAAAATCGCATGGTTTTTGGCCGCTAGCGGCGAAAATCGCGCGGTTTCTGGCCGGTAGCGGCGAAAATCGCGCTATTTTTGCCCGCCAGCTGCATAAATCGCATAGTTTCTGGCCGCTAGCGGCGAAAATCGTGCGATTTTTGGCCGCTTGCGGCGAAAATCGCCCGATTTTTGGCCGCTAGCGGCGAAAATCGCACGGTTTTTGGCCGCTTGCGGCGAAAATCGCGCTATTTTTGGCCGGTAGCGGCGAAAATCGCGATTTTTGCCCGCCAGCTGCGAAAATCGCACGGTTTTTGGCCGCTAGCGGCGAAAATCGCGCTATTTTTGGCCGGTAGCGGCGAAAATCTCGATTTTTGCCCGCCAGCTGCGAAAATCGCATGGTTTTTGGCCGCTAGCGGCGAAAATCACGCAGTTTTTGGCCGGTAGCGGCGAAAATCGCGCTATTTTTGCATGCCAGCTGCAAAAATCGCATAGTTTCTGACCGCTAGCGGCGAAAATCGCGTTATTTTTGGCCGGTAGCGGCGAAAATTGCGATTTTTGCGCGCCAGCGGCGAAAATCGCATGGTTTTTGGGCGCTAGCGGCGAAATTCGCACGATTTTTGGCCGGTAGCGGCGAAAATCGCGATTTTTGCCCGCCAGCTGCTAAAATCGCACGGTTTTTGGCCGCTAGCGGCGAAAATCGCGCTATTTTTGGCCGGTAGCGGCGAAAATCGCGATTTTTGCCCGCCCGCTGCGAAAATCGCATGGTTTTTGGCTGCTAGCGGCGAAAATCACGCGGTTTTTGGCCGGTAGCGGCGAAAATCACGCTATTTTTGCATGCCAGCTGCAAAAATCGCATAGTTTCTGGCTGCTAGCGGCGAAAATCGCGCTATTTTTGGCCGGTAGCGGCGAAAATCGCGCTATTTTTGCATGCCAGCTGCGAAAATCGCATGGTTTTTGGGCGCTAGCGGCGAAATTCGCACGATTTTTGGCCGGTAGCGGCGAAAATCGCGATTTTTGCCAGCAAGCTGCGAAAATCGCATGGTTTTCGGCCGCTAGCGGCGAAAATCGCGCGTTTTTTGGCCGGTAGCGGCGAAAATCGCTCTATTTTTGCCCGCCAGCTGCAAAAATCGCATAGTTTCTGGTCGCTAGCAGCGAAAATCGCGCTATTTTTGGCCGGTAGCGGTGAAAATCGCGATTTATGCCCGCCAGCGGCGAAAATCGCACGGTTTTTGGTCGCTAGCAGCGAAACTCGCGCTATTTTTCGCCGGTAGCGGCGAAAATCGCGATTTTTGCCCACCAGCTGCAAAAATCGCATAGTTTCTGGTCGCTAGTGGCGAAAATCGCGCTATTTTTGGCCGGTAGCGGCGAAAATCGCGATTTTTGCCCGCCAGCGGCGAATATCGCACGGTTTTTGGCCGCTAGCGGCGAAAATCACGCTATTTTTGGCCGGTAGTGGCGAAAATCGCGATTTTTGCCCGCCAGCTGCGAAAATCGCATGGTTTTTGGCCGCTAGCGGCGAAAATCGCGCGGTTTCTGGCCGGTAGCGGCGAAAATCGCGCTATTTTTGCCCGCCAGCTGCATAAATCGCATAGTTTCTGGCCGCTAGCGGCGAAAATCGTGCGATTTTTGGCCGCTTGCGGCGAAAATCGCCCGATTTTTGGCCGCTAGCGGCGAAAATAGCACGGTTTTTGGCCGCTTGCGGCGAAAATCGCGCTATTTTTGGCCGGTAGCGGCGAAAATCGCGATTTTTGCCCGCCAGCTGCGAAAATCGCACGGTTTTTGGCCGCTAGCGGCGAAAATCGCGCTATTTTTGGCCGGTAGCGGCGAAAATCTCGATTTTTGCCCGCTAGCTGCGAAAATCGCATGGTTTTTGGCCGCTAGCGGCGAAAATCACGCAGTTTTTGGCCGGTAGCGGCGAAAATCGCGCTATTTTTGCATGCCAGCTGCAAAAATCGCATAGTTTCTGACCGCTAGCGGCGAAAATCGCGTTATTTTTGGCCGGTAGCGGCGAAAATTGCGATTTTTGCGCGCCAGCGGCGAAAATCGCATGGTTTTTGGGCGCTAGCGGCGAAATTCGCACGATTTTTGGCCGGTAGCGGCGAAAATTGCGATTTTTGCCCGCCAGCTGCAAAAATCGCACGATTTTTGACCGCTAGCGGCGAAATTTGCACGATTTTTGGCCGCTAGCGGCGAAAATCGCCCCATTTTTGGCCGCTAGCGGTAAAAAAAGCCCCTTTTTTGGACGCTAGCGGCAAAAATCGGTCGATTTTTGGTAGGTAGCGGCGAAATTCGCGCGATTTTTGCCCGTCAGCTGCAAAAATCGCATGGTTTCTGGCCGCTAGCGTCGAAAATAGCGCGGTTTTCGGGCGTTAGCGGCAAAAATCGCCCGATTTTTGGCCGCTAGCGGCGAAAATCGCACGGTTTTTGGCCGCTAGCGGCGAAAATAGCGCGGTTTTCGGGCGTTAGCGGCGAAAATCGCGATTTTTGCCCGCCAGCTGCGAAAATCGCATTCTTTTTGGCCGCTAGCGGCGAAAATCGCGCGGTTTTTGGCCGGTAGCGGCGAAAATCGCGCTATTTTTCCCCGCCAGCTGCAAAAATCGCATAGTTTCTGGCCGCTAGCGGCGAAAATCGTGCGATTTTTGGCCGCTTGCGGCGAAAATCGCCCGATTTTTGGCCGCTAACGGCGAAAATCGCACGGTTTTTGGCCGCTAGCGGCGAAAATCGCGCTATTTTTGGCTGGTAGCGGCGAAAATCGCGATTTTTGCCCGCCAGCTGCAAAAATCGCAGTTTCTCGCCACTAGCGGTGAAAATCGCGCTATTTTTGGCCGGTAGCGGCGAAAATCGCGATTTTTGCCCGCCAGCTGCGAAAATCGCATGGTTTTTGGCCGCTAGCGGCGAAAATCGCGATTTTTGCCCGCCAGCTGCGAAAATCGCATGGTTTTTGGCCGCTAGCGGCGAAAATCGCGCGGTTTTTGGCCGGTAGCGGCGAAAATCGCGCTATTTTTGCCCGCCAGCTGCAAAAATCGCATAGTTTCTGTCCGCTAGCGGCGAAAATCGTGCGATTTTTGGCCGCTTGCGGCGAAAATCGCCCGATTTTTGGCCGCTAGCGGCGAAAATCGCACGGTTTTTGGCCGCTAGCGGCGAAAATCGCGCTATTTTTGGCCGGTAGCGGCGAAAATCGCGATTTTTGCCCGCCAGCTGCTAAAATCGCACGGTTTTTGGCCGCTAGCGGCGAAAATCGCGCTATTTTTGGCCGGTAGCGGCGAAAATCTCGATTTTTGCCCGCCAGCTGCGAAAATCGCATGGTTTTTGGCCGCTAGCGGCGAGAATCACGCAGTTTTTGGCCGGTAGCGGCGAAAATCGCGCTATTTTTGCATGCCAGCTGCAAAAATCGCATAGTTTCTGACCGCTAGCGGCGAAAATCGCGTTATTTTTGGCCGGTAGCGGCGAAAATTGCGATTTTTGCGCGCCAGCGGCGAAAATCGCATGGTTTTTGGGCGCTAGCGGCGAAATTCGCACGATTTTTGGCCGGTAGCGGCGAAAATCGCGCTATTTTTGCCCGCCAGCTTCAAAAATCGCATAGTTTCTGGTCGCTAGCGGCGAAAATCGCGCTATTTTTGGCCGGTAGCGGCGAAAATCGCACGGTTTTTGGCCGCTAGCGGCGAAAATCGCGCTATTTTTGGCCGGTAGCGGCGAAAATCGCGATATTTGCCCGCCAGCTGCAAAAATCGCATAGTTTCTGGTCGCTAGCGGCGAAAATCGCGCTATTTTTGGCCGGTAGCGGCGAAAATCGCGATTTTTCCCCGCCAGCGGCGAAATTCGCACGGTTTTTGGCCGCTAGCGGCAAAAATCGCGCGGTTTTTGGCCGCTTGCGGCGAAAATCGCCCGATTTTTGGCCGCTAGCGGCGAAAATCGCACGGTTTTTGGCTGCTAGCGGCGAAAATCGCGTTATTTTTGGCCGGTAGCGTCGAAAATCGCGATTTTTACCCACCAGCTGCGAAAATCGCACGAGTTTTGGCCGCTAGCTGCGAAATTTGCACGATTTTTGGCCGCTAGCGGCGAAAATCGCCCCATTTTTGGCCGCTAGCGGCGAAAATAGCCCCTTTTTTGGCCGCTAGCGGCGAAAATCGGTCGATTTTTGGCAGGTAGCGGCGAAATTCGCGCGATTTATTCCCGCTAGCGGCGAAAATCGCACGGTTTTTGGCCGCTAGCGGCGAAAATCGCGCTATTTTTGGCCAATAGCGGCGAAAATCGCGATTTTCGTCCGCCAGCTGCGAAAATCGCATGGTTTTTGGCCGCTAGCGGCGAAAATCGCGCGGTTTTTGGCAGGTAGCGGCGAAATTCGCGCGATTTTTACCTGCCAGCTGCAAAAATCGCAGTTTCTGGCCGCTAGCGGCGAAAATCGCGCGATTTTTCGCCGCTAGCGGCGAAATTCGCATGGTTTTTGGCCGCTAGCGGCGAAAATCGCGCTATTTTTAGCCGGTAGCGGCGATAATCACGATTTTTGCCCGCCAGCTGCGAAAATCGCATGGTTTTTGGGCGCTAGCGGCGAAAATCGCGCGGTTTTTGGCCGGTAGCAGCGAAAATCGCGCTATTTTTACCCGCAAGCTGCAAAAATCGCATAGTTTCTGGCCGCTAGAGGCAAAAATCGTGCGGTTTTTGGCCACTAGCGGCGAAATTCGCACGGTTTTTGGCCGCTAGCGGCGAAAATCGCGCTATTTTTGGCCGGTAGCGGCGAAAATCGCGCTATTTTTGGCCGGTAGCGGCGAAAATTGCGATTTTTGCCTGCCAGCTGCGAAAATCGCACGGTTTTTGGCCGCTAGCAGCGAAAATCGCGCTATTTTTGGCCGGTAGCGGCGAAAATCGCGATTTTTGCCCGCCAGCTGCGAAAATCGCATGGTTTTTGGGCTCTAGCGGCGAAAATCGCGCGGTTTTTGGCCAGTAGCAGCGAAAATTGCGCTATTTTTGCCCGCAAGCTGCAAAAATCGCATAGTTTCTGGCCCCTAGAGGCGAAAATCGTGCGATTTTTGGCCACTAGCGGCGAAATTTGCACGATTTTTGGCCGCTAGCGGCGAAAATCTCCCCATTTTTGGCCGCTAGCCGTGAAAATAGCCCGTTTTTTGGCCGCTAGCGGCAAAAATCGGTAGATTTTTGGTAGGTAGCGGCGAAATTCGCGCGATTTTTGCCCGCCAGCTGCAAAAATCGCATGGATTCTGGCCGCTAGCGTCGAAAGTAGCGCGGTTTTCGGGCGTTAGCGGCAAAAATCGCCCGATTTTTGGCCGCCAGCGGCGAAAATCGCACGGTTTTTGGCCGCTAGCGGCGAAAATCGCGCTATTTTTGGCCGGTAGCGGCGAAAATCGCGATTTTTGCCCGCCAGCTGCGAAAATCGCATTCTTTTTGGCCGCTAGCGGCGAAAATCGCGCTGTTTTTGGCAGGTAGCGACGAAAATAGCGCGGTTTTCCGCCGTTAGCGGCAAAAATCGCCCAATGTTTTGCCGCTAGCGGCGAAAATCGCACGGTTTTTGGCCGCTAGCGGCGAAAATTGCGCTATTTTTGGCCGGTAGCGGCGAAAATCGCGATTTTTGCCCGCCAGCTGCGAAAATCGCATGGTTTTTGGCCGCTAGCGGCGAAAATCGCGATTTTTGCCGGCCAGCTGCGAAAATCGCATGGTTTTTGGCCGCTAGCGGCGAAAATCGCGCGGTTTTTGGCCGGTAGCGGCGAAAATCGCGCTATTTTTGCCCGCCAGCTGCAAAAATCGCATAGTTTCTGTCCGCTAGCGGCGAAAATCGTGCGATTTTTGGCCGCTTGCGGCGAAAATCGCCCGATTTTTGGCCGCTAGCGGCGAAAATCGCAGGGTTTTTGGCCGCTAGCGGCGAAAATCGCGCTATTTTTGGCCGGTAGCGGCGAAAATCGCGATTTTTGCCCGCCAGCTGCTAAAATCGCACGGTTTTTGGCCGCTAGCGGCGAAAATCGCGCTATTTTTGGCCGGTAGTGGCGAAAATCGCGATTTTTGCCCGCCCGCTGCGAAAATCGCATGGTTTTTGGCTGCTAGCGGCGAAAATCACGCGGTTTTTGGCCGGTAGCGGCGAAAATCACGCTATTTTTGCATGCCAGCTGCAAAAATCGCATAGTTTCTGGCTGCTAGCGGCGAAAATCGCGCTATTTTTGGCCGGTAGCGGCGAAAATCGCGCTATTTTTGCATGCCAGCTGCGAAAATCGCATGGTTTTTGGGCGCTAGCGGCGAAATTCGCACGATTTTTGGCCGGTAGCGGCGAAAATCGCGATTTTTGCCCGCAAGCTGCGAAAATCGCATGGTTTTCGGCCGCTAGCGGCGAAAATCGCGCGTTTTTTGGCCGGTAGCGGCGAAAATCGCTCTATTTTTGCCCGCCAGCTGCAAAAATCGCATAGTTTCTGGTCGCTAGCAGCGAAAATCGCGCTATTTTTGGCCGGTAGCGGTGAAAATCGCGATTTATGCCCGCCAGCGGCGAAAATCGCACGGTTTTTGGTCGCTAGCGGCGAAACTCGCGCTATTTTTCGCCGGTAGCGGCGAAAATCGCGATTTTTGCCCACCAGCTGCAAAAATCGCATAGTTTCTGGTCGCTAGTGGCGAAAATCGCGCTATTTTTGGCCGGTAGCGGCGAAAATCGCGATTTTTGCCCGCCAGCGGCGAATATCGCATGGTTTTTGGCCGCTAGCGGCGAAAATCACGCTATTTTTGGCCGGTAGTGGCGAAAATCGCGATTTTTGCCCGCCAGCTGCGAAAATCGCATGTTTTTGGCCGCTAGCGGCGAAAATCGCGCGGTTTTTGGCCGGTAGCGGCGAAAATCGCGCTATTTTTGCCCGCCAGCTGCATAAATCGCATAGTTTCTGGCCGCTAGCGGCGAAAATCGTGCGATTTTTGGCCGCTTGCGGCGAAAATCGCCCGATTTTTGGCCGCTAGCGGCGAAAATCGCACGGTTTTTGGCCGCTTGCGGCGAAAATCGCGCTATTTTTGGCCGGTAGCGGCGAAAATCGCGATTTTTGCCCGCCAGCTGCGAAAATCGCACGGTTTTTGGCCGCTAGCGGCGAAAATCGCGCTATTTTTGGCCGGTAGCGGCGAAAATCTCGATTTTTGCCCGCCAGCTGCGAAAATCGCATGGTTTTTGGCCGCTAGCGGCGAAAATCACGCAGTTTTTGGCCGGTAGCGGCGAAAATCGCGCTATTTTTGCATGCCAGCTGCAAAAATCGTATAGTTTCTGACCGCTAGCTGCGAAAATCGCGTTATTTTTGGCCGGTAGCGGCGAAAATTGCGATTTTTGCGCGCCAGCGGCGAAAATCGCATGGTTTTTGGGCGCTAGCGGCGAAATTCGCACGATTTTTGGCCGGTAGCGGCGAAAATCGCGCTATTTTTGCCCGCCAGCTGCAAAAATCGCATAGTTTCTGTCCGCTAGCGGCGAAAATCGTGCGATTTTTGGCCGCTTGCGGCGAAAATCGCCCGATTTTTGGCCGCTAGCGGCGAAAATCGCACGGTTTTTGGACGCTAGCGGCGAAAATCGCGCTATTTTTGGCCGGTAGCGGCGAAAATCGCATTTTTTGCCCGCCAGCTGCTAAAATCGCACGGTTTTTGGCCGCTAGCGGCGAAAATCGCGCTATTTTTGGCCGGTAGCGGCGAAAATCGCGATTTTTGCCCGCCCGCTGCGAAAATCGCATGGTTTTTGGCTGCTAGCGGCGAAAATCACGCGGTTTTTGGCCGGTAGCGGCGAAAATCACGCTATTTTTGCATGCCAGCTGCAAAAATCGCATAGTTTCTGGCTGCTAGCGGCGAAAATCGCACTATTTTTGGCCGGTAGCGGCGAAAATCGCGCTATTTTTGCATGCCAGCTGCGAAAATCGCATGGTTTTTGGGCGCTAGCGGCGAAATTCGCACGATTTTTGGCCAGTAGCGGCGAAAATCGCGATTTTTGCCCGCAAGCTGCGAAAATCGCATGGTTTTTGGCCGCTAGCGGCGAAAATCACGCAGTTTTTGGCCGGTAGCGGCGAAAATCGCGCTATTTTTGCATGCCAGCTGCAAAAATCGCATAGTTTCTGACCGCTAGCGGCGAAAATCGCGTTATTTTTGGCCGGTAGCGGCGAGAATTGCGATTTTTGCGCGCCAGCGGCGAAAATGGCATGGTTTTTGGGCGCTAGCGGCGAAATTCGCACGATTTTTGGCCGGTAGCGGCGAAAATCGCGATTTTTGCCCGCAAGCTGCGAAAATCGCATGGTTTTCGGCCGCTAGCGGCGAAAATCGCGCGTTTTTTGGCCGGTAGCGGCGAAAATCGCTCTATTTTTGCCCGCCAGCTGCAAAAATCGCATAGTTTCTGGTCGCTAGCAGCGAAAATCGCGCTATTTTTGGCCGGTAGCGGTGAAAATCGCGATTTATGCCCGCCAGCGGCGAAAATCGCACGGTTTTTGGTCGCTAGCGGCGAAACTCGCGCTATTTTTCGCCGGTAGCGGCGAAAATCGCGATTTTTGCCCACCAGCTGCAAAAATCGCATAGTTTCTGGTCGCTAGTGGCGAAAATCGCGCTATTTTTGGCCGGTAGCGGCGAAAATCGCGATTTTTGCCCGCCAGCGGCGAATATCGCATGGTTTTTGGCCGCTAGCGGCGAAAATCACGCTATTTTTGGCCGGTAGTGGCGAAAATCGCGATTTTTGCCCGCCAGCTGCGAAAATCGCATGGTTTTTGGCCGCTAGCGGCGAAAATCGCGCGGTTTCTGGCCGGTAGCGGCGAAAATCGCGCTATTTTTGCCCGCCAGCTGCATAAATCGCATAGTTTCTGGCCGCTAGCGGCGAAAATCGTGCGATTTTTGGCCGCTTGCGGCGAAAATCGCCCGATTTTTGGCCGCTAGCGGCGAAAATCGCACGGTTTTTGGCCGCTTGCGGCGAAAATCGCGCTATTTTTGGCCGGTAGCGGCGAAAATCGCGATTTTTGCCCGCCAGCTGCGAAAATCGCACGGTTTTTGGCCGCTAGCGGCGAAAATCGCGCTATTTTTGGCCGGTAGCGGCGAAAATCTCGATTTTTGCCCGCCAGCTGCGAAAATCGCATGGTTTTTGGCCGCTAGCGGCGAAAATCACGCAGTTTTTGGCCGGTAGCGGCGAAAATCGCGCTATTTTTGCATGCCAGCGGCATAAATCGCATAGTTTCTGACCGCTAGCGGCGAAAATCGCGTTATTTTTGGCCGGTAGCGGCGAAAATTGGGATTTTTGCGCGCCAGCGGCGAAAATCGCATGGTTTTTGGGCGCTAGCGGCGAAATTCGCACGATTTTTGGCCGGTAGCGGCGAAAATCGCGATTTTTGCCCGCCAGCTGAAAAAATCGCACGATTTTTGACCGCTAGCGGCGAAATTTGCACGATTTTTGGCCGCTAGCGGCGAAAATCGCCCCATTTTTGGCCGCTAGCGGTAAAAAAGCCCCTTTTTTGGACGCTAGCGGCAAAAATCGGTCGATTTTTGGTAGGTAGCGGCGAAATTCGCGCGATTTTTGCCCGTCAGCTGCAAAAATCGCATGGTTTCTGGCCGCTAGCGTCGAAAATAGCGCGGTTTTCGGGCGTTAGCGGCAAAAATCGCCCGATTTTTGGCCGCTAGCGGCGAAAATCGCACGGTTTTTGGCCGCTAGTGGCGAAAATCGCGCTATTTTTGGCCGGTAGCGGCGAAAATCGCGATTTTTGCCCGCCAGCTGCGAAAATCGCATTCTTTTTGGCCGCTAGCGGCGAAAATCGCGCGGTTTTTGGCAGGTAGCGACGAAAATAGCGCGGTTTTCGGCCGTTAGCGGCAAAAATCACCCAATTTTTGGTCGCTAGCGGCGAAAATCGCACGGTTTTTGGCCGCTAGCGGCGAAAATCGCGCTATTTTTGGCCGGTACCGGCGAAAATCGCGATTTTTACCCGGCAGCTGCAAAAATCGCAGTTTCTCGCCACTAGCGGTGAAAATCGCGCTATTTTTGGCCGGTAGCGGCGAAAATCTCGATTTTTGCCCGCCAGCTGCGAAAATCGCATGGTTTTTGGCCGCTAGCGGCGAAAATCGCGCGGTTTTTGGCCGGTAGCGGCGAAAATCGCGCTATTTTTCCCCGCCAGCTGCAAAAATCGCATAGTTTCTGGCCGCTAGCGGCGAAAATCGTGCGATTTTTGGCCGCTTGCGGCGAAAATCGCCCGATTTTTGGCCGCTAGCGGCGAAAATCGCGCTATTTTTGGCTGGTAGCGGCGAAAATCGCGATTTTTGCCCGCCAGCTGCAAAAATCGCAGTTTCTCGCCACTAGCGGTGAAAATCGCGCTATTTTTGGCCGGTAGCGGCGAAAATCGCGCTATTTTTGCATGCCAGCTGCGAAAATCGCATGGTTTTTGGGCGCTAGCGGCGAAATTCGCACGATTTTTGGCCGGTAGCGGCGAAAATCGCGATTTTTGCCCGCAAGCTGCGAAAATCGTATGGTTTTCGGCCGCTAGCGGCGAAAATCGCGCGTTTTTTGGCCGGTAGCGGCGAAAATTGTATGTACTAGCTCTATCTATAAAGCCAACAAACTTTGTAAAATCTCTTTATGTATGTACCTTTGCCTAAATAAAAATTATTATTATTATTATTATAAAATCGCTCTATTTTTGCCCGCCAGCTGCAAAAATCGCATAGTTTCTGGTCGCTAGCAGCGAAAATCGCGCTATTTTTGGCCGGTAGCGGTGAAAATCGCGATTTATGCCCGCCAGCGGCGAAAATCGCACGGTTTTTGGTCGCTAGCGGCGAAACTCGCGCTATTTTTCGCCGGTAGCGGCGAAAATCGCGATTTTTGCCCACCAGCTGCAAAAATCGCATAGTTTCTGGTCGCTAGTGGCGAAAATCGCGCTATTTTTGGCCGGTAGCGGCGAAAATCGCGATTTTTGCCCGCCAGCGGCGAATATCGCATGGTTTTTGGCCGCTAGCGGCGAAAATCACGCTATTTTTGGCCGGTAGTGGCGAAAATCGCGATTTTTGCCCGCCAGCTGCGAAAATCGCATGTTTTTGGCCGCTAGCGGCGAAAATCGCGCGGTTTTTGGCCGGTAGCGGCGAAAATCGCGCTATTTTTGCCCGCCAGCTGCATAAATCGCATAGTTTCTGGCCGCTAGCGGCGAAAATCGTGCGATTTTTGGCCGCTTGCGGCGAAAATCGCCCGATTTTTGGCCGCTAGCGGCGAAAATCGCACGGTTTTTGGCCGCTTGCGGCGAAAATCGCGCTATTTTTGGCCGGTAGCGGCGAAAATCGCGATTTTTGCCCGCCAGCTGCGAAAATCGCACGGTTTTTGGCCGCTAGCGGCGAAAATCGCGCTATTTTTGGCCGGTAGCGGCGAAAATCTCGACTTTTGCCCGCCAGCTGCGAAAATCGCATGGTTTTTGGCCGCTAGCGGCGAAAATCACGCAGTTTTTGGCCGGTAGCGGCGAAAATCGCGCTATTTTTGCATGCCAGCTGCAAAAATCGCATAGTTTCTGACCGCTAGCGGCGAAAATCGCGTTATTTTTGGCCGGTAGCGGCGAAAATTGCGATTTTTGCGCGCCAGCGGCGAAAATCGCATTGTTTTTGGGCGCTAGCGGCGAAATTCGCACGATTTTTGGCCGGTAGCGGCGAAAATCGCGCTATTTTTGCCCGCCAGCTTCAAAAATCGCATAGTTTCTGGTCGCTAGCGGCGAAAATCGCGCTATTTTTGGCCGGTAGCGGCGAAAATCGCACGGTTTTTGGCCGCTAGCGGCGAAAATCGCGCTATTTTTGGCCGGTAGCGGCGAAAATCGCGATATTTGCCCGCCAGCTGCAAAAATCGCATAGTTTCTGGTCGCTAGCGGCGAAAATCGCGCTATTTTTGGCCGGTAGCGGCGAAAATCGCGATTTTTCCCCGTAAGCGGCGAAATTCGCACGGTTTTTGGCCGCTAGCGGCAAAAATCGCGCTATTTTTGGCCGGTAGTGGCGAAAATCGCGATTTTTGCCCGCCAGCTGCGAAAATCGCATGGTTTTTGGCCGCTAGCGGCGAAAATCGCGCGGTTTTTGGCCGCTTGCGACGAAAATCGCCCGATTTTTGGCCGCTAGCGGCGAAAATCGCACGGTTTTTGGCCGCTAGCGGCGAAAATCGCGTTATTTTTGGCCGGTAGCGGCGAAAATCGCGGTTTTTACCCACCAGCTGCGAAAATCGCACGAGTTTTGGCCGCTAGCTGCGAAATTTGCACGATTTTTGGCCGCTAGCGGCGAAAATCGCCCCATTTTTGGCCGCTAGCGGCGAAAATAGCCCCTTTTTTGGCCGCTAGCGGCGAAAATCGGTCGATTTTTGGCAGGTAGCGGCGAAATTCGCGCGATTTTTCCCGCTAGCGGCGAAAATCGCACGGTTTTTGGCCGCTAGCGGCGAAAATCGCGCTATTTTTGGCCGGTAGCGGCGAAAATCGCGATTTTCGTCCGCCAGCTGCGAAAATCGCATGGTTTTTGGCCGCTAGCGGCGAAAATCGCGCGGTTTTTGGCAGGTAGCGCCGAAATTCGCGCGATTTTTACCTGCCAGCTGCAAAAATCGCAGTTTCTGGCCGCTAGCGGCGAAAATCGCGCGATTTTTCGCCGCTAGCGGCGAAATTCGCATGGTTTTTGGCCGCTAGCGGCGAAAATCGCGCTATTTTTGGCCGGTAGCGGCGATAATCACGATTTTTGCCCGCCAGCTGCGAAAATCGCATGGTTTTTGGGCGCTAGCGGCGAAAATCGCGCTATTTTTACCCGCAAGCTGCAAAAATCGCATAGTTTCTGGCCGCTAGAGGCGAAAATCGCGCGGTTTTTGGCCACTAGCGGCGAAATTCGCACGGTTTTTGGCCGCTAGCGGCGAAAATCGCGCTATTTTTGGCCGGTAGCGGCGAAAATCGCGCTATTTTTGGCCGGTAGCGGCGAAAATCGCGATTTTTGCCTGCCAGCTGCGAAAATCGCACGGTTTTTGGCCGCTAGCAGCGAAAATCGCGCTATTTTTGGCCGGTAGCGGCGAAAATCGCGATTTTTGCCCGCCAGCTGCGAAAATCGCATGGTTTTTGGGCTCTAGCGGCGAAAATTGCGCGGTTTTTGGCCAGTAGCAGCGAAAATTGCGCTATTTTTGCCCGCAAGCTGCAAAAATCGCATAGTTTCTGGCCCCTAGAGGCGAAAATCGTGCGATTTTTGGCCACTAGCGGCGAAATTTGCACGTTTTTTGGCCGCTAGCGGCGAAAATCGCACGGTTTTTGGCCGGTAGCGGCGAAAATCTCGATTTTTGCCCGCCAGCTGCGAAAATCGCATGGTTTATGGCCGCTAGCGGCGAAAATCGCGCTATTTTTGCATGCCAGCTGCAAAAATCGCATAGTTTTTGGCCGCTAGCTGCGAAAATCGCGTTATTTTTGGCCGGTAGCAGCGAAAATCGCGATTTTTGCGCGCCAGCGGCGAAAATCGCATGGTTTTTGGGCGCTAGCGGCGAAATTCGCACGATTTTTGGCCGGTAGCTGCGAAAATCGCAATTTTTGCCCGCCAGCTGCAAAAATCGCACGATTTTTGACCGCTAGCGGCGAAATTTGCACGATTTTTGGCCGCTAGTGGCGAAAATCGCCCCATTTTTGGCCGCTAGCGGTGAAAATAGCCCCTTTTTTGGCCGCTAGCGGCAAAAATCGGTCGATTTTTGGTAGGTAGCGGCGAAATTCGCGCGATTTTTGCCCGCCAGCTGCAAAAATCGCATGGTTTCTGGCCGCTAGCGTCGAAAATAGCGCGGTTTTCGGGCGTTAGCGGCGAACTTCGCACGATTTTTGGCCGGTAGCGGCGAAAATCGCGATTTTTGCCCGCCAGCTGCGAAAATCGCACGATTTTTGACCGCTAGCGGCGAAATTTGCACGATTTTTGGCCGCTAGCGGCGAAAATCTCCCCATTTTTGGCCGCTAGCCGTGAAAATAGCCCGTTTTTTGGCCGCTAGCGGCAAAAATCGGTAGATTTTTGGTAGGTTGCGGCGAAATTCGCGCGATTTTTGCCCGCCAGCTGCAAAAATCGCATGGTTTCTGGCCGCTAGCGTCGAAAGTAGCGCGGTTTTCGGGCGTTAGCGGCAAAAATCGCCCGATTTTTGGCCGCCAGCGGCGAAAATGGCACGGTTTTTGGCCGCTAACGGCGAAAATCGCGCTATTTTTGGCCGGTAGCGGCGAAAATCGCGATTTTTGCCCGCCAGCTGCGAAAATCGCATTCTTTTTGGCCGCTAGCGGCGAAAATCGCGCTGTTTTTGGCAGGTAGCGACGAAAATAGCGCGGTTTTCCGCCGTTAGCGGCAAAAATCGCCCAATTTTTGGCCGCTAGCGGCGAAAATCGCACGGTTTTTGGCCGCTAGCGGCGAAAATTGCGCTATTTTTGGCCGGTATCGGCGAAAATCGCGATTTTTACCCGCCAGCTGCAAAAATCGCAGTTTCTGGCCGCTAGCGGCGAAAATCGCGCTATTTTTGGCCGGTAGCGGCGAAAATCGCGATTTTTGCCCGCCAGCTGCGAAAATCGCATGGTTTTTGGCCGCTAGCGGCGAAAATCGCGATTTTTGCCCGCCAGCTGCGAAAATCGCATGGTTTTTGGCCGCTAGCGGCGAAAATCGCGCGGTTTTTGGCCGGTAGCGGCGAAAATCGCGCTATTTTTGCCCGCCAGCTGCAAAAATCGCATAGTTTCTGTCCGCTAGCGGCGAAAATCGTGCGATTTTTGGCCGCTTGCGGCGAAAATCGCCCGATTTTTGGCCGCTAGCGGCGAAAATCGCACGGTTTTTGGCCGCTAGCGGCGAAAATCGCGCTATTTTTGGCCGGTAGCGGCGAAAATCGCGATTTTTGCCCGCCAGCTGCTAAAATCGCACGGTTTTTGGCCGCTAGCGGCGAAAATCGCGCTATTTTTGGCTGGTAGCGGCGAAAATCGCGATTTTTGCCCGCCCGCTGCGAAAATCGCATGGTTTTTGGCTGCTAGCGGCGAAAATCACGCGGTTTTTGGCCGGTAGCGGCGAAAATCACGCTATTTTTGCATGCCAGCTGCAAAAATCGCAAAGTTTCTGGCTGCTAGCGGCGAAAATCGCGCTATTTTTGGCCGGTAGCGGCGAAAATCGCATGGTTTTTGGGCGCTAGCGGCGAAATTCGCACGATTTTTGGCCGGTAGCGGCGAAAATCGCGATTTTTGCCCGCAAGCTGCGAAAATCGCATGGTTTTTGGCCGCTAGCGGCGAAAATCACGCAGTTTTTGGCCGGTAGCGGCGAAAATCGCGCTATTTTTGCATGCCAGCTGCAAAAATCGCATAGTTTCTGACCGCTAGCGGCGAAAATCGCGTTATTTTTGGCCGGTAGCGGCGAGAATTGCGATTTTTGCGCGCCAGCGGCGAAAATGGCATGGTTTTTGGGCGCTAGCGGCGAAATTTGCACGATTTTTGGCCGCTAGCGGCGAAAATCTCCCCATTTTTGGCCGCTAGCGGTGAAAATAGCCCCTTTTTTGGCCGCTAGCGGCAAAAATCGGTCGATTTTTGGTAGGTAGCGGCGAAATTCGCGCGATTTTTGCCCGTCAGCTGCAAAAATCGCATGGTTTCTGGCCGCTAGCGTCGAAAATAGCGCGGTTTTCGGGCGTTAGCGCCAAAAATCGCCCGATTTTTGGCCGCTAGCGGGCGAAAATCGCGCTATTTTTGCATGCCAGCTGCAAAAATCGCATAGTTTCTGACCGCTAGCGGCGAAAATCGCGTTATTTTTGGCCGGTAGCGGCGAAAATTGCGATTTTTGCGCGCCAGCGGCGAAAATCGCATGGTTTTTGGGCGCTAGCGGCGAAATTCGCACGATTTTTGGCCGGTAGCGGCGAAAATCGCGCTATTTTTGCCCGCCAGCTTCAAAAATCGCATAGTTTCTGGTCGCTAGCGGCGAAAATCGCGCTATTTTTGGCCGGTAGCGGCGAAAATCGCACGGTTTTTGGCCGCTAGCGGCGAAAATCGCGCTATTTTTGGCCGGTAGCGGCGAAAATCGCGATATTTGCCCGCCAGCTGCAAAAATCGCATAGTTTCTGGTCGCTAGCGGCGAAAATCGCGCTATTTTTGGCCGGTAGCGGCGAAAATCGCGATTTTTCCCCGCCAGCGGCGAAATTCGCACGGTTTTTTGCCGCTAGCGGCAAAAATCGCGCTATTTTTGGCCGGTAGTGGCGAAAATCGCGATTTTTGCCCGCCAGCAGCGAAAATCGCATGGTTTTTGGCCGCTAGCGGCGAAAATCGCGCGGTTTTTGGCCGCTTGCGGCGAAAATCGCCCGATTTTTGGCCGCTAGCGGCGAAAATCGCACGGTTTTTGGCCGCTAGCGGCGAAAATCGCGTTATTTTTGGCCGGTAGCGGCGAAAATCGCGATTTTTACCCACCAGCTGCGAAAATCGCACGAGTTTTGGCCGCTAGCTGCGAAATTTGCACGATTTTTGGCCGCTAGCGGCGAAAATCGCCCCATTTTTGGCCGCTAGCGGCGAAAATAGCCCCTTTTTTGGCCGCTAGCGGCGAAAATCGGTCGATTTTTGGCAGGTAGCGGCGAAATTCGCGCGATTTTTTCCCGCTAGCGGCGAAAATCGCACGGTTTTTGGCCGCTAGCGGCGAAAATCGCGCTATTTTTGGCCGGTAGCGGCGAAAATCGCGATTTTCGTCCGCCAGCTGCGAAAATCGCATGGTTTTTGGCCGCTAGCGGCGAAAATCGCGCGGTTTTTGGCAGGTAGCGGCGAAATTCGCGCGATTTTTACCTGCCAGCTGCAAAAATCGCAGTTTCTGGCCGCTAGCGGCGAAAATCGCGCGATTTTTCGCCGCTAGCGGCGAAATTCGCATGGTTTTTGGCCGCTAGCGGCGAAAATCGCGCTATTTTTGGCCGGTAGCGGCGATAATCACGATTTTTGCCCGCCAGCTGCGAAAATCGCATGGTTTTTGGGCGCTAGCGGCGAAAATCGCGCGGTTTTTGGCCGGTAGGAGCGAAAATCGCGCTATTTTTACCCGCAAGCTGCAAAAATCGCATAGTTTCTGGCCGCTAGAGGCGAAAATCGCGCGGTTTTTGGCCACTAGCGGCGAAATTCGCACGGTTTTTGGCCGCTAGCGGCGAAAATCGCGCTATTTTTGGCCGGTAGCGGCGAAAATCGCGCTATTTTTGGCCGGTAGCGGCGAAAATCGCGATTTTTGCCTGCCAGCTGCGAAAATCGCACGGTTTTTGGCCGCTAGCAGCGAAAATCGCGCTATTTTTGGCCGGTAGCGGCGAAAATCGCGATTTTTGCCCGCCAGCTGCGAAAATCGCATGGTTTTTGGGCTCTAGCGGCGAAAATCGCGCGGTTTTTGGCCAGTAGCAGCGAAAATTGCGCTATTTTTGCCCGCAAGCTGCAAAAATCGCATAGTTTCTGGCCCCTAGAGGCGAAAATCGTGCGATTTTTGGCCACTAGCGGCGAAATTTGCACGATTTTTGGCCGCTAGCGGCGAAAATCGCACGGTTTTTGGCCGGTAGCGGCGAAAATCTCGATTTTTGCCCGCCAGCTGCGAAAATCGCATGGTTTATGGCCGCTAGCGGCGAAAATCGCGCTATTTTTGCATGCCAGCTGCAAAAATCGCATAGTTTTTGGCCGCTAGCTGCGAAAATCGCGTTATTTTTGGCCGGTAGCGGCGAAAATCGCGATTTTTGCGCGCCAGCGGCGAAAATCGCATGGTTTTTGGGCGCTAGCGGCGAAATTCGCACGATTTTTGGCCGGTAGCTGCGAAAATCGCAATTTTTGCCCGCCAGCTGCAAAAATCGCACGATTTTTGACCGCTAGCGGCGAAATTTGCACGATTTTTGGCCGCTAGTGGCGAAAATCGCCCCATTTTTGGCCGCTAGCGGTGAAAATAGCCCCTTTTTTGGCCGCTAGCGGCAAAAATCGGTCGATTTTTGGTAGGTAGCGGCGAAATTCGCGCGATTTTTGCCCGCCAGCTGCAAAAATCGCATGGTTTCTGGCCGCTAGCTTCGAAAATAGCGCGGTTTTCGGGCGTTAGCGGCGAACTTCGCACGATTTTTGGCCGGTAGCGGCGAAAATCGCGCTTTTTGCCCGCCAGCTGCGAAAATCGCACGATTTTTGACCGCTAGCGGCGAAATTTGCATGATTTTTGGCCGCTAGCGGCGAAAATCTCCCCATTTTTGGCCGCTAGCCGTGAAAATAGCCCGTTTTTTGGCCGCTAGCGGCAAAAATCGGTAGATTTTTGGTAGGTAGCGGCGAAATTCGCGCGATTTTTGCCCGCCAGCTGCAAAAATCGCATGGTTTCTGGCCGCTAGCGTCGAAAGTAGCGCGGTTTTCGGGCGTTAGCGGCAAAAATCGCCCGATTTTTGGCCGCCAGCGGCGAAAATCGCACGGTTTTTGGCCGCTAGCGGCGAAAATCGCGCTATTTTTGGCCGGTAGCGGCGAAAATCGCGATTTTTGCCCGCCAGCTGCGAAAATCGCATTCTTTTTGGCCGCTAGCGGCGAAAATCGCGCTGTTTTTGGCAGGTAGCGACGAAAATAGCGCGGTTTTCCGCCGTTAGCGGCAAAAATCGCCCAATTTTTGGCCGCTAGCGGCGAAAATCGCACGGTTTTTGGCCGCTAGCGGCGAAAATTGCGCTATTTTTGGCCGGTACCGGCGAAAATCGCGATTTTTACCCGCCAGCTGCAAAAATCGCAGTTTCTGGCCGCTAGCGGCGAAAATCGCGCTATTTTTGGCCGGTAGCGGCGAAAATCGCGATTTTTGCCCGCCAGCTGCGAAAATCGCATGGTTTTTGGCCGCTAGCGGCGAAAATCGCGATTTTTGCCCGCCAGCTGCGAAAATCGCATGGTTTTTGGCCGCTAGCGGCGAAAATCGCGCGGTTTTTGGCCGGTAGCGGCGAAAATCGCGCTATTTTTGCCCGCCAGCTGCAAAAATCGCATAGTTTCTGTCCGCTAGCGGCGAAAATCGCATAGTTTCTGTCCGCTAGCGGCGAAAATCGTGCGATTTTTGGCCGCTAGCGGCGAAAATCGCACGGTTTTTGGCCGCTAGCGGCGAAAATCGCGCTATTTTTGGCCGGTAGCGGCGAAAATCGCGATTTTTGCCCGCCAGCTGCTAAAATCGCACGGTTTTTGGCCGCTAGCGGCTAAAATCGCGCTATTTTTGGCCGGTAGCGGCGAAAATCGCGATTTTTGCCCGCCCGCTGCGAAAATCGCATGGTTTTTGGCTGCTAGCGGCGAAAATCACGCCGTTTTTGGCCGGTAGCGGCGAAAATCACGCTATTTTTGCATGCCAGCTGCAAAAATCGCATAGTTTCTGGCTGCTAGCGGCGAAAATCGCGCTATTTTTGGCCGGTAGCGGCGAAAATCGCGCTATTTTTGCATGCCAGCTGCGAAAATCGCATGGTTTTTGGGCGCTAGCGGCGAAATTCGCACGATTTTTGGCCGGTAGCGGCGAAAACCGCGATTTTTGCCCGCAAGCTGCGAAAATCGCATGGTTTTCGGCCGCTAGCGGCGAAAATCGCGCGGTTTTTGGCCGGTAGCGGCGAAAATCGCTCTATTTTTGCCCGCCAGCTGCAAAAATCGCATAGTTTCTGGTCGCTAGCAGCGAAAATCGCGCTATTTTTGGCCGGTAGCGGTGAAAATCGCGATTTATGCCCGCCAGCGGCGAAAATCGCACGGTTTTTGGTCGCTAGCGGCGAAACTCGCGCTATTTTTCGCCGGTAGCGGCGAAAATCGCGATTTTTGCCCACCAGCTGCAAAAATTGCATAGTTTCTGGTCGCTAGTGGCGAAAATCGCGCTATTTTTGGCCGGTAGCGGCGAAAATCGCGATTTTTGCCCGCCAGCGGCGAAAATCGCATGGTTTTTGGCCGCTAGCGGCGAAAATCGCGCGGTTTTTGGCCGGTAGCGGCGAAAATCACGCTATTTTTGCCCGCCAGCTGCATAAATCGCATAGTTTCTGGCCGCTAGCGGCGAAAATCGTGCGATTTTTGGCCGCTTGCGGCGAAAATCGCCCGATTTTTGGCCGCTAGCGGCGAAAATCGCACGGTTTTTGGCCGCTAGCGGCGAAAATCGCGCTATTTTTCGCCGGTAGCGGCGAAAATCGCGATTTTTGCCCGCCAGCTGCGAAAATCGCACGGTTTTTGGCCGCTAGCGGCGAAAATCGCGCTATTTTTGGCCTGTAGCGGCGAAAATCTCGATTTTTGCCCGCCAGCTGCGAAAATCGCATGGTTTTTAAACACTAGCGGCGAAAATCACGCAGTTTTTGGCCGGTAGCGGCGAAAATCGCGCTATTTTTGCATGCCAGCTGCAAAAATTGCATAGTTTCTGACCGCTAGCGGCGAAAATTGCGTTATTTTTGGCCGGTAGCGGCGAAAATCGCGATTTTTGCGCGCCAGCGGCGAAAATCGCGATTTTTGCGCGCCAGCGGCGAAAATCGCATGGTTTTTGGGCGCTAGCGGCGAAATTCGCACGATTTTTGGCCGGTAGCGGCGAAAATCGCCCCATTTTTGGCCGCTAGCGGTAAAAATCGGTCGTTTTTTGGTAGGTAGCGGCGAAATTCGCGCGATTTTTGCCCGTCAGCTACAAAAATCGCATGGTTTCTGGCCGCTAGCGTCGAAAATAGCGCGGTTTTCGGGCGTTAGCGGCAAAAATCGCCCGATTTTTGGCCGCTAGCGGCGAAAATCGCACGGTTTTTGGCCGCTAGCGGCGAAAATAGCGCGGTTTTCGGGCGTTAGCGGCGAACTTCGCACGATTTTTGGCCGGTAGCGGCGAAAATCGCGATTTTTGCCCGCCAGCTGTGAAAATCGCACGATTTTTGACCGCTAGCGGCGAAATTTGCACGATTTTTGGCCGCTAGCGGCGAAAATCTCCCCATTTTTGGCCGCTAGCGGTGAAAATAGCCCCTTTTTTGGCCGCTAGCGGCAAAAATCGGTCGATTTTTGGTAGGTAGCGGCGAAATTCGCGATTTTTGCCCGGCAGCTGCAAAAATCGCAGTTTCTCGCCACTAGCGGTGAAAATCGCGCTATTTTTGGCCGGTAGCGGCGAAAATCGCGATTTTTGCCCGCCAGCTGCGAAAATCACATGGTTTTTGGCCGCTAGCGGCGAAAATCGCACGGTTTTTGGCCGGTAGCGGCGAAAATCGCCCCATTTTTGGCCGCTAGCGGCGAAAATCGCACGGTTTTTGGCCGCTAGCGGCGAAAATCGCGCTATTTTTGGCTGGTAGCGGCGAAAATCGCGATTTTTGCCCGCCAGCTGCAAAAATCGCAGTTTCTCGCCACTAGCGGTGAAAATCGCGCTATTTTTGGCCGGTTGCGGCGAAAATCGCGATTTTTGCCTGCCAGCTGCGAAAATCGCACAATTTTTGGCCGCTAGCGGCGAAATTTGCACGATTTTTGGCCGCTAGCGGCGAAAATCGCCCCATTTTTGGCCGCTAGCGGCAAAAATCGGTCGATTTTTGGCAGGTAGCGGCAAAATCCGCGCGATTTTTGCCCGCCAGCTGCAAAAATCGCATGGTTTCTGGCCGTTAGGGTCGAATATAGCGTGGTTTTCGGCCGTTAGCGCCGAAAATCGCCCGATTTTTGGCCGCTAGCGGCGAAAATCGCACGGTTTTTGGCCGCTATCGGCGAAAATCGCGCTATTTTTGCCCGGTAGCGGCGAAAATCGCGATTTTTACCCGCCAGCTGCAAAAATCGCAGTTTCTGGCCGCTAGCGGCGAAAATCGCGCTATTTTTGGCCGGTAGCGGCGAAAATCGCCCGATTTTTGGCCGCTAGCGGCGAAAATCGCACGCTTTTTGGCCGCTAGCGGCGAAAATCGCGCTATTTTTGGCCAGTTGCGGCGAAAATCGCGATTTTTGCCTGCCAGCTGCGAAAATCGCACGATTTTTGGCCGCTAGCGGCGAAATTTGCACGATTTTTGGCCGCTAGCGGCGAAAATCGCCCCATTTTTGGCCGCTAGCGGCGAAAATCGGTCGATTTTTGGCAGGTAGCGGCAAAATCCGCGCGATTTTTGCCCGCCAGCTGCAAAAATCGCACGGTTTCTGGCCGTTAGCGTCGAAAATAGCGTGGTTTTCGGCCGTTAGCGCCAAAAATCGCCCGATTTTTGGCCGCTAGCGGCGAAAATCGCACGGTTTTTGGCCGCAAGCGGCGAAAATTGCGCTATTTTTGGCCGGTAGCGGCGAAAATCGCGATTTTTGCCCGCCAGCTGCGAAAATCGCATGGTTTTTGGCCGCTAGCGGCGAAAATCGCGTGGTTTTTGGCAGGTAGCGTCGAAAATAGTGCAGTTTTCGGCCGTTAGCGGCAAAACTCGCCCGATTTTTGGCGGCTAGCGGCGAAAATCGCACGGTTTTTGGCCGCTAGCGGCGAAAATCGCGCAATTTTTGGCCGGTAGCGGCGAAAATCGCGATTTTTACCCGCCAGCTGCAAAAATCGCAGTTTCTGGCCGCTAGCGGCGAAAATCGCGCTATTTTTGGCCGGTAGCGGCAAAAATCGCTATTTTTGCCCGCCAGCTGCGAAAATCGCATAGTTTTTGGGCGCTAGCGGAGAAAGTCGCGCGGTTTTTGGCCGGTAGCAGCGAAAATCGCGCTATTTTTGCCCGCAAGCTGCAAAAATCGCATAGTTTCTGGCCGCTAGTGGCGAAAATCGCGCGATTTTTGGCCACTAGCGGCGAAATTCGCACGGTTTTTGGCCACTTGCGGCGAAAATCGCGCTATTTTTGGCCGGTAGCGGCGAAAATCGCGATTTTTGCCCGCCAGCGGCGAAAATCGCATGGTTTTTGGCCGCTAGCGGTGAAAATCGCGGTATTTTTGCCCACAAGCTGCAAAAATCGCATAGTTTCTGGCCCCTAGAGGAGAAAATCGCGCGATTTTTGGCCACTAGCGGCGAAATTTGCACGATTTTCGGCCGCTAGCGGCAAAAATCGCCCGATTTTTGGCCGCTAGCGGCGAAATTCGCACGGTTTTTGGCCGCTAGCGGCGAAAATCGCGCTATTTTTGGCCGGTAGCGGCGAAAATCGCGATTTTTGCCAGCCAGCTGCGAAAATCGCATGGTTTTTGGGCGCTAGCGGCGAAAATCGCGCTATTTTTACCCGCAAGCTGCAGAAATCGCATAGTTTCTGGCCGCTAGAGGCAAAAATCGTGCGATTTTTGGCCACTAGCGGCGAAATTCGCATGGTTTTTGGCCGCTAGTTGCGAAAATCGCGCTATTTTTGGCCGGTAGCGGCAAAAATCGCGATTTTTGCCCGCCAGCTGCGAAAATCGCACGGTTTTTGGCCGCTAGCGGCAAAAATCGCGATTTTTGCCCGCCAGCTGCGAAAATCGCACGGTTTTTGGCTGCTAGCGGAGAAAATCCCGCTATTTTTGGCCGGTAGCGGCGAAAATCGCGATTTTTGCCTGCCAACTGCGAAAATCGCATGGTTTTTGGGCTCTAGCGGCGAAAATCGCACGGTTTTTGGCCGCAAGCGGCGAAAATTGCGCTATTTTTGGCCGGTAGCGGCGAAAATCGCGATTTTTGCCCGCCAGCTGCGAAAATCGCATGGTTTTTGGCCGCTAGCGGCGAAAATCGCGTGGTTTTTGGCAGGTAGCGTCGAAAATAGTGCAGTTTTCGGCCGTTAGCGGCAAAACTCGCCCGATTTTTGGCCGCTAGCGGCGAAAATCGCACGGTTTTTGGCCGCTAGCGGCGAAAATCGCGCAATTTTTGGCCGGTAGCGGCGAAAATCGCGATTTTTACCCGCCAGCTGCAAAAATCGCAGTTTCTGGCCGCTAGCGGCGAAAATCGCGCTATTTTTGGCCGGTAGCGGCAAAAATCGCTATTTTTGCCCGCCAGCTGCGAAAATCGCATAGTTTTTGGGCGCTAGCGGAGAAAGTCGCGCGGTTTTTGGCCGGTAGCAGCGAAAATCGCGCTATTTTTGCCCGCAAGCTGCAAAAATCGCATAGTTTCTGGCCGCTAGTGGCGAAAATCGCGCGATTTTTGGCCACTAGCGGCGAAATTCGCACGGTTTTTGGCCACTTGCGGCGAAAATCGCGCTATTTTTGGCCGGTAGCGGCGAAAATCGCGATTTTTGCCCGCCAGCTGCGAAAATCGCACGGTTTTTGGCCGCTAGCGGTGAAAATCGCGGTATTTTTGCCCACAAGCTGCAAAAATCGCATAGTTTCTGGCCCCTAGAGGCGAAAATCGCGCGATTTTTGGCCACTAGCGGCGAAATTTGCACGATTTTCGGCCGCTAGCGGCAAAAATCGCCCGATTTTTGGCCGCTAGCGGCGAAATTCGCACGGTTTTTGGCCGCTAGCGGCGAAAATCGCGCTATTTTTGGCCGGTAGCGGCGAAAATCGCGATTTTTGCCAGCCAGCTGCGAAAATCGCATGGTTTTTGGGCGCTAGCGGCGAAAATCGCGCTATTTTTACCCGCAAGCTGCAGAAATCGCATAGTTTCTGGCCGCTAGAGGCAAAAATCGTGCGATTTTTGGCCACTAGCGGCGAAATTCGCATGGTTTTTGGCCGCTAGTTGCGAAAATCGCGCTATTTTTGGCCGGTAGCGGCAAAAATCGCGATTTTTGCCCGCCAGCTGCGAAAATCGCACGGTTTTTGGCCGCTAGCGGCAAAAATCGCGATTTTTGCCCGCCAGCTGCGAAAATCGCACGGTTTTTGGCTGCTAGCGGAGAAAATCCCGCTATTTTTGGCCGGTAGCGGCGAAAATCGCGATTTTTGCCCGCCAGCTGTGAAAATCGCACGATTTTTGACCGCTAGCGGCGAAATTTGCACGATTTTTGGCCGCTAGCGGCGAAAATCTCCCCATTTTTGGCCGCTAGCGGTGAAAATAGCCCCTTTTTTGGCCGCTAGCGGCTAAAATCGGTCGATTTTTGGTAGGTAGCGGCGAAATTCGCGATTTTTGCCCGGCAGCTGCAAAAATCGCAGTTTCTCGCCACTAGCGGTGAAAATCGCGCTATTTTTGGCCGGTAGCGGCGAAAATCGCGATTTTTGCCCGCCAGCTGCGAAAATCACATGGTTTTTGGCCGCTAGCGGCGAAAATCGCACGGTTTTTGGCCGGTAGCGGCGAAAATCGGGCGATTTTTGGCGCTAACGGCCGAAAACCACGCTATTTTCGACGCTAACGGCCAGAAACCATGCGATTTTTGCAGCTGGCGGGCAAAAATCGCGCGGATTTTGCCGCTACCTGCCAAAAATCGACCGATTTTCGCCGCTAGCGGCCAAAAATGGGGCGATTTTCGCCGCTAGCGGCCAAAAATCGTGCAAATTTCGCCGCTAGCGGCGAAAATCGCCCCATTTTTGGCCGCTAGCGGCGAAAATCGGTCGATTTTTGGCAGGTAGCGGCAAAATCCGCGCGATTTTTGCCCGCCAGCTGCAAAAATCGCATGGTTTCTGGCCGTTAGCGTCGAAAATAGCGTGGTTTTCGGCCGTTAGCGCCAAAAATCGCCCGATTTTTGGCCGCTAGCGGCGAAAATCGCACGGTTTTTGGCCGCAAGCGGCGAAAATTGCGCTATTTTTGGCCGGTAGCGGCGAAAATCGCGATTTTTGCCCGCCAGCTGCGAAAATCGCATGGTTTTTGGCCGCTAGCGGCGAAAATCGCGTGGTTTTTGGCAGGTAGCGTCGAAAATAGTGCAGTTTTCGGCCGTTAGCGGCAAAACTCGCCCGATTTTTGGCGGCTAGCGGCGAAAATCGCACGGTTTTTGGCCGCTAGCGGCGAAAATCGCGCAATTTTTGGCCGGTAGCGGCGAAAATCGCGATTTTTACCCGCCAGCTGCAAAAATCGCAGTTTCTGGCCGCTAGCGGCGAAAATCGCGCTATTTTTGGCCGGTAGCGGCAAAAATCGCTATTTTTGCCCGCCAGCTGCGAAAATCGCATAGTTTTTGGGCGCTAGCGGAGAAAGTCGCGCGGTTTTTGGCCGGTAGCAGCGAAAATCGCGCTATTTTTGCCCGCAAGCTGCAAAATCGCATAGTTTCTGGCCGCTAGTGGCGAAAATCGCGCGATTTTTGGCCACTAGCGGCGAAATTCGCACGGTTTTTGGCCACTTGCGGCGAAAATCGCGCTAGTTTTGGCCGGTAGCGGCGAAAATCGCGATTTTTGCCCGCCAGCGGCGAAAATCGCATGGTTTTTGGCCGCTAGCGGTGAAAATCGCGGTATTTTTGCCCACAAGCTGCAAAAATCGCATAGTTTCTGGCCCCTAGAGGAGAAAATCGCGCGATTTTTGGCCACTAGCGGCGAAATTTGCACGATTTTCGGCCGCTAGCGGCAAAAATCGCCCGATTTTTGGCCGCTAGCGGCGAAATTCGCACGGTTTTTGGCCGCTAGCGGCGAAAATCACGCTATTTTTGGCCGGTAGCGGCGAAAATCGCGATTTTTGCCAGCCAGCTGCGAAAATCGCATGGTTTTTGGGCGCTAGCGGCGAAAATCGCGCTATTTTTACCCGCAAGCTGCAGAAATCGCATAGTTTCTGGCCGCTAGAGGCAAAAATCGTGCGATTTTTGGCCACTAGCGGCGAAATTCGCATGGTTTTTGGCCGCTAGTTGCGAAAATCGCGCTATTTTTGGCCGGTAGCGGCAAAAATCGCGATTTTTGCCCGCCAGCTGCGAAAATCGCACGGTTTTTGGCCGCTAGCGGCAAAAATCGCGATTTTTGCCCGCCAGCTGCGAAAATCGCACGGTTTTTGGCTGCTAGCGGAGAAAATCCCGCTATTTTTGGCCGGTAGCGGCGAAAATCGCGATTTTTGCCTGCCAACTGCGAAAATCGCATGGTTTTTGGGCTCTAGCGGCGAAAATCGCACGGTTTTTGGCCGCAAGCGGCGAAAATTGCGCTATTTTTGGCCGGTAGCGGCGAAAATCGCGATTTTTGCCCGCCAGCTGCGAAAATCGCATGGTTTTTGGCCGCTAGCGGCGAAAATCGCGTGGTTTTTGGCAGGTAGCGTCGAAAATAGTGCAGTTTTCGGCCGTTAGCGGCAAAACTCGCCCGATTTTTGGCCGCTAGCGGCGAAAATCGCACGGTTTTTGGCCGCTAGCGGCGAAAATCGCGCAATTTTTGGCCGGTAGCGGCGAAAATCGCGATTTTTACCCGCCAGCTGCAAAAATCGCAGTTTCTGGCCGCTAGCGGCGAAAATCGCGCTATTTTTGGCCGGTAGCGGCAAAAATCGCTATTTTTGCCCGCCAGCTGCGAAAATCGCATAGTTTTTGGGCGCTAGCGGAGAAAGTCGCGCGGTTTTTGGCCGGTAGCAGCGAAAATCGCGCTATTTTTGCCCGCAAGCTGCAAAAATCGCATAGTTTCTGGCCGCTAGTGGCGAAAATCGCGCGATTTTTGGCCACTAGCGGCGAAATTCGCACGGTTTTTGGCCACTTGCGGCGAAAATCGCGCTATTTTTGGCCGGTAGCGGCGAAAATCGCGATTTTTGCCCGCCAGCTGCGAAAATCGCACGGTTTTTGGCCGCTAGCGGTGAAAATCGCGGTATTTTTGCCCACAAGCTGCAAAAATCGCATAGTTTCTGGCCCCTAGAGGCGAAAATCGCGCGATTTTTGGCCACTAGCGGCGAAATTTGCACGATTTTCGGCCGCTAGCGGCAAAAATCGCTTGATTTTTGGCCGCTAGCGGCGAAATTCGCACGGTTTTTGGCCGCTAGCGGCGAAAATCGCGCTATTTTTGGCCGGTAGCGGCGAAAATCGCGATTTTTGCCAGCCAGCTGCGAAAATCGCATGGTTTTTGGGCGCTAGCGGCGAAAATCGCGCTATTTTTACCCGCAAGCTGCAGAAATCGCATAGTTTCTGGCCGCTAGAGGCAAAAATCGTGCGATTTTTGGCCACTAGCGGCGAAATTCGCATGGTTTTTGGCCGCTAGTTGCGAAAATCGCGCTATTTTTGGCCGGTAGCGGCAAAAATCGCGATTTTTGCCCGCCAGCTGCGAAAATCGCACGGTTTTTGGCCGCTAGCGGCAAAAATCGCGATTTTTGCCCGCCAGCTGCGAAAATCGCACGGTTTTTGGCTGCTAGCGGAGAAAATCCCGCTATTTTTGGCCGGTAGCGGCGAAAATCGCGATTTTTGCCCGCCAGCTGTGAAAATCGCACGATTTTTGACCGCTAGCGGCGAAATTTGCACGATTTTTGGCCGCTAGCGGCGAAAATCTCCCCATTTTTGGCCGCTAGCGGTGAAAATAGCCCCTTTTTTGGCCGCTAGCGGCTAAAATCGGTCGATTTTTGGTAGGTAGCGGCGAAATTCGCGATTTTTGCCCGGCAGCTGCAAAAATCGCAGTTTCTCGCCACTAGCGGTGAAAATCGCGCTATTTTTGGCCGGTAGCGGCGAAAATCGCGATTTTTGCCCGCCAGCTGCGAAAATCACATGGTTTTTGGCCGCTAGCGGCGAAAATCGCACGGTTTTTGGCCGGTAGCGGCGAAAATCGCGCTATTTTTCCCCGCCAGCTGCAAAAATCGCATAGTTTCTGGCCGCTAGCGGCGAAAATCGTGCGATTTTTGGCCGCTTGCGGCGAAAATCGCCCGATTTTTGGCCGCTAGCGGCGAAAATCGCACGGTTTTTGGCCGCTAGCGGCGAAAATCGCGCTATTTTTGGCTGGTAGCGGCGAAAATCGCGATTTTTGCCCGCCAGCTGCAAAAATCGCAGTTTCTCGCCACTAGCGGTGAAAATCGCGCTATTTTTGGCCGGTTGCGGCGAAAATCGCGATTTTTGCCTGCCAGCTGCGAAAATCGCACAATTTTTGGCCGCTAGCGGCGAAATTTGCACGATTTTTGGCCGCTAGCGGCGAAAATC
This sequence comes from Procambarus clarkii, assembly GCF_040958095.1. Lineage (NCBI taxonomy): Eukaryota > Metazoa > Arthropoda > Malacostraca > Decapoda > Cambaridae > Procambarus > Procambarus clarkii. The sequence continues at coordinate 14,196,299 of NC_091174.1, forward strand.
GCCCCATTTTTGGCCGCTAGCGGCAAAAATCGGTCGATTTTTGGCAGGTAGCGGCAAAATCCGCGCGATTTTTGCCCGCCAGCTGCAAAAATCGCATGGTTTCTGGCCGTTAGGGTCGAATATAGCGTGGTTTTCGGCCGTTAGCGCCGAAAATCGCCCGATTTTTGGCCGCTAGCGGCGAAAATCGCACGGTTTTTGGCCGCTATCGGCGAAAATCGCGCTATTTTTGCCCGGTAGCGGCGAAAATCGCGATTTTTACCCGCCAGCTGCAAAAATCGCAGTTTCTGGCCGCTAGCGGCGAAAATCGCGCTATTTTTTGCCGGTAGCGGCGAAAATCGCCCGATTTTTGGCCGCTAGCGGCGAAAATCGCACGCTTTTTGGCCGCTAGCGGCGAAAATCGCGCTATTTTTGGCCAGTTGCGGCGAAAATCGCGATTTTTGCCTGCCAGCTGCGAAAATCGCACGATTTTTGGCCGCTAGCGGCGAAATTTGCACGATTTTTGGCCGCTAGCGGCGAAAATCGCCCCATTTTTGGCCGCTAGCGGCGAAAATCGGTCGATTTTTGGCAGGTAGCGGCAAAATCCGCGCGATTTTTGCCCGCCAGCTGCAAAAATCGCATGGTTTCTGGCCGTTAGCGTCGAAAATAGCGTGGTTTTCGGCCGTTAGCGCCAAAAATCGCCCGATTTTTGGCCGCTAGCGGCGAAAATCGCACGGTTTTTGGCCGCAAGCGGCGAAAATTGCGCTATTTTTGGCCGGTAGCGGCGAAAATCGCGATTTTTGCCCGCCAGCTGCGAAAATCGCATGGTTTTTGGCCGCTAGCGGCGAAAATCGCGTGGTTTTTGGCAGGTAGCGTCGAAAATAGTGCAGTTTTCGGCCGTTAGCGGCAAAACTCGCCCGATTTTTGGCCGCTAGCGGCGAAAATCGCACGGTTTTTGGCCGCTAGCGGCGAAAATCGCGCAATTTTTGGCCGGTAGCGGCGAAAATCGCGATTTTTACCCGCCAGCTGCAAAAATCGCAGTTTCTGGCCGCTAGCGGCGAAAATCGCGCTATTTTTGGCCGGTAGCGGCAAATATCGCTATTTTTGCCCGCCAGCTGCGAAAATCGCATAGTTTTTGGGCGCTAGCGGAGAAAGTCGCGCGGTTTTTGGCCGGTAGCAGCGAAAATCGCGCTATTTTTGCCCGCAAGCTGCAAAAATCGCATAGTTTCTGGCCGCTAGTGGCGAAAATCGCGCGATTTTTGGCCACTAGCGGCGAAATTCGCACGGTTTTTGGCCACTTGCGGCGAAAATCGCGCTATTTTTGGCCGGTAGCGGCGAAAATCGCGATTTTTGCCCGCCAGCTGCGAAAATCGCACGGTTTTTGGCCGCTAGCGGTGAAAATCGCGGTATTTTTGCCCACAAGCTGCAAAAATCGCATAGTTTCTGGCCCCTAGAGGCGAAAATCGCGCGATTTTCGGCCACTAGCGGCGAAATTTGCACGATTTTCGGCCGCTAGCGGCAAAAATCGCCCTATTTTTGGCCGCTAGCGGCGAAATTCGCACGGTTTTTGGCCGCTAGCGGCGAAAATCGCGCTATTTTTGGCCGGTAGCGGCGAAAATCGCGATTTTTGCCAGCCAGCTGCGAAAATCGCATGGTTTTTGGGCGCTAGCGGCGAAAATCGCGCTATTTTTACCCGCAAGCTGCAGAAATCGCATAGTTTCTGGCCGCTAGAGGCAAAAATCGTGCGATTTTTGGCCACTAGCGGCGAAATTCGCATGGTTTTTGGCCGCTAGTTGCGAAAATCGCGCTATTTTTGGCCGGTAGCGGCAAAAATCGCGATTTTTGCCCGCCAGCTGCGAAAATCGCACGTTTTTTGGCCGCTAGCGGCAAAAATCGCGATTTTTGCCCGCCAGCTGCGAAAATCGCACGGTTTTTGGCTGCTAGCGGAGAAAATCCCGCTATTTTTGGCCGGTAGCGGCGAAAATCGCGATTTTTGCCTGCCAACTGCGAAAATCGCATGGTTTTTGGGCTCTAGCGGCGAAAATCGCGCGGTGTTTGGCCAGTAGCAGCGAAAATCGCGCTATTTTTGCCCGCAAGCTGCAAAAATCGCATAGTTTCTGGCCCCTAGAGGCGAAAATCGCGCGATTTTTGGCCATTAGCGGCGAAATTCGCACGATTTTTGGCCGCTAGCGGCGAAAATCGCACGGTTTTTGGCCGCTAGCGGGGAAAATCGCGCTATTTTTGGCCGGTAGCGGCGAAAATCGCGTTTTTTGCCCGCCAGCTGCGAAAATCGCATGGTTTTTGGCCGGTAGCGGCGAAAATCGCGCGGTTTTTGGCCGGTAGCGGCGAAAATCGCGCTATTTTTGCATGCCACCTGCAAAAATCGCATAGTTTCTGAAAATGAAAATAGGTGCAGAGAGTCAGAATTCGGCTCAAAAATCACGCTCAGGAGTCAAATTTCGGACATTTCAGACATTTTGAAAACAGCAGGGGGGTTTGGGCAAAATATGACCCATCGCCGTTTTCAGTAATTGGCATATTTTCGGTATAAAAAGTAGAAATTTGAAAATGAAAATAGGTGCAGAGAGTCAGAATTCCGCTCAAAAATCACGCTCAGGAGTCAAATTTCGAACATTTCAGACATTTTGAAAACTGCAGGGGGGTTTGGGCAAAATATGACCCATCGCAGTTTTCAGTAATTGGCATATTTTCGTTATAAAAAGTCGTAATTTGAAAATGAAAATAGGTGCAGAGAGTCAGAATTCGGCTCAAAAATCACGCTCAGGAGTCAAATTTCGGACATTTTAAAAACTGCAGGGGGGATTGGGCAAAATATGACCTATCGCCGTTTTCAGTAATTGGCATATTTTCGGTATAAAAAGTAGTAATTTGAAAATGAAAATAGGTGCAGAGAGTCAGAATTCGGCTCAAAAATCACGCTCAGGAGTCAAATTTCGGACATTTCAGACATTTTGAAAATGCAGGGGGGTTATGGCAAAATATGACCCATCGCCGTTTTCAGTAATTGGCGTATTTTCGATATAAAAAGTCGTAATTTGAAAATGAAAATAGGTGCAGAGAGTCAGAAGTCGGCTCAAAAATCACGCTCAGGAGTCAAATTTCGGACATTTCAGACATTTTGCAAACTGCAGGGGGGTTTGGGCAAAATATGACCCATCGCCGTTTTCAGTAATTGGCATATTTTCGGTATAAAAATTCGTAATTTGAAAATGAAAATAGGTGGAGAGAGTCAGAATTCGGCTCAAAAATCACGCTCAGGAGTCAAATTTCGGACATTTCAGACATTTTGAAAACTGCAGGGGGGTTTGGGCAAAATATGACCCATCGCCGTTTTCAGTAATTGGCATATTTTCGGTATAAAAAGTCGTAATTTGAAAATGAAAATAGGTGCAGAGAGTCACAATTCGGCTCAAAAATCACGCTCAGGAGTCAAATTTCGGACATTTCAGACATTTTGAAAACTGCAGGGGGGTTTGGGCAAAATTTGACCCATCGCCGTTTTCAGTAATTGGCATATTTTCGGTATAAAAAGTCGTAATTTGAAAATAAAATAGGTGCAGAGAGTCAGAATTCGGCTCAAAAATCACGCTCAGGAGTCAAATTTCGGACATTTCAGATATTTTGAAAACTGCAGGGGGGTTTGGGCAAAATATGACCCATCGCCGTTTTCAGTAATTGGCATAATTTCGGTATAAAAAGTCGTAATTTGAAAATGAAAATAGGTGGAGAGAGTCAGAATTCGGCTCAAAAATCACGCTCAGGAGTCAAATTTCGGACATTTCAGATATTTTGAAAACTGCAGGGGGGTTTGGGCAAAATATGACCCATCGCCGTTTTCAGTAATTGGCATAATTTCGGTATGAAAAGTCGTAATTTGAAAATGAAAATAGGTGCAGAGAGTCAGAATTCAGCTCAAAAATCACGCTCAGGAGTCAAATTTCGGACATTTCAGACATTCTGAAAACTGCAGGGGGGTTTGGGCAAAATATGACCCATCGCCGTTTTCAGTAATTGGCATATTTTCGGTATAAAAAGTCGTAATTTGAAAATGAAAATAGGTGCAGAGAGTCAGAATTCGGCTCAAAAAATCACGCTCAGGAGTCAAATTTCGGACATTTCAGGCATTTTGAAAACTGCAGGGGGGTTTGGGCAAAATATGACCCATCGCCGTTTTCAGTAATTGGCATAATTTCGGTATAAAAAGTCGTAATTTGAAAATGAAAATAGGTGCAGAGAGTCAGAATTCGGCTCAAAAATCACGCTCACGAGTCAAATTTCGGACATTTCAGACATTTTGAAAACTGCAGGGGGGTTTGGGCAAAATATGACCCATCGCCGTTTTCAGTAATTGGCATATTTTCGGTATAAAAAGTCGTAATTTGAAAATGAAAATAGGTGCAGAGAGTCAGAATTCGGCTCAAAAATGACGCTCAGGAGTCAAATTTCGGACATTTCAGATATTTTGAAAACTGCAGGGAGGTTTGGGCAAAATATGACCCATCGCCGTTTTCAGTAATTGGCATAATTTCGGTATAAAAAGTCGTAATTTGAAAATGAAAATAGGTGGAGAGAGTCAGAATTTGGCTCAAAGATCACGCTCAGGAGTCAAATTTCGGACATTTCAGATATTTTAAAACTGCAGGGGGGTTTGGGCAAAATATGACCCATCGCCGTTTTCAGTAATTGGCATAATTTCGGTATGAAAAGTCGTAATTTGAAAATGAAAATAGGTGCAGAGAGTCAAAATTCGGCTCAAAAATCACGCTCAGGAGTCAAATTTCGGACATTTCAGACATTCTGAAAACTGCAGAGGGGGTTGGGCAAAATATGACCCATCGCCGTTTTCAGTAATTGGCATATTTTCGGTATAAAAAGTCGTAATTTGAAAATGAAAATAGGTGCAGAGTCAGAATTCGGCTCAAAAATCACGCTCAGGAGTCAAATTTCGGACATTTCAGATATTTTGAAAACTGCAGGGGGGTTTGGGCAAAATATGACCCATCGCCGTTTAGTAATTGGCATAATTTCGGTATAAAAAGTCGTAATTTGAAAATGAAAATAGGTGGAGAGAGTCAGAATTCGGCTCAAAAATCACGTTCAGGAGTCAAATTTCGGACATTTCAGATATTTTGAAAACTGCAGGGGGGTTTGGGCAAAATATGACCCATCGCCGTTTTCAGTAATTGGCATAATTTCGGTATGAAAATTCGTAATTTGAAAATGAAAATAGGTGCAGAGAGTCAGAATTCGGCTCAAAAATCACGCTCAGGAGTCAAATTTCGGACATTTCAGACATTCTGAAAACTGCAGGGGGATTTGGGCAAAATATGACCCATCGCCGTTTTCAGTAATTGGCATATTTTCGGTATAAAAAGTCGTAATTTGAAAATGAAAATAGGTGCAGAGTCAGAATTCGGCTCAAAAATCACGCTCAGGAGTCAAATTTCGGACATTTCAGACATTTTGAAAACTGCAGGGGGGTTTGGGCAAAATATGACCCATCGCCGTTTTCAGTAATTGGCATATTTTCGGTATAAAAAGTAGTAATTTGAAAATGAAAATAGGTGCAGAGAGTCAGAATTCGGCTCAAAAATCACGCTCAGGAGTCAAATTTCGAACATTTCAGACATTTTGAAAACTGCAGGGGGGTTTGGGCAAAATATGACCCATCGCCGTTTTCAGTAATTGGCATATTTTCGGTATAAAAAGTCGTAATTTAAAAATGAAAATAGGTGCAGAGAGTCAGAATTCGGCTCAAAAATGACGCTCAGGAGTCAAATTTCGGACATTTCAGACATTCTGAAAACTGCAGGGGGGTTTGGGCAAAATATGACCCATCGCCGTTTTCAGTAATTGACATATTTTCGGTATAAAAAGTCGTAATTTGAAAATGAAAATAGGTGCAGAGTCAGAATTCGGCTCAAAAATCACTCTCAGGAGTCAAATTTCGGACATTTCAGATATTTTGAAAACTGCAGGGGGGTTTGGGCAAAATATGACCCATCGCCGTTTAGTAATTGGCATAATTTCGGTATAAAAAGTCGTAATTTGAAAATGAAAATAGGTGGAGAGAGTCAGAATTCGGCTCAAAAATCACGTTCAGGAGTCAAATTTCGGACATTTCAGATATTTTGAAAACTGCAGGGGGGTTTGGGCAAAATATGACCCATCGCCGTTTTCAGTAATTGGCATAATTTCGGTATGAAAAGTCGTAATTTGAAAATGAAAATAGGTGCAGAGAGTCAGAATTCGGCTCAAAAATCACGCTCAGGAGTCAAATTTCGGTCATTTCAGATATTTTGAAAACTGCAGGGGGGTGTTACGAACCCAGATCCAGCGTCCGAGCCTGGAGCAGTGACAACCACGCCATCTGTGGGTCAGCTCCCGAAACCCCCGCCAAACGGACGACGACACCTGGTGAGGACAGCGTGTACTGGCCTCGAGGACCAGTTTCCAGTCTGGTTCAGCGCTCAACACCGCCGCTCCTGACCTCTGGTGAGGTGGTGCTCCGACGACAGCGCCATCTATGGGCTGGATACGTCAGGTGTTTGTGCCCGAGCCCGTAAGTGAGGAGTATTAGTGTCCCGGTTATTGATGACGTGTCTGCTTACAGAGCCGACCTGGGACCACTGTGATGGAAGTGGAGTCAGTCTACCCGAGGCAGCCAGTCTCCATACTGTGAAGTTTGCTGCAGCTGTTGTGACGTCGCCCCCCCGGAAGAACACTGTGGTGTGTTAGCCTGCCAGTGGAGTGGCAGTGAAAGGATTTACCCGGGACCGACTGTTGGAGACGATCATCCACTGGGGTATTGAGGACAGGAGGGTGATTTGTGATATCACACGAGACTCCTGTCTAGGGAGTACCCCTTATATCGTTCGTGGAGTGGCCGTACCAGCCTTGGTGGCTCAGTACCTGCCAGCAGACCAGCTGGACGTGTGGTTGACGGCCTCCACAGCGGTGCCCCCAGTGGACCTGTGTTTTGGCTGACCTGTGGCCCGGGTAGGCTCGGCATTCTCAGAGTACACGTCGTGAGGCCACGAAGAAAGCACCACAGACTCAGCACCTAGCTTCTTGATCCAGAGTCTTCTGCAGAAGACTATATTGTGTATAATCCCCTTGTATAGTGTTAATACCCCTCCCCCTGTGCACTTTTTGATTTTATATATTTAATCGGTGATGGTGTTAATTATAATCTTAAGTTCTTAGCTTTCTTTCCCTACTCCCTTTTAAGTTACTTGCGTCACGGATCTCATCCCTTGATAGCCAATACTGGCTTGGGAACGGATACATATATCTTCCTCTAACAACATCAGAGTAAGGACCCCGTTGCGTCCCGAGAGGGCCGTAACAGGGGGTTTGGGTAAAATATGACCCATCGCCGTTTTCAGTAATTGGCATATTTTCGGTATAAAAAGTCGTAATTTGAAAATGAAAATAGGTGCAGAGAGTCAGAATTCGGCTCAAAAATCACGCTCAGGAGTCAAATTTCGGACATTTCAGGCATTTTGAAAACTGCAGGGGGGTTTGGGCAAAATATGACCCATCGCCGTTTTCAGTAATTGGCATAATTTCGGTATAAAAAGTCGTAATTTGAAAATGAAAATAGGTGCAGAGAGTCAGAATTCGGCTCAAAAATCACGCTCAGGAGTCAAATTTCGGACATTTCAGGCATTTTGAAAACTGCAGGGGGGTTTGGGCAAAATACGACCCATCGCCGTTTTCAGTAATTGGCATAATTTCGGTATAAAAAGTCGTAATTTGAAAATGAAAATAGGTGCAGAGAGTCAGAATTCGGCTCAAAAATCACGCTCAGGAGTCAAATTTCGGACATTTCAGGCATTTTGAAAACTGCAGGGGGGTTTGGGCAAAATACGACCCATCGCCGTTTTCAGTAATTGGCATAATTTCGGTATAAAAAGTCGTAATTTGAAAATGAAAATAGGTGCAGAGAGTCAGAATTCGGCTCAAAAATCACGCTCAGGAGTCGAATTTCGGACATTTCAGACATTTTGAAAACTGCAGGGGGGGTTTGGGCAAAATATGACCCATCGCCGTTTTCAGTAATTGGCATATTTTCGGTATAAAAAGTCGTAATTTGAAAATGAAAATAGGTGCAGAGAGTCAGAATTCGGCTCAAAAATCACGCTCAGGAGTCAAATTTCGGACATTTCAGACATTTTGAAAACTGCAGGGGGGTTTGGGCAAAATATGACACATCGCCGTTTTCAGTAATTGGCATATTTTCGGTATAAAAAGTAGTAATTTGAAAATGAAAATAGGTGCAGAGAGTCAGAATTCGGCTCAAAAATCACGCTCAGGAGTCAAATTTCGGACATTTCAGACATTTTGTAAACTGCAGGGGGGTTTGGGCAAAATATGACCCATCGCCGGTTTCAGTAATTGGCATATTTTCGGTATAAAAAGTCGTAATTTGAAAATGAATATAGGTGCAGAGAGTCAGAATTCGGCTCAAAAATCACGCTCAGGAGTCAAATTTCGGTCATTTCAGATATTTTGAAAACTGCAGGGGGGTTTGGGTAAAATATGACCCATCGCCGTTTTCAGTAATTGGCATAATTTCGGTATAAAAAGTCGTAATTTGAAAATGAAAATAGGTGCAGAGAGTCAGAATTCGGCTCAAAAATCACGCTCAGGAGTCAAATTTCGGACATTTCAGGCATTTTGAAAACTGCAGGGGGGTTTGGGCAAAATATGACCCATCGCCGTTTTCAGTAATTGGCATAATTTCGGTATAAAAAGTCGTAATTTGAAAATGAAAATAGGTGCAGAGAGTCAGAATTCGGCTCAAAAATCACGCTCAGGAGTCGAATTTCGGACATTTCAGACATTTTGAAAACTGCAGGGGGGGTTTGGGCAAAATATGACCCATCGCCGTTTTCAGTAATTGGCATATTTTCGGTATAAAAAGTCGTAATTTGAAAATGAAAATAGGTGCAGAGAGTCAGAATTCGGCTCAAAAATCACGCTCAGGAGTCAAATTTCGGACATTTCAGACATTTTGAAAACTGCAGGGGGGTTTGGGCAAAATATGACACATCGCCGTTTTCAGTAATTGGCATATTTTCGGTATAAAAAGTAGTAATTTGAAAATGAAAATAGGTGCAGAGAGTCAGAATTCGGCTCAAAAATCACGCTCAGGAGTCAAATTTCGGACATTTTGTAAACTGCAGGGGGGTTTGGGCAAAATATGACCCATCGCCGGTTTCAGTAATTGGCATATTTTCGGTATAAAAAGTCGTAATTTGAAAATGAATATAGGTGCAGAGAGTCAGAATTCGGCTCAAAAATCACGCTCAGGAGTCAAATTTCGGTCATTTCAGATATTTTGAAAACTGCAGGGGGGTTTGGGTAAAATATGACCCTTCGCCGTTTTCAGTAATTGGCATAATTTCGGGATAAAAAGTCGTAATTTGAAAATGAAAATAGGTGGAGAGAGTCAGAATTCGGCACAAAAATCACGCTCAGGAGTCAAATTTCAGACATTTCAGACATTTTGAAAACTGCAGGTCGGTTTGGGCAAAACATGACCCATCGCCGTTTTCAGTAATTGGCATATTTTCGGTATAAAAAGTAGTAATTTGAAAATGAAAATAGGTGCAGAGAGTCAGAATTCGGCTCAAAAATCACGCTCAGGAGTCAAATTTCGGACATTTCAGACATTATGAAAACTGCAGGGGGGTTTGGGCAAAATATGACCCATCGCCGTTTTCAGTAATTGGCATATTTTCGGTATAAAAAGTAGTAATTTGAAAATGAAAATAGGTGCAGAGAGTCAGAATTCGGCTCAAAAATCACGCTCAGGAGTCAAATTTCGGACATTTCAGACATTTTGAAAACTGCAGGGGGGTTTGGGCAAAATATGACCCATCCCCGTTTTCAGTAATTGGCATATTTTCGTTATAAAATGTCGTAATTTGAAAATAAAATAGGTGCAGAGAGTCAGAATTCGGCTCAAAAATCACGCTCAGGAGTCAAATTTCGGACATTTCAGACATTTTGTAAACTGCAGGGGGGTTTGGGCAAAATATGACCCATCGCCGGTTTCAGTAATTGGCATATTTTCGGTATAAAAAGTAGTAATTTGAAAATGAAAATAGGTGCAGAGAGTCAGAATTCGGCTCAAAAATCACGCTCAGGAGTCAAATTTCGGACATTTCAGACATTTTGAAAACTGCAGGGGGGTTTGCCCAAACTGGTAGACTCACACAAGGGCTGGTAGACTCACACACGGGCTGGTAGACTCACTCACAGGTCAGTAGACTCACACACGGGCTGGTTGACTCACACACGGGCTGGTAGACTCACACACGGGCTTGTAGACTCACTCACAGGTCAGTAGACTCACACACGGGCTGGTTGACTCACACACGGGCTTGTAGACTCACTCACAGGTCAGTAGACTCACACACGGGCTGGTAATCTCACACACGGGCTGGTAGACTCACACACGGGCTGGTAGACTTACAGGTCAGTAGACTCACACGGGGTGGTATACTCACGCACGGGCTGGTAGACTCACAGGTCAGTAGACTCACACACGGGCTGGTAGACTCTCACACTGGCTGGTAGACTCACACACGGGCTGGTAGACTCTCACACGGGCTGGTAGACTCACACACGGGCTGGTAGACTCACAGGTCAGTAGACTCACACACGGGCTGGTAGACTCTCACACGGGCTGGTAGACTCACTCACAGGTTATTAGACTCATACACGGGCTGGTAGACTCACTCACAGGTCAGTAGACGCTCACACGGCGTGGTAGACTCATACTCAGGATTGGCGAAAATAAACCTACCAAAAATATTCTCATTTTTTGAGAATAATGCACCTTATTAACGTGACCATATATCATTAAACCTAACCAAATTGTAATGTAATGTAACCTAACCTAACTATGGATAAGGAGTAGATAATATAGCGGGTGAGGCTAAGGAGATCGAGAGCCTCAACTGGTCATTGTGTTAGCCGAGGCCGCTCACACCTTGTGAGAAGAGAGTGGATCTGATCACAACATGAAAGATACCGAGTGGAATGGACAAGGTGGCTAAGGGCAGCCTGTTTAAAATGAGAGAAGCAGGACAAGAGGGCATAGGTGGAAACGCAAATGAGACATGAATTTAGAGAAATATTTTTACGCAATGTCAACAAACGGAATGGGCGCTGGAAGAAGTGGAAGTTGCCTCCATTCACAAATTTAAGGCCAGATTCTGAAAAGAATTCACGTCAAAAGAGCTAAATTTTAAAAACACAAACACAAATATGCATACAGACAGGCGCGCGCGCGCTCACGCACACACACACACACACACACACACACACACACACACACACACACACACACACACACAAATGATATGTTTACAGGAGTGGAATCATACATGTCAATGTTTGCAGATGACGCAAAATTAATGAGAAGAGTTGTGACAGACGAGGATTGTAGGATCCTCCAAGAGGACTTAAACAGGCTGCAGAGATGGTCAGGGAAATGGCTACTGGAGTTTAACACCAGTAAATGTAAAGTTATGGAAATGGGATCAGGTGACAGGAGACCAAAGGGACAGTACACAATGAAGGGGAACAGCCTACCTGTAACGATTCGAGAAAGAGACCTGGGAGTGGATGTGACACCTAATCTAACTCCTGAGGCACATATAAATAGGATAACGACAGCAGCGTACTCTACACTGGCGAAAATTAGAACTTCATTCAGAAATCTACATGAGGAAGCTTTTAGGGCGCTTTACACTGCCTACGTGAGACCCGTCTTAGAGTATGCCGCGCCATCATGGAGCCCCCACCTGAAGAAACACATAAAGAAACTGGAGAAGGTTCAGAGGTTTGCGACGAGGCTTGTCCCAGAGTTACGAGGGATGGGATATGAAGAGCGGCTGAAGGAACTGAACCTTACGACACTAGAGAAAAGAAGGGAGAGAGGAGATATGATAGGGACATATAAAATACTCAGGGGAATTGACAAAGTGGAAATAGATGAAATGTTCACACGTAATAATAACAGAACGAGGGGACATGGGTGGAAACTGGAAACTCAGATGAGTCACAGAGATGTTAGGAAGTTTTCTTTTAGCGTGAGAGTAGTAGAAAAATGGAATGCACTTGGGGAACAGGTTGTGGAAGCAAATACTATTCATACTTTTAAAACTAGGTATGATAGGGAAATGGGACAGGAGTCATTGCTGTAAACAACCGATAGCTAGAAAGGCGGGATCCAAGAGTCAATGCTCGATCCTGCAAGCACATATAGGTGAGTACATATAGGTGAGTACACACACACACACACACACACACACACACACACACACACACACACACACACACACACACACACACTTAAACAATAATCTAATATATTATCATAATGTAATATTAGATTAATATCAACTTAATAATGATAGCAAAGTAAATCTTGTAAAACCAGCTGGTCCGTGGCATAATTTGACAAGATCCGGGTAATGAGAGGACAAATATACACACACATATTAATACACTGTCACAGATTTTCCACACACACCTGGGGAATCTGTTGTATTAAACACATTCTAATTGGGATGCGATGTAAAGTATAGGTTGAGTCCGTATGTGTAGAACGAATGTGTATTGCGATGGTTGAGAGAGAGATTGTTCCACATACGACAACTACTCATGTGGACGAAGAGTTAAGACTGTGTAAGGACCCGACTGGTGGGGTCAGGCTCGATCTAAATCTTCAAGGGGCCTTCTGAGCATGTTATCTCGTGGTGTGTGTGTGTGTGTGTGTGGTGAATATATTACACTCACGAATATATTAGACCTACACGAGAGTGAAATTGGTCATTTCCCATTGTCAGAGAAGTCAGTGGGTTTAACATTGTCAGTGGCTTAGTGTGGCTCCGTCTTCAAAATTAACTTCGTTCTGGTAACTTTCCTGTGAATTATCTGCCTCTTTCTTAAGGTAGAAATAAAGATGGAGGACCTCAGTTACAGCACAGAAAGTGAGGATACACAAGACTGTAATTCGCTAATTTCAGAAAAAAAAACATGAAAGATGTTGACGTGTGCAGTCACAATAACGTGGCTCAGTATATGATGACCAAACCACACGTTAGAAAGTGATGATACGACCACGTTTCGGTCCAGGACGGACCGAAACGTGGTCGTTTCTTCACTTAACTTTATTTTATCACTATCAAGTCGAGTGATGGAAGAGAGGAAGGAACAGGCAAATAAATGAGGTAAGAAAGTATACATGCAGTCGGAGCTGCATGTATACACGTGACTGTTCCAGGCCGGAGCTGTATGTATACACGTGACTGTTTCAGGCCGGAGCTGTATGTATACACGTGACTGTTCCAGGCCGGAGCTGCATGTATACACGTGACTGTTCCAGGCCGGAGCTGTATGTATACACGTGACTGTTCCAGGCCGGAGCTACATGTATACACGTGACTGTTCCAGGCCAAAGCTGTATGTATACACATGACTGTTCCAGGCCGGAGCTGCATTTATACACGTGCCAGTTCCAGGCCGGAGCTGCATGTATACACGTGACTGTTCCAGGCCGGAGCTGCATGTATACACGTGACTGTTCCAGGCCGGAGCTGCATGTATACACGTGACTGTTCCAGGCCGGAGCTGCATGTATACACGTGACTGTTCCAGGCCGGAGCTGCATGTATACACGTGTCCGAGAAGGGAAGGGGATTACCAGGGGAGATAGCAAGAGCATTACAAGGGGGAGAGGGGATTACCAGAGGAGAGGGGGAGTGGATTGTCAGGGGATGAGGAAAAGGATTACCAAGAGAGAGAGGGGGGAACAGGATTTCCAGGGGGCAGAGGGGAAGGAGATTTCCTGCAGAAAGGAGACCGGATTATTATGAGAGAGGGGAAAGAGAATTTACACGTGAGAGGGGGAAGGGGAATTATCAGGGGAACGAGATTATCAGGGAAGAGGGGAAAGGGAGATTACAAGGGAAGGGGATTACCAGGGAGAGCGGGAGGGGATTACAGAAGAGGAGTGAGGCAGGCCACCATGAAAAGGTATTGAACGTGCCAAGGTGAGACGGAAGAGTCTCAAGGAAGAGGGGACGGTGTGAGAGTGGGGAGTGTGAGGGGAGAGAGGGGGAAGTGCCAGAAGGCCAAGGAAGGGAGAGGAAGGAGAGTGCCGTAAGAGGTGGTTAAAGAAATACCATGAGGGGTGAGAATACCATGGTGAGGGGTGAGAATACCATGGTGAGGGGAGAATACCATGGTGAGGGGGAGAATACCATGATGAGGGGGAGAATACCATGGTGAGGGGAGAATACCATGGTGAGGGGTGAGAATACCATGGTGAGGGGAGAATACCATGGTGAGGGGGAGAATACCATGGTGAGGGGAGAATACCATGGTGAGGGGAGAATACCATGGTGAGGGGAGAATACCATGGTGAGGGGAGAATACCATGGTGAGGGGAGAATACCATGGTGAGGGGAGAATATCATGGTGAGGGGAACAATACCATGGTGAGGGGGAGAATACCATGGTGAGGGGAACAATACCATGGTGAGGGGGCGAATACCATGGTGAGGGGTGAGAATACCATGATGAGGGGTGAGAATACCATGGTGAGGGGGAGAATACCATGGTGAGAGGAGAATACCATGGTGAGGGGGGACAATACCATGGTGAGGGGAGAATATCATGGTGAGGGGAGAATACCATGGTGAGGGGAGAATACCATGGTGAGGGGAACAATACCATGATGAGGGGAGAATATCATGGTGAGGGGAGAATACCATGGTGAGGGGAGAATACCATGGTGAAAGGAGAATACCATGGTGAGGGGGACAATACCATGGTGAGGGGAGAATATCATGGTGAGGGGAGAATACCATGGTGAGGGGAGAATACCATGGTGAGGGGAGAATACCATGGTGAGGGGAACAATACCATGGTGATGGGGAGAATACCATGGTGAGGGGAACAATACCATGGTGATGGGGAGAATATCATGGTGAGGGGAACAATACCATGGTGAGGGGAAGAATACCATGGTGAGGGGAGAATATCATGGTGAGGGGAGAATACCATGGTGAGGGGAACAATACCATGGTGAGGGAAGAATATCATGGTGAGGGGAGAATATCATGGTGAGGGGAACAATACCATGGTGAGGGGAAGAATACCATGGTGAGGGGAGAATATCATGGTGAGGGGAGAATACCATGGTGAGGGGAACAATACCATGGTGAGGGAAGAATATCATGGTGAGGGGAGAATATCATGGTGAGGGGAACAATACCATGGTGAGGGGAGAATATCATGGTGAGGGGAGAATATCATGGTGAGGGGAACAATACCATGGTGAGGGGGAGAATATCATGGTGAGGGGAGAATATCATGGTGAGGGGAACAATACCATGGTGAGGGGGAGAATATCATGGTGAGGGGAGAATATCATGGTGAGGGGAACAATACCATGGTGAGGGGAGAATATCATGGTGAGGGGAGAATATCATGGTGAGGGGAACAATACCATGGTGAGGGGGAGAATACCATGGTGAGGGGAGAATATCATGGTGAGGGGAAAATATCGTGGTGAGGGGAACAATACCATGGTGAGGGGAAGAATACCATGGTGAGGGGTGAGAATACCATGGTGAGGGGTGAGAATACCATGGTGAGGGGAACAATACCATGATGAGGGGAGAATACCATGGTGAGGAGTACAATACCATAATGAGGACAATACCATAGTGAGGACAATACCATAGTGAGGACAATACCATAGTGAGGACAATACCATAGTGAGGACAATACCATAATGAGGACAATATCATAGTGAGGACAATACCATAGTGAGGTCAATACCATAGTGAGGACAATATCATAGTGAGGACAATACCATAGTGAGGACAATACCATAGTGAGGACAATACCATAGTGAGGACAATACCATAGTGAGGACAATATCATAGTGAGGACAATACCATAGTGAGGACAATACCATAGTGAGGACAATACCATAGTGAGGACAATACCATAGTGAGGACAATACCATAGTGAGGACAATATCATAGTGAGGACAATACCATAGTGAGGACAATACCATAGTGAGGACAATATCATAGTGAGGACAATACCATAGTGAGGGGGACAATGGGATCAGTAGTTGTGTGGTTCAGTTGTGGTGTGGTTCAGTTGTGGTGTGGTGCAGTTGTGGTGTGGTGCAGTTGTGGTGTGGTGCAGTTGTGGTGTGGTGCAGTTGTGGTGTGGTGCAGTTGTTGTGTGGTGCAGTTGTGGTGTGGTGCAGTTGTGTTTACTAGTTGTGTTTACTAGTTGTGTTTTTTTGCGGGGGTTGAGCTTTGCTCTTTCGGCCCGCCTCTCAACTGTCAATCAACTGTTTACTAACTACTTTTTTTTTTTTTTTTTTTTCCACACCACACACACACACACACCCCAGGAAGCAGCCCGTGACAGCTGACTAACTCCCAGGTACCTATTTACTGCTAGGTAACAGGGGCACTTAGGGTGAAAGAAACTTTGCCCATTTGTTTCTGCCTCGTGCGGGAATCGAACCCGCGCCACAGAATTACGAATCCTGCGCGCTATCCACCAGGCTACGAGGCCCCGTTTGTTGTGGTGTGGGGCAGTTGTGGTGTGGGGCAGTTGTGGTGTGGTGCAGTTGTGGTGTGGTGCAGTTGTGGTGTGGTGCAGTTGTGGTGTGGTTCAGTTGTGGTGTGTAGTTGTGGTGTGGTGCAGTTGTGGTGTGGGGCAGTTGTGGTGTGGGGCAGTTGTGGTGTGGGGCAGTTGTGGTGTGGTGCAGTTGTGGTGTGGTGCAGTTGTGGTGTGGTGCAGTTGTGGTGTGGGGCAGAACAGTGTTTAAAGGACAGAGTCGGCACACATATATACCTCTCGCTACATATGTGGGCTAAGCCTATATATCCTATACTACATGAAGCAGGGAGAAATACAAAACTAGATGGAAGAGGAAGCAACATAGATGATGAATAAGATGAAGGCATGCGACAGTAATAAGTTGCATCTTTAATAAAGCTCAGCATGCTGACAATGACCAAGTTATTCTCCAATTGGAGAGTAGGCTTTATTAAAGATAGGGTCCCAGTAGCACAGTGGGGTTCGCTCCCGACTCACACTCGAGACCTTGGGGTTGCAATCCCGAGTCGGAGCCCTAGATATATGAGGGATTATATGTTATAGCTTATATGTATCTGGTAACAATTTGGAAACTTTGAGTGTGTGTGTGTGTGTGTGTGTGTATGTGTGTGTGTGTATGTGTGTGTGTGTGTGTGTGTGTGTGTGTGTGTGTGTGTGTGTGTGTGTGTGTGTGTGTGTGTGTGTGTGTGTGTGTGTGTGTGTGTGTGTGAGCTAAACTACCAAGCCATAACAGCACTGTCTCCACATGACGTTTCATTAATCACAGAAAACGGGCAGAACTTGGGAAGGACGCGCGTGTGTACTCACCTAGATGTGCTTGCAGGGTCGAGCTAGACTCCAAGTCCCGCCTTCCCAACGTTCTTAAATTAACGAAATGACTCATTTCTCACGCTTTATCATACGTTCATTTAAAAATTTGAATCTGATTAACTTCAACGACTTGTACGTCTAACCTGTTCCACTTATTGACAACTCTGACACTGAATAAGGTCTTTCAGACGTCTCTGTGACTCATTTGCGTCTCGAGTTTCCATCTATGTTCCCTCGTTCTGCTGTTCCCAACTTTGAACAATTCTGTTTTGTCTGTTTTCCTGAGAATCTTATATGTCGTTATCATGTCCCCCTATCTCTCATTTCCTCCAGTGTGGTAAGGTCTATTTCTCTTAATCTTTCCTCGTAGCTCAATCCCTTCAGCTCAGAAACGAGTTTTGTTGCGTGTGTTTGGAAATTTTCTAGTTTCGCCTTGTCCTTTTTCAGGTAAGGGTTCCATGCTGGAGATGCATATTCAAGAGTGGGTCTCACCTTCGCTGTATATAGGGCCCGGACAGCTCCTTTGTCCAAGTTTGTGAAGGATACACTGATGTTGTCCAGTATGCCATATGCAACTGTTGTTATTCTGATAATGTGGGGCTTCTGACATCAGATTTTGGGTTATGTCCACTCTCAGCTCCTTTCCTGGTTGAAGAAATTGTCTTCCCTTTATCCTATCCGGCTGTACTGGTTTCACACTCCTGTTCCAAGCCTCATAGCCATTCATTTGGCCGAGTAAATTTCTAGTAGCCATTTTTTCAGACCAATTCTGGAGTATGTTTAAATCTGTTTATAATGCATGACAATCTATCCCTGTACTGACTTCTCATTAGTTTTGTATCGTCTGCAAACATTGATATGAAAGAGCCAATTTCCTCCATCAGGACATATATCATAAACAGTATGGGCCCCTAGTACCGACCCTTGTGGTACTCCACTAGTAACTTCTCTCTACTCTGATGGCTCTGCTCTCACTGTAGTCCTTTGCTTCCTTCCTGAGAGGTACTCTCTGACCCACCTCAAGATTCTTTCAGATATGCCAGCCTGCTTCTCTAGTTTAAGTAGGAGTCTTTTTTCATGTGTGTGTGTGTGTGTGTGTGTGTGTGTGTGTGTGTGTGTGTGTGTGTGTGTGTGTGTGTGTGTGTGTGTGTGTGTGTGTGTGTGTGTGTGTGCGCGCGCGTGTGCGTGTGCGTGTACGTGCGCGCGCGTCCAGTTGGGGGGTGTGGGGGAGATAAGGCAATGTTATTTAATCTGTACGCACCCATGAAGACTGAAGGAGGGAAGTGGGATAGGAGAATGAAAGGGAATGGGGGAGAGAAAAAGGGAGGTGACTTTATGAGGAGAGGAAGATTATCGGGAGGAACGTAAAAAGAGTCGAAGGTAGAGTGAATGAGGTGGATGAAGAAGGAAAGCGAAATAGGGAGTATAGATAGGAAGACATACGAGGGTAGTCTGAAGTGCACGACTGGTTGTTAGGGAAGATGTAGTGTAGAGAGAGAGAGAGAGAGAGAGAGAGAGAGAGAGAGAGAGAGAGAGAGAGAGAGAGAGAGAGAGAGAGAGAGAGCAATTACAGCGGCAATGGGAATGGCGGAAGGGGGAGAGGAATATAAATGACGGAGGGGAGGAAGTAGGAAAAATAATATTTAGGCAAGTGACAGAACGAGGAGAAGGGAGTCAGAAGGAAAGGGGGGGGGGGAGGTGGGAGGGAGGAAGACAAGGGGGGAGAAGGAGGGGTCGGTTAATGTCCACACGCGGACACACGCGAAGGGAGACGGTCGGCCGAGCGGACAGCACACTGGACTTGTGATCCGGTGGTCCTGGGTTCGATCCCAGGCGCCGGCGAGAAACAATGGGCAGAGTTTCTTTCACCCTATGCCCCTGTTACCTAGCAGTAAAATAGGTACCTGGGTGTTAGCCTGCTGTCACGGGCTGCTTCCTGGCGGTGGAGGCCTGGTCGAGGACCGGGCCGCGGGGACACTAAAAAGCCCCGAAATCATCTCAAGATAACCTCAAGATAACGCGCGGGAGGGTATGGACTGAGGGGAGTCTTGAGAACTCCTCGTTAACAAGGTGAGGGGACACTAACAAAGACCCCCCACCTCGTTAACAAGGTGAGGGGACACTAACAAAGACCCCCCACCTCGTTAACAAGGTGAGGGGACACTAACAAAGACCCCCCACCTCGTTAACAAGGTGAGGGGACACTAACAAAGACCCCCCCCTCGTTAATAAGGTGAGGGGACACTAACAAAGACCCCCCACCTCGTTAACAAGGTGAGGGGACACTAACAAAGACCCCCCACCTCGTTAACAAGGTGAGGGGACACTAACAAAGACCCCCCACCTCGTTAACAAGGTGAGGGGACACTAACAAAGACCCCCCATTGTTAACAAGATGAGAGGACATTAACAAAGACCCCCCCCATCGTTGACAAGCTGAGGGGACACTAACAAGGACCCCCTCATCGTTAACAAGCTGAGGGGGACACTAACAAAGTTTCTCCCATCGTTAACAAGGCGAGGAGACACTAACAAAGACCCACCATCGTTAACAAGGTGAGGGGACACTAACAAAGACCCCCCATCGTTAACAAGGTGAGGGGACACTAACAAAGACCCCCCATCGTTAACAAGGTGAGGGGACACTAACAAAGACCCCCCATCGCTAACAAGGTGAGGGGACACTAACAAAGACCCCCCCATCGTTAACAAGGTGAGGGGGACACTAACAAAGACCCCTTCCATCGTTAACAAGGTGAGGGGACACTAACAAAGACCCCCCATCGTTAACAAGCTGAGGGGACACTAACAAAGACCCCCCCCCATCGTTAACAAGGTGAGGGGACACTAACAAAGACCCCCCCCATCGTTAACAAGGTGAGGGGACACTAACAAAGACGCAGTATACCCAGACCAGAAACTCTGGAGGAGATTCCCTAACGTGGACGACAGAGGGAGCGGCCGGCTAGGTATTTATGTCCGCTCTTTATATCTTGAGCCTCGGCCAATACTCCTTCACGGTATTATCCTTCACAATATTTGTTTGTGGTTGGAGAGGACTAATTGAGCCAGTTGTCCTGTAAATCATATACATATGTATTCTGTATTTTATGTATGTGTTGCATGCTCTGTATATTATATGCAAACGCATACGTGCTGAAAACTTAGACTCTCCCGGGGCTCGTTTACATTAATTTATTCCGCTGATGATCTCTGTATTCCCGTCAGTATCTTGTATGTAGTGATCATGTATCCTGTGGTCCTTCTCTGCTATAGGGTTGTGGGAGTGAGTTCACTTAATGTGTCCCTACAGCTCAGTCCTCTTTATTCTGGTACTCTTATTGTTGCAAACCTCAGTACTCTTGTCCCTTACAACGTGCGCAAACCATTTTGTTCTCCAATTTGACTATTTTCGCGCGGAATCTGTTATTCTCCCACACAAGAGTAGTTAAGAAACAGGAAGTGAAGATGGAGGAAGCAGCAGGACGAGGAAGGAAGGAAGAGGAAGAACAGAAGGGATACCGGAAGAGGAAGAATATAAAGAGGAAGAGGAAGACGAGATGAAACAATAATAAAAACTGACGAAACAGGAGAGAATAAGAATATGAAAAATCTAAATAATTAGAATAGGAAGGCGACGAGAATCCAATTGAGAAACAGTAGAAGAATGAAGGTGAAGAGAGGCAGCAGCAGCAAGAGGAAGAGCAACACTCTCTCGCTCAGAGTAAGATGATAGACTCAAGATGGAGAGATGGAGGTAAGTGCCATCTGCCGACTCGGTATGGGTCATCCAAATACTCTGAGCGCCAGTTGTCGCACTTCATCCTTACAGTTCCTCAATATCCTTCCTGCCTCGCCCTGCCTCGCCCTGCCTCGCCCTGCCTCGCCCAGCGCCGCCCTGCGCCGCCCTGCCTCCGCCAGCGCCACCCTGCCCCCCCCCCAGCGCCGCCCCGCCTCGCCCAGCGTCACCCGCCTCGCCCAGCGCCGTCACCCGCCTCGCCCAGCGCCGTCACCCGCCTCGCCCAGCGCCGACACCCGCCTCGCCCAGCGCCGTCACCCGCCTCGCCCAGCGCCGTCACCCGCCTCGCCCAGCGCCGACACCCGCCTCGCCCAGCGCCGACACCCGCCTCGCCCAGCGCCGACACCCGCCTCGCCCAGCGCCGACACCCGCCTCGCCCAGCGCCGACACCCGCCTCGCCCAGCGCCGACACCCGCCTCGCCCAGCGCCGACACCCGCCTCGCCCAGCGCCGACACCCGCCTCGCCCAGCGCCGTCACCCGCCTCGCCCAGCGCCGACACCCGCCTCGCCCAGCGCCGACACCCGCCTCGCCCAGCGCCGACACCCGCCTCGCCCAGCGCCGCCCCGCCTCGCCCAGCGCCGCCCCGCCTCACTCTGGGAACGTCTCACATAAAAATATACAGGAAATCTGGCCGACATTTCATAATATTTGGACGTATTGATTTTGTGTGTGTATTTTGCGTCTGTATTTTGCGTCTGTATTTTGCGTCTGTATTTTGCGTCTGTATTTTGCGTCTGTATTTTGCGTCTGTATTTTGCGTCTGTATTTTGCGTCTGTATTTTGCGTCTGTATTTTGCGTCTGTATTTTGTGTCTGTATTTTGAGATGGAGAATAATTTTATACGGTGAAGTATTCTGTAATTAATGATCGAAGAGTGATTAGATAATTAAAGATGGAGTGATTAGCTAATTAATGATGGAAGAATGATTGGCTAATTAAAGATGGAGTGATTAGGTAATATATGATGAAGTCTGGCGCTAATAAACCTATCATCGCCCACCTGGCCTTGTATAGAGCCACGATAACCTATCATCGCCCACCTGGCCTTGTATAGAGCCACGATAACTGACAGTTATTGACCTGCTCTGCGACCCCCTAAGTTATATACACGTTACTGGAACACGTTGAAGCATCTTAGAGAGATGAGAGGCAACATCTGTCATGTTGCAGCATCTTAGAGAGATGAGAGGCAACATTTATCATGTTACAGCATCTTAGAGAGATGAGAGGCAACATCTGTCATGTTACAGCATCTTAGAGAGATGAGAGGCAACATCTGTCATGTTACAGCATCTTAGAGAGATGAGAAGCAACATTTATCATGTTACAGCATCTTAGAGAGATGAGAGGCAACATCTGTCATGTTACAGCATCTTAGAGAGATGAGAGGCAACATTTATCATGTTACAGCATCTTAGAGAGATGAGAAGCAACATTTATCATGTTGCGGCATCTTAGAGAGATGAGAGGCAACATTTATCATGTTGCAGCATCTTAGAGAGATGAGAGGCAACATCTGTCATGTTACAGCATCTTAGAGAGATGAGAGGCAACATTTATCATGTTGCAGCATCTTAGAGAGATGAGAGGCAACATCTGTCATGTTGAAGCATCTTAGAGAGATGAGAGGCAACATCTGTCATGTTGCGGCATCTTAGAGAGATGAGAGGCAACATTTATCATGTTGCAGCATCTTAGAGAGATGAGAGGCAACATCTGTCATGTTGCAGCATCTTAGAGAGATGAGAGGCAACATTTGTCATGTTGCAGCATCTTAGAGAGATGAGAGTGTTCTAGCATCCTGGTCTCCTTGGGTCATCTGTCACATTGCAGCATCCACATATGAATGACAGTTCATACAAGCCTTATACACAAGTGTTCAGAGTATTCGTAAAAGTTGTTCAATGTGTGTACTGGGTACAACGTGTTTTAGTATTACCTGTTCACAAGTGCTATATAAAGATATTCATTATGTTCTGTGTTCAGTACAAGTGTTCACTATAGACCCCCACAGCAGGGAGCCGCTGATGAACTTCACTATCGCGAGTAATCATAACACAATAACACAATAATGAACAATCTGCACCATTAAAAGAACGAAGAACAATGTCGATAACGAGACAGGAGATACAGGAAAGGCGTTCCAACTATGGCTATCGAGGCTGAATGATAGCTAATGGCATCGACCATTAGCTATCGACCACTCTTGTTATCCAATAGGTCAATATCCAACTTTTCTAGGTAGACAGGCCAATTTCTGTCTTCGGCTCTGTCTCGTTACACTGACAGAGCCGAAGTAGGGAAGGGCGGTGAAATTAGCTGAAGCTGTCATGTACGATAGCTGAAGCTGTCTTGGATGAAATTAGCTTACGCTATCTTGTATGTATTTATTTCAAGCTGTTTTGGCAGATTGCTCAAACTCTGTTGGATGATAACCCAAGCTGTCTTCGATTACACCTTAAGCTGTCTTAGGTGATAACTCAAGCTGTCTTGGATGATAGCCCAAGCTGTCTTGGATGATAACCCAAGCTGCCTTGGATGATAACCCAAGCTGCCTTGGATGATAGCTCAAGCTGTCTTGGATGATAACCCAAGCTGCCTTGGATGATAACCCAAGCTGCTTTGAATGATAACCCAAACTGCCTTGGATGATAACCCAAGCTGCCTTGGATGATAACCCAAGCTGCCTTGGATGATAACCCAAGCTGCCTTGGATGATAACCCAAGCTGCCTTGGATGATAACCCAAGCTGTCTTGGATGATAACCCAAGCTGTCTTAAATGATAGCCCAAGCTGCCCTGGATGATAACCCAAGCTGCCTTGAATGATAACCCAAGCTGCCTTGGATGATAACCCAAGCTGCCTTGGATGATAACCCAAGCTGCCCTGGATGATAACCCAAGCTGCCTTGGATGATAACCCAAGCTGCCTTGGATGATAACCCAAGCTGCCTTGAATGATAGCCCAAGCTGCCTTGGATGATAACCCAAGCTGCCTTGGATGATAACCCAAGCTGTCTTAAATGATAGCCCAAGCTGCCCTGGATGATAACCTAAACTGCCTTGGATGATAACCCAAGCTGTTTTTTGGGTGATGGGGTCAAGCTGCCTTGAAAGTATCAAACTTTATGTTGAATGAATGTATACGAAATTCAGACAAGACTGTGATTAGATTAATCCAATTAGTTCGATAATCACTTAGATATCCATACTATCCCACAGCATGATATACTCACACCAACCCCAAAAAGCCTCCAGCCCACAGAAACCTCTACCCCCCACCCCACAAATCCCCACACGACCCCCACAGAAGCCTCCCCCCCCACCCCCACAGAAGCCTCCCCCCCACCCCCACAGAAGCCCCAACACCACCTCCCACAGAAGCCCCCACAGAAGCCCCCCCCCCCCACAAGGACATTCAACACTACTCCGAGCGCCTGAAACAAGCGAACAATTCGTCACTTTATTAAAAGCTTAATGACTGGTAATCATATTAGTGGCACTGGGAAGAAGAGGAGAGACACAACGACAGAGGAGGAGGAGGCAACGCTGAGAGGAAAGAGGAAAGGGAGAAGAATGGAAGGAAAATATAACGCGATCTCAGAAGGGAATGAATGAGATGGAAGAATGGAGCGATAAAAGTGTGAATAGAGCCAACAAAGGAGACAGGCAAAGCAGGTCTCTATCCCTTCTCTTCCCCTTCAGAAAGGGCAGAGTAGTTCACAATCTTCTCTTCAGAAATGGCAGAATAGTCCATAATTTCCTCTTCAGAAAGGGCAGAGCAGTACCGTCTCCTCTTTTGTATCTGAAAAAAACAAGTTATAGCAGTAGAACAAATATATGAACAACAAGTTATAGCAGTAGAACAAGTTATATCAGATGAACAAATATATATGAAGATCAAGTAATATCAGAAGAACCAGCTATATATATGAAGCACAAGTTAAATATATGAAGCACAAGTTATATATATGAAGAACAAGTTATATATATGAAGCACAAGTTATATATATATGAAGAACAAGTTATATATATGAAGAACAAGTTATATTTTAAAAGAAAGTCATTAAAGTTGATGTTGCAGTCCCAAGGTCTCAATCCTAAGTTTTTTTTCCCTTTACTTTAGGGTGTTTGAGAAGTGAAATTTTCCCAGGAGAAATCTGGGCGCCATTCCGAGAGTTCCAATAATATTGGCAGGTAAAGGCAATATATTTTAAAGCTTTCTTCAGGGGTGAGTGTTTTAAAAAATTAAAAAAAAAAAAAAAAAAATAGCAGCTGGTCGAGCTTGCTGTTTTTTTTTATCGAACTATTTTATTCTATTTTTTTAATATTTTTTGTTTAGAATCAACAAATTATGAGGAATTTTTAGTTTATTTTTGTTTAAGACGTATTTTTTACGTGATTTATCGTTTGTGTCTTTTCTTACTTCGTTAGAAAACTACGCATTGTGGTTAGTGACTGTAAGTGAACGTTAGTGACTGTATGTGTGTTAGTGTCAGTGACTGTATGTCTGTGTATGTCAGTGATGTGTATGTGCAGTCAATCGACTGCACTGTATTTGGGGTTCGGCTCTAGCGCCTGGTCCCCGGATGTTAATAATCAACCAACGGTCCCCCGCCCCCCCCTCCCTCCATTGTTTTGTCACACAGGCCCTGAAATCTACGTATGAAGTTGGTCGTCATTGTTGAAGTAGTTCTCAAAGCAGGACACGAGAAATACGGGTTCGAATCCCGGGCGGGACAGAAATAGTTGGGCGCATTTCAGATCATCTGGTGCCCGTGTTCATGGACTGGTCTGACGATGACCTTTTAGGAGTGGCCTCCATGC